>NW_020289928.1:41675-403544 GCF_003144135.1 Microstroma glucosiphilum | reverse complement strand
GGAGTGACCGGGGAGAAGTGCCAGCGGCGAGGACCTGGGGGTCACGTGACTGGAAAGTGCTTCCGTTCCGGGATTCTGTAAGCCACACTCCAACAGCTTATGCTTGCAGCATTGTGAGGCATGCCTTGCTTGGCACGGACTCGCTTCTTCGACTCTTGTTCCTCTCGAAGGACTCTCCCACACTCATCTGCACGAGGCAAGTCTGTCTCATCTGTCCTGCGATGCCGCTTCGTGAGACATACAGTCCCCGAGGTAGAGGACAAAAGGATTGTGGCGGCCCGTATGACAAGGAGAGAGCGCAGCGATCGCGGAGCGGAAGCGCGTGACGCGAACAAAGGGCAGCATCGCGGAGCTGCTGTGCGGGGCGATCTTTTGTCTCAGAAGGGAAGAACAAGGAATGCCACGTTGATGACGAGATGGCAGCAGACCTCATGATCGACAGCTGGATGGTAGACCACCGAGGCACATGACAAACTTCAGCCCGTGTCACAAGCAAACAGAGACCACACGGGGCTGCCGCCAAGAGCCAGAGGACCCTTGCGATTGCCCGGAGCTAATGCACTCCGAGCGGTACAGCTGCATGGTACCTCGGATGTCCCGTGGCAGAAAGAGCGCCTTGTACCAGTCCGATACCTTCCTGATGTGGGTCATCTCTGCTCATATAGATCTACCCTGTTACACCGGACCCCTTTGGACTCACCGTCCGGAACCAATGGCCCCAAGCAGCACGAGACCTCGAATACGACGCGCCGTGTTGTCCTTTGCTCCCAGACCAACACTTTAATGCCTTGCCGCGTCGTGCCTTCGAGATACTCGCAGCAAATCACATTGCACCCGTGAATCAAGGGGCTGCTGCTCGACTGACGCCCAACATGGCACACCTCCTTCCCATCTTGCTCCGAGTACCGGTATCGTCCACAGTCGTCAGCAGCAGCAGCAGCAGCAGCAGCCGCCTTTCTCCAGGCAGGTCGCTCCATCCGAGTTGACGGCTACCGTTAGGACGCTGGTGCAAGTCATTCTCCGCTCAACCTCGCCCCTTCGTTCCATTCGCTGCTATTCAGCATCGCAGTTCTCCGCCAGCACATAGCCGGCATACTTCGTGCGGCTCAAGTACAGTACTCCTTGCCGATGACCACCCGCGCCCCGTTGGCACCAGTGAATACCAATCACGTATCTACAGCGGCTGATCACAACCACTGCCAAGTCAGTCAATCGGGCAGAACCGGAACTTCCATGGCAAATCAAATCTCAATCACGACCGAATCGGAAACGACAGCTCTCCATAGTCAGAAGGTTCAATGTATTGACGGCAAGAGCGGTCGGATTGAAGAGGATACACCACACTCGCAACAGCTCAACAGCTCAGACAGGCCAATTGCAGCGAATGCTTCAACTACGCCTGATGCTCCGCCTCCGATCCAGCAGAGCATCAGCAAAAGCGAGCGGACTGGTCCTTGTACTGCGCCCCACGGCCAGTCTAATGCAAGCGAAGGGCATCGACTGCCGAGCGCTCCTGCATCGAAAGGTCCACATCAGCCGTTTCCATCGATGTCGGACAAGCGATCTGCCTCTGATCAATGCCTCGCACAGCGACCTTCGAGGCCATCAGTAGAAGGCAGGGGTATTGCAACAGCTGCGTCTGAAGAGACAGTAAGTACGGCACACCGAGAGCTTGCCATAGCAGGCGCTACACTGATGCTGATCACTGTTCTCGCCTTGCCTCGCAGCTGCAATTTGACATCGCGACCCTCAAGCAAGCCTTCACTGCCCAGTACCATAGTCTCGCAGCCAAGTGCCAAGGATGGGAGCGCTACGCTGCCAAGCTCAAGGCTCAGCTCGAGGCCCTCGAAATTGATCACTCGCTCATGAAGGAGACGTGTGCACAGCAGACGATGGAAGCACAACGGCTAGAGGCACGAGTAGAGTCGCAAACCAAGTATATTGAGCGCCTGGAGGCGGAAAATGGAGACTTGCGGGAGATGTATCGGGAGAGGGAGAACAGGAGCAGGGAAGTCGAGAGCAGGGTGAGTATCCTCAGAGCTGCTGAGCCGCATCGCATGATGTAGTCTGCAGCTGACTCTGGCGCGCTGTGCTCTTCCCTCTCAGCTGAGTTCGCTAGAGGAGCGTCTTGCGGCTCGAGCTCCTTCATCCGCCGCTAGCACCGCAGCCTCGCTTCGTCGTGCTCCTACCGGCTCAGCCTCGCGCATGGCTTCCCAACACATGGAGCAACACGTCCAGTCGGTATTGAAGAATGTCTACCAGCCACCATCCCCTCCAAGCTCCGTAACCGACAGCAGCCAGAGTCGGACTCATATGGTGGGTCCTCCGCAAGATGGACGTGCAGCTTTCCACTCTTCAAACATCAGGTACTCTTCGGACGACGAAGAGCGAATGCAGCGCGACTTTCGAGCTCCTAGCCCTCTGGACTTTGGCAATCTTGACAATACACTAGCTCAGCCTGTACTCTATCGATCAGCGCAAGCAACTGCACCGTCTCAAGCGATTGCCCGCCCTGCCTCTCGGGCAAGCAGTCGCCAGGCTCAGCATTACGGGAGTGGCAATATGGCAGCTCGAGATGAAGCTTTTCCTCCTCCGAGGGAAGGTGGCCGAGAGTCTCGCCTTGGTCACCGTCGACCAGACGAAGGAGTCAAGCAGCATGTGGGTGGATCTGCAGGAGAAGCTCGCTGTGTCGACGACAACGGTAGTGCTCATGCTGGCGAAGGGGAAAGTAGCGAGCTCATCAAGGGGTCGCATTCCAACGGCGTGCAACCTCTTTTGCACAATGATGAGCAGCCCTATGGACGACCGCATTCCAGATTGAACCACACGCGAGAGGGAGCACCCAGCCCTCCCAGCTTGGATGCACGAACGGACAACCGACCTCGAGGGATTGATCGCACGGACAAACAAGTTCTGGAAGGAGCAATCTTTACCAATGCATACCCTTCCCATTTCGTGCGAAGTACCTCGGCTCTTGGTCTTGCAGCTCCGCAGTATCCCTTTGTCAGAAGCGGCAGTGCAGCCAGTATCCAGACAGTCACGAGCAGCAATGGCATGACAGGCAGTTGGCCCCATGTTCGGTCCTCTACCGATCCACTTCTGGCGACAATACACGGACAGCAAGCGACCAATGTAGTCCGACCTCTGCGTCGCTCCTCCTTCCATCAGCAGCAGCAGCTGGCGCAAATGCAATCGCGCCGTAATAGCGTCACTACCTCCCGCTTGTCAAACTACTCGAGCGACGGTGGTACCGGGCAGATTCCCGTCAGGAGAGGAGGTTCGAGGATGCCCAGCAGCCGAAACGGTAGTGTCGGCGTTCATGATGCGATCCCAATCGTCAAGGACGATGTCTTCTCCGACGGGAAGCAGAACATTCTGCCGGCCACGACAGGCAGAAAGAGCTCCATCAGCTCCGTGGCAAAGGCGCGAATAGCTTCATCCCGACCTAGCGGTGCGCCTGGACAAGGTCAAGGAGAGCAGAGCGAGCAGAACTTAGCACCTCAGCAAATCATTGGCCCTCCAGATGGTCGCACATCGGCTCTAGCCAATCACTACAACGAGCGTCATGTGCCCGCTCAAATGCTTAGAGGACGAGACTCTGACGAGGTCAATCTTGCTCCGGGCTCCCACTTCTCTCCTCCGTCCAGCTCTGGTCGGGAAGAGCAAAGAGATGCTTCCTCGTCTACGCAGTACGCGACCTCGTTGCCTCTGTCCCAGTCTACCAACCAGAGCATCATACAAGACGTGTCTTGTGCCTCTACCTCTGCTTCAGTAGCAGAAGAGACTTCGGCAATCGCGGCAGCCGAAGCTCGACGTGGTGCCCATCGACGCCTCTACCTTTGCCTTCGGGAAGAGCTCTCCCCAGAGGACCTGCAGAAATTCGAGCGATACGTGCACCGCTACGATGCCCTCGAGATTCCCGTGGATGGCCCGCGTGGCCTGGTAAACCGCGTCAAGAAGTTGCTGCTGCTTTCTGATGCCACGTTGCGCGAGAGACCCGAGGAATGGAAGAGGCGAAAGGAGCTGGCGAGGGAGTTTGAGAGAGTCGTCTCTGCCGATACGTGATGGGCTGCAGCAGAGGCTGTGGGAGCAGCCGGAAGCGAGACTGCCGATCCTCTGACTTTTTCCTTTTGCTATCTCTGTCACTACGACTTTCGTGTGCTCCATCTACCTCGCTATCTCTGTCAATACGACTTGATGTGCCTCCGTCTGCTTCTCTCTGTGAGTAGCTGAGGTCCGTTCTATCCGCACAGGGTCGTCGAGAGGGCGTTCTGTACCTCCCCCTACCCCCAAGACATCCTTTGTTTGCTCTTTCGGAGGCATGCGTCCTTGACATGCATCGCGTGGCGTCCCGATGAGACTCCGCCGCCTTTGTCGGGCCCCGTCAAGCGAAATTCCCGACGCGGGTAGGCTACCAAGGGAGAATCAGCCGGTGGGAGAATGGAGAGCTTCCCGAACCATATCTTATATCGAAAGATTTCGGAACAGTCAGCAGGCGGCGTCAATGCCTTGCTGATAGCGTACTATGCTGCTTCTGCATCTGTCAGCATGGCGTCCCGCGGAGCTATGGTGTGGACCAAGGGTGAGGCCACTGCTTGCTGCTCTCTCGTGATGCGCCTCTCCTCAAAAGCCGCCGTGGTGTGTAGGCGAGGCGACACTGGAATGTGCTTCCTCCCATCTCCGCTGCGAGTACAACAGTAGTGTGGGGAGGGAGAAAGGCTTCAGCAACCCGCCAAAGTGCTTCCGTCCCTTTGGAAAGGACCCGTCGAGCAAAGTAACACTTGCCATCGTCCTCTGCTCCTACTTGCTACTGACAACGCCCGCATGCGCTTGGAGTGAGCGTACGCCCTGGTAGCCTCTTATCATTGAGGATAACAGTCGCAAGACAGCGGCGGCTCTCTGGACCTCAAATAGGGAGCTCGCACCAGACGATACCAGCCATCCTGTTCCGGCCCGTGTCAAGGAACACTCTTCCTCAACTTCCACCCTAGACATTTCCCCGCCCCCGCACGGACATTCACTCCTTCCCCTTCTCAACGCCCCTTGTACGCCAGTATGAAGTTCCTAGGCCTCACTCAATGGGTGCTCGCTGCGCTGCTGGCCTCTGTCGCAGTGACGGCCAGCCCTGTCGCGCCTCACGATCTTGAAGCTATGCTGGAGACGCGAAGTCTCGAGGAGATCCGCCGCTCATCCGATGATTACCGTGAGTGAATGCAATACCGCGCTTGGCACGGGCATACGCTTGCGTCTGACATCTGCTGCGATCAACCTGGCCCGCCTGAACGCCCTTGTCTCCCCTCTTCACCCCCTCAGTCAAATTCGCCCTCAAGCGCCATCTGCCCGGTCTAGACTTCAAGATTCCCCGTTCTTACGGCGGCTATATCTCGGTCAATGCCACCAACAGTGCCGACGAAAGGCAGCTCTACTTCTTCTACACTCCCCCCGAGTCAGATGTAGGGGATGACGACGTGGTCATCTGGATCAATGGTGGTCCCGGATGCAGTGCGTAAGGCCGAGGGTTGCGAGCGGTGATACACTTTGATCGGAAGTACTTCTGCTGACGTCTGTCTCTCCTCTCGTTGCGTTTGGCGTGCTGTCTTCCAGGCAGCATGGAAGGTCTTTGGCAAGAAAACGGCCCAGTGATCTTCCCGTATTACGCAGCCAACACCAGTGTGAAGCCCTACCTGAACCCATACTCTACACACAAGGCAGCCCACGCCATCTGGATTGATCAGCCCGGCAACACCGGCTTCTCCAAGGCTGGTCTGGAAATCCAAGGTTACGGCGGTATCGCCAAAGACTTTTCAGGCTTCTTGGTCAACTTCTTCAAGGAGTTTGAGCACCTCCAGGGCAAGCGTCTGTGGCTGACGGGTGAAAGTTTTGCTGGCGCCATGATCCCTTACATTGCTCACCACATCTACGAGCACCCCAAATACTACAACAACCGTGGTATCAACCTTAAAGGTATTCATATCAACGACCCTTCATGGGCGGACAAGTGAGTTCTATGCGCCTGGTAGTAGACCAATGACCGTGGCGTGTGCTGACTCTGCATGCTCTTTCTCCGCACTTTATCCCTCTCAGTACGTACATGGAGCAGTTGCCTGCATTCGAATACGCCAAGCATTACCAAAAGACTCTTACCATCACCGACGCAGAGTTGGCAAAGGTAGAGCGCAAGATCAAGAAGTGGGGTCTTAATACCTTTGTAGAGGACCACCTCAAGTACCCTCCCAAGGGTCCCATCAAGGCTCCCTCTGGTTGGAACTCTAGCGTGTACGACGTCTGGGGAAATTTGCTCAGCTTTTGGAACGGAGCTCATTGCTCCAGCGTCTACGATATTACGGCAAAGTGCCCAAGCCCTCTTGATCCTTTGGGCTATCCCCTTGACGCAGCTTCGCCCTCGGCTACCAACATCTTCAACAACATCACCGGTTTCAAGGCGGCCATTGGCGCTGATCCCAACAGGACTTGGGTCGAATGCACAAGCGACAATTGGGTAGACATCGGCGAGGCTCTGCCCCAGGCTAGTGTCATGCCCAGTGTCATTGAGAATTCCGAGAGGGTGATCATTGGTGGAGGAGACCGTGATGTGCTCCTGCTCACCAATGGTAGCAAGTTGGCCATTCAGAACATGACTTGGTCTGGCCACCAGGGTTTCCAGGTCAAGCCCAGTGGTGTTCTCAGGACTGCAGCTGGACAGCGCGGAACGTACCACAACGAGCGTGGATTGACCTTTATCGAGTACTTCTATGCTGGACACATGGTACCTCAAGATGATCCTGCGGCGGGCTTCAAGACGACCAAGTACCTCCTTGGCCAGATTAAGAAGTTGTCCAACCCCAGCAACACCAGCTGATTGATTGAGTGAGTGAGCTCTAGTGGCGGCAGATATGTCTGTCTACACTGCCAGTATCTGCCGCCAAGTTGTGAGGTGGACAGCCCAGCGGAGAGGGCGAGGAGTGAGGGGCGAGGGAAGAGGAGAATAGAGTGGAACCGTTTGTAGAGCCATTTGCACTGTACAAAGTTTCGCATAGCCTGGACAGAACCGCAACGCAACGACTGGGTGAAATGAATATGATGCGGCGGCTGGCTCTGCGAGTCCTTCCTCTTGAGTTGAATGAGCTGTCTGAGGTGTGGGTGTGAGGGGTGTGGACTGCCATCAGTGCTTCCCCCAATCTACGCGGCCCCATCGGAAGTGCGAGACGAGCTGGACGCGTTCCTCTCAGCCTTGGCTTGGACTGGCAGAAGGCGGGGGCGCGTGGTGCAATCTGTCACTCTGATTGCGCCACAAGAAATCTCACACTACTCACTCTTTATGGCGTCAATAAGAGAATGGAGAAGTGCTCTGTCGGTGCAAAGAAGAGGAGGAGAGAGAGAAAAAGGAGATTTCGACTAGTTGCCTGCAGGCACAGAGAAGGGCCTGAGCTGGGCTAGGCTGCACTGGGCGTTGCT
This sequence comes from Microstroma glucosiphilum, assembly GCF_003144135.1. NCBI lineage: Eukaryota > Fungi > Basidiomycota > Exobasidiomycetes > Microstromatales > Microstromataceae > Microstroma > Microstroma glucosiphilum. The sequence continues at coordinate 396,089 of NW_020289928.1, read as the reverse complement.
CTTGCTCTGACCTCGGAGGGCCAAACGTGGACGCATTCTCAATGGCAATGATGGTCGACGAGAACTTCTCAAGACAGGGAATGTGACTGCTCATTACAAAGACTCTTCCTTGTTCCCTCACGTCGGTACGCCTTTCCATTCTTTGGACAGCTAGGCATTCACAGGCTCCAAGACCATGATTGAGCAACTCCCCTCGGAGCGGACGCCCCTGCTGACCTCTGCTGCTCACTGGGAACCCGAGGCCGCTGCGAGCCGCAACACTTCAGCAGCCGCGCCCCTTGATGCAAGCGATGATGATGACTGGAAGCCGACTTGGAACCTGAGGCTCATTCAGAGTGGTGAGCAGCTGTCCTTCATGCCTCAATTTCCCCTGTGCTAGCATCTTCGCAAAGACTCATCTTGCCTCACTCTTCCCCGCCTCCTCTCCATGCCTCAGTGACATGGTGCAACGTCTTCCTCGCCGGCTTCGACTCGACGGTGGCAGCGTCTACCTACTCCATCATCGGATCAGAATTTGGCTCAGCTAACAATGCTGTATGGGTCTCCACTAGGTGAGGGCAGTAGGCGATGCTCAGCGGTACCCATCTCGATGATGCAGCCGAAGTGTGAAGAGAGCTTACCTGAAGAGTCTCCCCTTCTTCGCCTCGCCTTGATTCACCTTTCAGCTACCTCATAACAGCCACTGCCTTCCAACCTCTGTACGGCAGGCTTTCAGACATCTTTGGTCGACGCAAAGCCTTCCTTCTCGCAACCAGCACCTTTGCACTCGGATGTCTGCTCTGCGGTCTTGCCAAGAGCATGCTGGTTCTGAACCTTTCCCGTGCCTTGACCGGCATAGGGGGCGGTGGATTGATAACAATGGCTACTATTGTCCTCTCGGACGGAGTACCCTTCCACCGACGTGGGCTCTATCAGTCGGCGAATAATCTCATGTATGGTCTGGGAAGCGCTGCTGGAGCTTCTGTAGGAGGAATCGTTGCTCACACTTTTGGATGGAGGTCTGCATTCTTGCTACAAGTTCCAATGGCCATTGCTGCCGTCTTCGGAGGCTGGGCGCTAGTGAAAGACCCAGCAGTCCGAAGCCTCCCGGCAGATGCACCAGTGGACGTTGCTGGATCCGTCACCCTCGTTGGGGCTATCACCTCGCTGCTCCTAGGCTTGTCCATGGGCGGTAATGAGCTCGATTGGACTTCACCGATCACCATAGCTCTCTTCATTGCAGCATTAGGTCTCTTTGGTCTCTTCTATCGAGTAGAGACACGTGCCATTGCTCCCATCCTACCAAGTCGAATGCTCAAGGGCACCCTTGCCATCTCCAACATCATCACCAACTTCACCTCTGGCATGGCAGTGTACGGATTCCTATTCATGGCGCCTATGTACTTCCTAGGAGTCCTCCTCGAACCAATCAACATCGTCGGTCTACGTCTAATCGTCCCGTCTCTGGGCTTCCCAATAGGAGCAGTGATCGCAGGAGTGGTCATGTCAAAGTACGGCCACCTAAGTGTGCTAGTCAAGAGCGGCTGCGCGATTCTCATCCTTGGGCTAGTCATCCCTTGGTTCCTCTTTGGAGAGACGAAGCCACGAATAGGAATCATCTACCTCTTTGCTCTGCTGCCGGCAAACATCGGTCAAGGTCTTATCAACCCTTCAAGCTTGTTCACCATGCTTGCCGCTTATCCTCATGATGATCAGGCAGTCGCAACTTCTACAGTCTACCTATGCCGTAGTGTGGGGAATGTAGCGGGTGTTGCTCTTTCGGCTGCCATTCTGCAGAAGTGGCTTCGTACGTGGCTGCCAGAAGTGTTAAAGGATACACAAGATGCAGATCAGGTAGGTGAAGCCGAAGAGGAAGACATTCATGAAGAGGGAGCGGTAGATGACGATGCATTGCTTCTTTCCCCTGTGCTCATAACACACCCCAGATCGTCGACGCCGTCAGACACTCCATCGAGGTCATTCAGGGGTTACCACCAGCCACTCGGACCAAAGTCACAGAGACGCTCTCCGGTGGGATCCAGGCAGCCATCAGCGCATGTATTGTGCTTTCAATCCTGGCTTTCATTAGTAGTTTCTGGGCCAGAGGGGTAGGGATGCAACGATCTTCGTAGCAGAACAAAACTGAAAAATGCAATGCAACAAGTGTACGAGCGTAGGAGTATTGCGTCACAGCCTTTCAGCGCGACCTTTACACGCGCCTGCCAGAGCCCAGACAGCTACACGGCACCTCTATCCCTGCTTTTGGAATACGATCCAGGAGCCCGTCTGCGAAGCTACCCCGTCCAATCGGTCATTCTCCTGCTGCTCCTCCATCCTTGACAGCTCCTTTGTACGCCGAAAGGCAGGAGGTACAGGTCTCTCATGATCGACTGGCTCCCAGCGAGTCGTTGTCAAGAGCTCGTCTTTGGCATTGTAACCTTGTGCCCTCACCCAAGTCAAACGCTCGCTAGTCTTGGTTTGAAGCACAGTCTCAAATCCAACCCGTGCTACCTTGCCTCCAAGGTCGATGCGGTTGCCTTCGACGTCCTTGCCCAAGAAGCGCCAGTGTGAGACTTCTGTGTCGCCATTCCAAGAAGCGGCCAAGAGTACCTTGTAGGAACGACTCTCACCAGTGGCCACTTGCCCACCTGTCGCCTTCGCCCACTGTTCAGCTCCATACACGAGACCAGCAACGGCGGCTTCTTCCGATGGCCTACCAATCCACTCGTTCTTGAAAGCTCGGTAGTTCTGTACGCCTACTCCAAGAGGTCCACTCTCAAGGAATGCATGAAAGACGACCGTCCCGTCCGAGGTAAACTCGGTGACGGCACCTTCTGATCCCCAATTGACGACGACGTTGCCACCGGGAAGCACGTGAGTGGAACCCTGCGACTTGCTTAGCAGCTTAAACGGCGGGTAGAAAGCTCGCACTGTAGCCACCGTCTTGGCCTTATGGTCAAGAGCGAGGATCTTGCCCGAAGAGGTGGGAGCATCGTGAAGCTGACTGCCAGTGTCAGTCTCGGTCCCGTGGGCTGAATTGTCGTACAAGGAGATAAGTTCGCGACCTTGCGAGTCGTACCCCTGATATCGGGCGTGGTGCTGGAAGGAGAAAGCAACTTCGTTGTCGAGGTGACGGAAGTCATTGTGCTGGTTCCTACCACCGAGCCGCCAGAGGACTCTGCCTGTCTTGCCGTCGATTTTGTAGACGGAGTTGACGTCACGGGCACTGAGAAGGTAGTCTCCTTCGTCATTCTTGTCGACCGAATTGATATGGAAGTAGTCCCAGGCTTCAGAGGAGCCCAACCCATTGCCAGCTTGGCCAGATGTCAAACTGATATTGGAGTGCGAGGGTGGGACGTGCTCGAGGGAGTGCCATTCGAAGACTACATCGCCTGTGTCCAGGTCCACCTCCTGGAAGATGCCATCGACGATCCACTGATGGTCTTCATCGCCGCCGTAGGCCGACAGATCTCTCGGTACCGGCTGGTAGATCTGGAAAAGCGCGCTTTTGCCATCATTTATGACCTGACCTTCGTGCTTGTCGATCAAGCGATGGTGGCCCGCGCGAATCTCACGGATAACATCATACTTTGCGTCGAGTAACTTGAGGTGCCCATGCCCATGCCCGTGGGCAGCATTGTGTTTGCCTTGAAAAGCCAGCAATGCAGGCTCGCCGTGATACGTCGTCGTCTGGAGGTTGACGGTCCAGATGGAGAAGTACTGGGCGAAGCCGGACCATACCAGCTGACCCTGATCGTCGAAGATGTAAGGTCCAGGTTGAAGAGGTCCATGCTTCTCTTGATCGCTGCCGCCGGCAAAAGGAGCGATAAAGAAGTATCCAGGCGCTGTCAGACCGGCTTGAGCAGGGTGTGTAATGTTCAAGCGAGGAACTTGGAGATCAGGGCGAGATAGCAATTGCCACGATGCCGACACTACATCGCACCAGATGAGACTGCAGGCGAGAAAGAGAGCTGACAAGCGCATGATGACCAAGCTTGTGGATCTAGGATTTTGGAGGGGCGCAATCGCGGAGAAGTGCCAGAGTGACGGTGAGCGTCGGACTTGAAGAAAGAAGAGGGCGTCCAGATCTTTAGCGATGAGCGCTTATCTGCTTTCCCTTTTGAGGCGCTTTCGATTAACAGAGATTCATCGTCTCCTCTGCCTTTCAGCGGCAAAGACGCAACAGAGGCCTCATATACACCAGTCTCTCGTGCGATGTCGTATCGCTGTCTATCACCTCGATTCCGTTCTATCACGCCAGATTATGCTGGGCGCACGAGCCACAGTCGTCCAGAACTCAGGCGCGTCGACAAGAGGTGCGTGCTTGCGCGTGCCAATGACGGGACACTGGCACGGCGACGGCGTCGAGCTGTACAGTCGTGCTTTGCCCCGGCCACGCAACTTACTGTTTGTGCCACGCCATCCGACTTACGATTGGCGAGATAGCTGACTGGGATCTCAGGAACGTTGCTAATGACCGACGCTCTGATACCGTCATCTTGATGTGGCTTCGAGCATCCGCCTGCGGAAGAGGGTGTGAGACTCTTGGGCTATATTACTTGCCTGCCTTCAGTCTGCTTTCATTCCTTCCCGTCAACACAGCAGCTGCCCCCTTGACTTCCCGTCCTGCCTTCTCCTGTCCCATTCAGTATGTCGGGGATTCCACCAGCCGGGGAGCAAAGTCGTTCTTCGACGTCTTCTGCCGACAAGCAAGAGCTGACCTCTAGCGCAGGTGTCTCTCGCACACCAAGCCAAACATCTGCGGACGATGGTGGCTTCTTTGCCGCCGCTCGACTGGCTGTCAAGAACCGGCATGACATTCGCACCGCTCCTGGCACAAACTTCAGTGATGAGAAGGTAGCTGCGTACTGGAAGAACGTCTATGATGAGAGCAAGTACGAGGGCCGTCATCGCTTTGATCCAGACTTTACTTGGACCGAAGAGGAGGAAAAGGCCCTTGTAAGGAAGCTCGATGTACGGATCATGTTGTTCGTATGGGTGATGTTCATCGCCCTCGACTTGATACGACGCAACATCAACCGTGTTCTGCCAGACAATTTCCTCAAGGATGTCGGTATGACCCAGAACGATTTCAACAATGGGCAAATCATCTACTTTGCCAGCTTCTTATTTATGGAACTACCTTCCGGTCTGATCTCAAAAAAGCTTGGGGCCGACGTCTGGATTCCGATACAGATTATCTCTTGGTCCGCTATTTGTTCGGCGCAGTTCGCCATCACCAGTCGCACGGGCTTCTTCGTCACTCGTTGGCTCCTTGGCGCTGCTCAGGGAGGCTTCATCCCTGACATGTGCCTCTATCTGAGTTACTTCTACACAGCCAAGGAGCTCAATGCCCGCCTGAGCTGGTTTTACACGGTACTCGGCATGAGCCAGATCATCGGCAGCTTCTTGGCCGTCGGCTTCATTGAATTGGGAGGCATCCATGGACATTACGGCTGGCAATGGCTTTTCGCCCTCGAAGGTCTTATCTCGGGTATCGTGGGTGTGTTGGCCTTCTTCCTTATGCCTCCGAGTGTGACGAGCACCAAGGGCGTTGTCCGTGGGAAGTCGGGTTGGTTCAACGAGCGAGAAGAGTACATTGCTGTCAATCGCGTCCTCCGCGATGACCCTACCAAGGGAGAGATGCACAACCGTCAGGGAGTGGGGGCGTACAGCCTCTGGAAAGCCATCAGCGAGAAGGACCTGTGGCCTATCTACCTGCTGGGACTGGTCATCTACATTCCCTACCAGCCACCACAGACGTATCTCTCGGCCACTCTGAAGCAGCTCGGCTTCTCTACCATCAACTCGAACCTGCTGGCCATCCCTTCGCAAGCCCTCTTTGTTATCAATTGTCTCTGGCTGCCATGGCTCACCAGGCGCTTCAACGAGTACAGCATCCTGTCGTCCATCTCCAATATCTGGACACTCCCGCTACTGATTGCCTTGGTCACCATCCCTGCATCATTGTCATCCTACTGGTCTTGGGTACGCTTTGCGCTCCTCACCCTGATCTCTGCCTTTCCCTACTGCCATCCTGCCGTCATCTCCTGGCTGTCGCAGAATTGCCACAGTGTGCGGAATCGCGCTGTTTCAGTCTGCCTATACAACATGTCCTACCAGGTCGGCTCGATTGTCGCAACCCAGATCTACCGCTCAGGAGATGCGCCATACTACCGCCGGGGAACGTGGGGGTTGATTGCCATTTCCGCCTGGGCTATCATGCAGTGCTGGCTCACCAAGCTGTACTACATTTACCGCAACCGGCAAAAGGAGGCCGAGTGGAAGAGGCTCACACCTGATGAGCGCGTAGAGTATACTGTGACCAACAAGGAGCAGGGAACGAGCCGGCTAGACACGCGATTCGTTCACTGATCCAGCTCTTGAGTGCGGGGCCGATGCCCTTGGAGGGACTGCCGTGGAGGACCAATGTACAGTAGTAGCCTGCTTGCTAACACTCTCATGATACTAGTCCTCGTCGACGAGAAACGTGTCGATGTGATGCATCACAGGATGTCAGATGCGCAGTGTGAGCTTATGCGATGCGAGGAAGTGAAGCTGCGTCCGTATTGTGCCATCGGTACCCTTGATGATGTTGCTCGCTAATGGGGTGCAGGCTCTCTAAGGGACGGGTGTTGCCGATTCGGCGTTTCGGACCCGAACGGCGATTATTAATTCTGTCTCAGTTCGCTACCACCCTTGTTTCTCTCCTTACCGTAATACCATTGTTTCACCGATTCTAACAACGGGAACCCTCCGGATCGGAAGCAAGACGGAAGCGCAGGTGGAGGAATCTGATAGCGGAATGAGAAGAACCCTCGCAGCCAGATCGCTCTACCGACCGTGATCTCTAGTACTTCGTGCTTGGCTAGGGATGAGAAGGCAGCATAGGAGTTGGGGTACAAGACGCCAGAGACTTCGATACTATGACTGCTGCTGAGACTGCTTCCACCGTCTTGGCATACTTTGGAGCCGTCTTCTGGTCCATCCAGGTCCGTATCCTTGGCGATGGTCCCCGAAAGTGCGCTCCGTATCTCGCACAGTCCCTCACCAGACCTCTCCTGCTCCCCCATTCCCGATGACTTCGCACAGCTCCTCCCTCAGATCTACCTAAACTACTCCCGGCACCACACCATCGGTCTGCACCAAGCCATGATGCTCCTCTGGGCCTTTGCCGGTCTCCCCCTCGCCCTGCACAACATCCTCTCTCACCAGCCCATTGCACTACAAGTGCAGGCCGAGATTCTGACGGCTCTTTCCTTGATCACGTGGGCACAAGTACGGTACTATAGTCATGGCTGGACTGTGAAGAGATGCCTAGGTTGCCTGCTCGGACTCACCTTTGCGTTCGCAGCGGTCCAGCTGATCGTCATCCTCGGCTTCAGAAAGGGGGCTCCTTCTGGGGAAGCGCCAGAGGCCTTCATTAAGGCCATGGCTGTGCTCTCTGCTGTCAGCCTATCTGCTGGAGTATTGCGACACTACTGGGACATCTGGACCGAGGATACTGTGAGGGGTATCAGCTGGGGGTTCGTCTTCCTAGACGCAATGGGGGACCTCACCAGCCTCTTATCCATTGGTGAGTCAGCCTGAGTGGTACAAGTGCGAACCTCTCGTCGCTGAAACTGATGCGAGTCCATTCTGTCAACGACAACGAGAAACCAGTGCTGCTCTCCTCCCCGTTGGACATCTACGCTACTGCGATCTACGGCTCAGAGCTCTTCCTCTGGACACTCATGACCATCATCGGCGTCGTCTACACTGTCCGGGATCGCAACAAAGTTCCTCACGCAACGAATGGTGAGCCTCAGCTTGAAGCTGGTACCACGGCGGCCGAACAGGGAGAGACTGTCGACTCACTGGGGCAAGTCAATCAGGTTTCTACAAGTGCAGTACTTTGGAGAGGGCCAACGGGGAACGTCTTCTCCAGGGTCATCCGTCGCTCCGGGCGTGACCCACCTACGATGAGATCGACTTTTGCATTGCGATCTAGAAGCCGACGGCAGCTCGAAGGTCAGCGCGATAGCTAGCGAGCAAGCAGTGACTATCCTTCTCAATGAAATTAGTTTAGCGGCACAGTATGACTAAATTCCTGTAATTGCATCTGGCATTCACGACGGTCGAGAACAATGCCTCGACGGGCACCGCACCGCTACAGAGAAAATATCACCAAATCTTCTCTCTGACATGGCTACCTTCTGCCCTCCCTACGACCATCTCTTTACAATTGGTCCAGCACAGCCTTTGTGAAGTCGCTAGTGGTGGAGTGGCCACCAACGTCAGCCGTGCGCACCTTGCCCTGCTCAATGACCTTGTACACACTGGCGGCAATGGCATCGGCCTGGGGGTCCAGTCCGAGGTGTCGCAGCATCATCGTCGCCGAGAGGAGCATGGCGGTGGGGTTGGCCTTGTTCTGCTCAGCAATGTCCTTGGCTACGTGCCTGCAACCGGGCTCGTACAGTGCGTAGTCACGGCCGATGTTGGCTCCTGGCACGACACCGGGTCCACCGACGAGGGCAGCACCGATGTTGGTGACAATGTTGCCGTACAGGTTGGGCATGACCATCACATCGAACTGGCCGGGCTTGCCGACCAGCTGCATAGAAGTGTTGTCGACGATCATGTCGCCAGTGGTAATGCCCGATGACTCGTACTGCTTGGCTACCTCGCGGAAAGTGTTCAGGAAGAGACCGTCTCCCTGAAGGTGGAAGAAAAGTAAGGGAGGTAGGGGGGATGCGATCAGTTCCTTACTCGTTAGAAGTACTGCGCCCTTCTGCTGGCTTGTGCAGCAACTCACCAGCTTCATGATGTTAGCCTTGTGCACACACACGACCCTCTTTCGGCCGTTCTTCAAGGCAAAGTCAAAGGCAAAGCGCGAGATCCGCTCGGCAGCAGCCCGAGTGGAGACCTTGAGCGACTCGACGACGCCAGGGTAGGACGAGTGCTCCAGACCAGAGTACTCTCCCTCGGTGTTCTCTCGCACGATGACAATGTCGACGTTCTTGTGACGTGTGGGGTAGCCGGGGAGGGTCTTGCACAGGGTGAGAGAGGCGTAGATGTCCAGTCGCTGCCTCATGGCTACGTTCCATGAGTTGTGAGCAGAGGCGTCGATGGGGGTGTAGAGGATACCTGGAAACGAATAGAAGCAGAACAGGCGGAGAGAACAGCGTTGAGCTCATGCTGACCTTCCAGCTGAACTTGCCCATGCGCTCGAAACTCACCCTTGAGTCCGACCTTGTTCCTCCTCAGACTCTCCATGGCCTCGTTGAAGAGGCGCTCAGAGCCGTGGGTCTCTCCGCTGACATCGTACTCCTCCCACTCGACGGGCACATTCATGGCGGCAAAGACCTCCTTGACGGATCCAGTAATCTCCTTTCCAATCTGCGAGGGTGACGAGAGCGAGCGAGGAAGATGTCAGCACCTGCAGTCTGGCGATCGAGGCAGATGTACTGTCTTGCATCGCATTGAACTCACTCCATCTCCTGGAATCAGGGTGACAGTGTAGACACCTCCGTACTTGGTCGGTGTCTAAAGAAGAGGACACACGGGGGAAGTCGAAGGGCATGTCAGTACGGGGTGATGTGAGGCAGAGCAAGCTGAGTGTATGCGTCTCTCTGAGCCTCCCCAATCTGACTCACCCTGCCTGGCACCTTGGGACCGTAATGTGCGAGGGTGGTGGCATTTCGGGGAGAGAGGATCTGGGATGCAGCGGGTGTGAGGACCTTGCGGGCGGCGGCCGAGGGCGAGGCGGTGGAACGGAGGGCAGGTGCGATGCTGCGCGCTACGGATGACTTGAAGGCGGACATGGCGAAGGTGATGGTGAAGAGGTGAGGTGAGGTGAGGTGAGGATCAGAAGCTTGGGCAAGGGCAAGGGCAGGGCTCTCGCTATTCTGATCGAGGGCGGATAAGACAGGACGTAGGAAGATCGCGGCGTGCAGCCAGGCCACCGAGATGTTTGACTGGCGCGCGCGACCTCTCCCGACACACCCGGGCCTGTGGGTTGAGCCAGGGCGGAGCAGATCGGCCATGGCGTGGCAGCAAAAGGCGCAGAAGAACCACGGAAGGCGGGCCAGGGCGGCCCAGGCGAACAGGCGACAATCTACAGGCCACTCGCGGATACCAACCAAAGACCTTCCTCTTCTTCTTCTTCTCCTCATCACCGTCGCCTACTACACCGACCCCCTTCCTCATCAGGCTCCCACAAGATGATCGCTATCCCTTCCCTTCGCAACAGCATGGCTGCCACTGCGCGCCCAGTGCTGCGATCCGCTACCGCTTCTTCTTCCACCCGTGCATTCTCACTCACAGTGTCCAGGGCCTATGCATCTGCTGCCCCTACCAGTGCATACTCCAAGAAGCCCGGAAACGATGGAAAGTACTTGGTCACTCTGGGTGCGTAAGACGGAGGATTTGAGGGCTCCCAAAGGCTGGAAGAGCACAGAAGAAGGACTGCGTGCAGGGCCTGTTGTGCTGATGATGCATACCCTCGCACTTCTTCTCATTCCTCGCATACAGTTCCTGGTGATGGTATCGGCCCAGAGGTGAGTCAGCCGACGGCTGCCCAGATTGGTACAGCAATCGTGGCATCAGAACGCCTTTCACTCAATCATCGGCCCTTCCCCTTGACCTCGCCCTGCTAATCTTTAGGTATCTGATGCAGTCAAGTCGATCTACAAGGCTGCTGATGTGCCGATCAAGTGAGTGCGCCCTGATTGTACTCTGCCGACACTTTCCTCCTTCTGACCCAAGCCTTTACTCATACTCAAACCTTCGCTGCTAGGTGGGAGGAAGGTGAGCTCACAGCACGGTCTGGCAGGAGATTCATAGCGCTCTGAAGCTCACATCACCCCCCTTGCCCGCTCCCCTTCCCCACCCGTAGTCGATGTCACCCCTGAGATCCGAGATGGCCGAAGCAGAATTCCCTTGAAGGCAGAGGAGTCTATCAAGAAGACCACGCTGGCATTGAAGGGTCAGTAGAGGGAAGCCCCAAGGCTGGCAAATCTGGAGTGTCTTGCCCTGCCTGTACTGACATTACTCTTCCTGTCCACTCCTTCTCCTCTGCCTCTCGTCAGGTCCCCTCGCAACTCCCATTGGAAAGGGACACGTCTCTCTCAACCTCACTCTCCGTCGTACATTCTCCCTCTTCGCCAACGTCCGTCCCTGCCGCTCCATCGAGGGCTACAAGACCCCCTACGACAATGTCGACACTGTGCTGATCCGAGAGAACACCGAGGGAGAGTACTCTGGTATCGAGCACGAGATCGTAGACGGTGTGGTGCAGTCGATCAAGCTCATCACCCTCGAGGCTTCGGAGCGAGTGGCTCGCTACGCCTTCCATCACGCCCAGCAAAACGGTCGTAACCGTGTCACTGCCGTGCACAAGGCCAACATCATGAAGATGTCCGACGGTATGTTCCTGCACGCCTGCCGACAGGTGGCCAAGGAGTACCCGGACATTACCTACGACGAGGACCTGTTGGACCGAGCCTGCCTGCGCATCGTGCAAGACCCTTCGCCATACTCGGACCGAGTCATGGTGATGCCCAACCTCTACGGAGACATTCTCTCCGACATGTGCGCCGGTTTGATCGGTGGACTGGGTCTGACCCCTTCGGGCAACATCGGCAAGGACGCGAGCATCTTCGAGGCCGTGCACGGTTCCGCCCCCGACATTGCCGGCAAGGACATGGCCAACCCCACTGCCCTGCTGCTCAGCTCCATCATGATGCTTAGGCACATGGGTCTGTTCGACAAGGCAGACCAAATTGAGTCGGCCATTTTCAAGACTATTGCCAATGGAGAGACGACGGGTGACTTGGGTGGAAAGCTGGGCACAAAGAAGTTCACCGAGAAGATCATCTCGAGGTTGTAGAGGGAGACAGTGGAGGTGAGTCCGAGGGGGAATTTGTTTATCGATTCGCGTAATGCCGATGAGGTATGCAAAACGCGAAGAAAACATAGGACGGCGACGTAGGAGATTGTTGCTCGCCGAGTAGACGAAACACAACGGTGCTCAATACCTGCTATGCAATCACAATCGTGTCAACTGCTCCGTTCCGTTTGTCTTGCTTGTCTGTCTATCTGTCCGTCCGCCCACTCTGTGTTTCCCATGCACGACTCTGGCATGTCTTATGCCAGGGTCCGAGGATTGAGGAGGCTAGTTGGCGGAGGAGAATGGCACGGGTCTACTTGGCCCGAGAGGCTGGCTGGAAAGGCGCTTCTGGGTAAAAAGGCTGGACGGGGACAAGTGCGTCCACAACATGTAGTAGCCGAGTGCCGAGTGCCGAGTTCCCCGGCAATCTTACTTGGTCCCCGTCCTGGCCACGAGCAGCAAACATGTCGGGGTACTGGTAGTGCAGTCCGTGCATAGGGGAGATAGAAGCTACATGACTCTTTGTACTCTCCTTCCCTCTTGCATAAGCATGAGGCTGAGATGGAGGGTTGAGGAATGAGAGCGTTTCACGGCTTTGCCATCGGCGAGGCTCCCGCGGCGAAAGGGCCGAAAGGACCGACAAAGGCGACGATTAAAGGCCACGTTGTGTCGGTCTCTCCCGCTCTGGTGTGAGCCCCTGCCTGGCGGGATAGGGGCGGACAGGCAGGCAGGCGGGCGGGCGGGCGGGCGGAGGTGCGAGGAATCAACCGAGTCCCGCTCGCTGGTGTTGATCGAAAGGAAGCTGGTATAGTCCCGGTCGGGGTGGACCGACGCAGGCAGGCAGGCAGGCGCGTGGCATATCTCTAAACGCTTGCTCCCTTCCTTCGGTTCCTTTCTGCATTGCAGAGAGGCTTGACTCCCCCCTTTGGAATTCACCAATCAGGTTCCACGCGCCTCTGGCCAAAGGAGAAGGAGGAGGAGCAGCAGGGGAGGGAGCCAAGGCGCGCATTCTATCGGACTTTTTACCCGAGTTTGATCGGGAATCCGGCGGCAAGGATAGATGAGGTGTTTTGAGTCTGGCCTGGGAGCAGAGGCAGGCGCAGATGCAGGAAGATGCACGATGCAGGACCCAAGGCCGGAATCCTCAGGAAGTTGGTCGGCGGAGTTCAGCGGCCCAAGTTGAGAGGCATGTCCCTCTTAGCCTATTGACCCTAGAGTATTTAGCTGATACAAGCAACCTCCCCGTTGACAGTCTACCCAAGTCACTACATTATACTTCTGCGATTGCTGTCTTTTTAGCTTCCTTGCTTCCTCCTCCTCACCTCCTCCTCTTCTCTTCCTCACTCGCTCACTCACTCGCTTGCTCTAGTCTTGCAAAGATGCTCTCGCGCCTGCTCCTCGTTTCCGCACTGGCAACCGCCAGTGCATACGCTCAAAGCTACACGGCCACCTATGTCCCCTCTGCCTCTGGATTGCCCAAGACCACCGAACAAGGACAATCGGGAACTAACAAGTGTGGAACTGACAGCAGCCAGGACTCAACGTGCCAAAATGCCGTGAGTAGAGCCGGGCGCGCTGCTGTGAGGCGGCTGCGAGTACGCGCCTGACACCACTCCTCCCCATGCACCACCCAACCTCGGATAGTATCTCAACTCGGTCACAGACTTCTGTCTTTGGGCTCCTCCTACTGAAGGATCAGTCGCGGACTTTGAAGCGACTGTAGTATCCTACTGCACAAAGTCTGGACGAGGTACCAGGGTCATTCCCGACGGTACCATCCACGGCGCTCAATTCGTGTATGCGCCCTCGTACGTTCAGGTGTCTGGGTACGGAGACTTCACAAGTATGAACGTCGTAGCTAATGATGCAGGTGGAGAGCTGGACCCGCATGGTGAGTTCAATCGAGCGCCGTCGCAATCCATGCTACCAATGCTGTGAGAACCCGTGGCTGATATGGTACTCCCTTTCTCCTTTCTCCCCCCGACAGGTGCCACCGGAGTAGGTAACCCAGTGGGCGGTCTCGTCTTCCACTGCAACAACGGTTCCTGCCAACAGATGCACGAGTGGATGTCCTTCATGAGCGCTACCCAATACTGTTTCCGAGCTTGCTACGACGGAGACAGGGCCACTTCTCTGTGCCGACACACATACGACGTCCTGGGCTGCGAGTGAGTATATGCGCGCCTGGAGATACCGCAACTCTAAAGTCCGAGAGAGACTGACCGTTCCCGCTATCCCGGCATCTCTACAATCTCTCTCCAGCTGGAACATGCCCGCCGACTACCCCACTTCCTACTTCGAGACCTGTGACAGTGACGATGCAGAGGACGTTGCCTACCACCACGGAACCTACTTTGCACAGGACATGACCCTGACCGGAGCCACAGTTCCCAACCCCCATCCGGCTCCCGCGACCAGCTCCTGCTCCCGAACCGACGGTTCTGCGCTCTACGGCGCTACTGACTTTGCCACGGGCGTCGTCAGGAGTGGCATGCAGTCACCTTCCAGCTCCACAACCATGTCCTCGAGCACTTCATCGATGTCGTCATCGAGCTCCGTCTCCACCATGACTTCCTCGACTACCCCAGCAGTGGCTGTCGCCAGCAGCATGGCTTCGAGCATGCGTACTACCACTACCCCCTCTGCTGCAGCACAGGCGGCCTCTGCCAACACGAGCGGCGCCGCTTCTGTGCTCATGCACGGAGCTCCCGTCTTGGCATCTCTCGTTGTCGTCGTCTTTGCTGCCATCTTCGTCTTGTAAGCCTCGAGCTCCTCCTCCCCCCCTATCCCACTGTGGCCGCGCTCTCTGTGAGACCTGCAGCTCCACTCTCCCCCCCCTTTTGCATTGGACCATACCTTTGGACACTTCCTATTTCGATTCTGTACTTCTTTGCAGCTTCCCGTTTACCCCTTTTGTTGTTTCTCTGCTCCACTTTCTGCGGAATGCATATACCATCCAATTAGCCCCTCGTCTGTTTGCAATGTGTATTGAGCAGGCTACGAACGCCTCGCCCGGCGGCTCAGCGTGAGTGGAGAAAGCGCGTGCGGAAAGAGAAAAAATTCAAAAGTGTCCGAGTCGATCTTCGATGGAAGATGGAGCCGGCCACCACTAGACTACCCACTTCTTCCGCTTCCTCTGCTAGACGACGTCACTTCAAGGCTTCGGTATACCATTATGGCTGACGCCACCTCTCCCAGAGCTTCGGCATCGACTTCATCTGCGGAGTGGGATCTTATCGCACTCTCAGCGCAGGCGTCGTCCACTTCTTCGCTGTGCAAAGGGGAGCTCTCGCCATCCTTCCACACCCAGACAGCCCAGCGTCTCCTGGCCCAGTATGCAGCCTCTTCCTCTTCTCTTCCTGCTAGTCTGAAGTGGGACCAGTCTAGCTCTCCTTTCGATGCTATCCAGCTAGCAGCAGCGGCACTTGCGGCTTTCGTCCAGCTCAATTGGACGGGACCCGCTGTACCAGAGGATATCCAGCCAGCAACTCTCCTTCGCTGGGCAAACCCTTCCGCTTTCCCTCCTCGCTCTGTGCAAGACGATGATGAGGCGGAGACGAGGCAGTCAGAGGATTTCGAGGCTCGATTGCGCTCCCAGGCTCTCGATTCCCTCACCTGCGAAGGTGAGCCTGCGTACCACCTCTGCGAGCAGCCCATCTATCTCGTCGTCGCACTCGATGTGCTCAAGACCCTCAGCCGTACCCTGCCAATTCAGGAACAGCCCGAGTCTCTTCCCTGGTGGAGATTAAGAGCTGCCAGCATACACAACCGCATACTGGATACCGCTGTACCCCTCCCTCGGTCCGTTCTCGCACCCGTAGATGCGCTTCTGGAGAAGCTCGCTAGCCGTGCTGCAGCTGCTCCTGCCTCTGCCTCTGCCTCTGCCTCTGCCTCTGCCTCTGCCGATGCAACGAGCAGCCCCTCCTCACCGGGTGCTCTACACGCCCGACTACTACTTGAGCGCGGTCTGGCTCTATCGCGAGTTGGGCAAGACAAGGAGGCCAACGAGTACTTTGTCAAGGCTGGACAGGCCTCGGGCTTGAAGTACGAGCTGACTGGCGCAATGGGAAAGAAGACGAAGTTTCAAAAGGAGGAAAAGACTATTCTGGTCGTTTTGGCGGAGAGTACGAGGGAGCTAGAAGGCGAAGAGGCTGAGAGCAATGCTGGATCTGGCGCAGACAGGGAAGAAGCTGCTCTTCTGGAAGGGGAGGACGAGGTGGCTCCTCTACCTTCTACAGGTTGGAAGGCAGCGCCTGCATCAGGTCAACGATCAGACCTTCCTGCGAACTACCAGCTCAACGACGATACACTCCTCGAGCAGACGCGATTCACCTCGAACAGCTCTTCGGAATCCATATCCCATCGAGATCCTGCCAATCAGCCGCCCCTCGCCCCCTTGGACCAGGCTGTACTCCTGGCGCTATCCCTAGCGATCCGCAACGCAGCTCCTGAGCATGGCCTGACTACATCGCAGATTTCAGCCTTTGTGGCCAGAGTTGCTCAGCATCCTCGCAATTGGTCAGTCTACACCATGGCTCTTCTCCTCCGATCACGTCTCGAGGCTACACGCACTCGTACTGCAGAACGAGCCGTGCTGCAATTGCAAGCACTGCTGGATCAGATGCCGACTTCAGACTCGACTTCCCAAGAGCGGCTGCGGTACTTCTATCAGCTCGACCTACCTCCAAAATGGGAGCTTCAGGCCGAATTGGCAAAGAGGTACGCTACGTTGGGTGTGCTCAGATCGGCATTGGAGATCTTTGAAAAGATTGAGCTGTGGGAGGAAGTTGTGCACATGCTTGGATCCATGGGTCGGCAAGAGGAAGGCATCGAGGTGATCCAAGATCTCCTCTCGGGAAAGAAAGTCGAGGCCTCGCAAGCCATTGTGAGCCGCAAGTCCACCTCTTCCTCTTCGCCCGCGACTGCTGCAATGACTTCCACGCTCAACACTGCCCGTCAGGCAAAGCTGTGGTGTTTGCTAGGAGACCTACAGCCAGCACAAGCAGAAGCGCACTACACGAAGGCTTGGGAGCTCTCCGGACGACGCTCGGCACGCGCTGCGCGCTCCCTCGGCGGGCTATACTTCTCTCAAGCTTCACCAGACTACGGACTAGTCGTCTCCTGGCTACACAGAGCCCTAAAGATTTCTTCTCTCATGGCGCGCAGCTGGTTCATGCTCGGCTGTGCGTACATGCGAAGGGAAGAGTGGGGCAAAGCCGCGCGATCCTTCCGTAGGACTACTGCCATCGATGAGGAGGACGGTGAGGCCTGGAACAACCTTGCCAGCTGCTACCTGCGCATGGTAAACGGTGCCACCGTCGAAGACATCGAGGCGGACGATCCTGAAATGGAGGAGCAGGGACGAGGAGAGGACGGCGGAAACGAGTCCGACCGCACCCTCCGCACAGACTCGGGCGTTGAGCTCAGCTCTTCAGACGAAGCACAGCTCGAGGATGGCAATGATGACCAGGAGAGGGACGCTTCCCGTCGCGAGGTCCTCACGCCCTTTGTCCTCAAGACGCTCGCGCACCGCTGTCTCCGTCACGCCCTTCGTCACAATCCCGACTCGTGGAAAGTCTGGTCCAACTACATGATCGTCAGCGTCGATGTGGGCGAGATGAACGAGGCTTGTCGCTCCCTCGCCAAAGTCGTACAACTCAAGTCACGCTCTGCCTCCAATGGAGCTGGAGGTGGAGGGGGAAGAATTGGAGAGGAAGACGTGGATTGGCAGGTGCTGGACCGGTTGGTCGATGCGGTCATTCGTTCTCCCGGACAGACGGTTGAAGAGGTTCAGGAGGAGGTGGAAGAGGAGAAGCGCAGGCTGGAGCAGGCAGAGGGACTTGAGCAACCACAGCCACAACCACAGCTACAGCCGTCCCCACAGCAACCAGCAGGTGCGCAAGCTAGCAATGCTAGTGGGTACGAAGCA
The DNA here is from genome assembly GCF_003144135.1 of Microstroma glucosiphilum. Classification (NCBI taxonomy): domain Eukaryota; kingdom Fungi; phylum Basidiomycota; class Exobasidiomycetes; order Microstromatales; family Microstromataceae; genus Microstroma; species Microstroma glucosiphilum. The sequence continues at coordinate 378,312 of NW_020289928.1, read as the reverse complement.
GCCACATCGGGCGCAGTCTCCGTGCCCGTGGCAGCCCCTGTGCCTATGAACGGCAGTGCGCCTCCCTCAGCCGCAGTGCCCTCCTTAAAAGGTCGCTCTCCCAACGAAGGACGCGGGTTGTACCCCTCCCTCCTCTCCCTCCTCACAAACACCCTCCTCCCAGCCCTCTCCCACCCACGTCTCCATCGAGCCCATGCCCGCTTACTCCTCTGGTCGCGCCAATACCCTCAAGCACTCGAAGCTCACTTGGCCGCTTTCCGTTCTTCTCCTGCTGGAGATGTAGCACGCTTGAATGAAGTTGCGGCGGATTTGACGGGGGAATTGTGGAAGGAGGTGGTAGTGGAGGTGAAGGAGACTTGTGAGGCAATTGAGACGTTGAGTGCTAGGATGGACAAGGAGAAGGAGGGAAAGTTCAAGGCGAGGAGTCTTTTGAGGACATTCATGGCGCGATTCAAGGATTGGGAGGAGAGGGAGGAGTGGAGCGAATTGCTGCAGTTGAAAGAGGAGCTCAAGTGAGGTGTGGGGTGTCGTTAAAAAGGCAATGGAATTATAGGATCTTCTTGACAAAGCGAGAGCGGATGAATCGTTATTGTGTCTCGGGTTCCCACTACCCCTTCTTCTCGACTGCGTACCCACCAGGCCCAATCTGAATCCCGGAAGAGGCAGATGGGCCCGAGCCGTACCCTGGCACTCCCTCGCCGACTACCTCTAGCTCAGCTTCAGGCTCATCGACGGCTGTACTGTTCCCCTCTCGAGGCTGCACCTGTATAGACACCCTTCGCTGCGGTACTGCTCGCTGGGACGAGCGGACAGCAGATTGAGGTGGCGCAGAGGCCATGGGACTCTCGACGAGGCTGTTGTCCTCCGTCTCTGTCTCTTCGTCGACGGAGGAGCCACCGGCGTCTTCATCATCTTCTTCTTCTTCTTCTCCTGCTTCCAAGCCGTGCTCCTCCCCCTCCTCATCGTCAACCTCATCGTCGCTATAGTCTTGCTCAGGATACCCCGCAGCCCTGACAGCAGCAGGCACGATCCCACTGCGGTCCATCGGTTCACTGCTGGTGAGATACACCCTGGAGAGCTGCTTGATGTCATTCCACCACTCTATCATCTCCTCGTGACTTCTAGCACGGAAAGAGTATGCTACCTCGCGCTTCTTGTCGAAGAAGAGACGACTGGAGCGACGCGCTCCTGATCCGTCTGACTGCGTGGAGGAAGAGGTGACGGTGATGTGCCATTTGTGTGATCTGCTCATCAGGGCAGAGGCAGGTCCCAGGGTGCACTCCGGCAGGAAGAGGGAGAAGGTGGGGTTGCGCCGCGCTAGCGTGGCAGGATCTGACGACTGGCCCATGTCGTGTAGGAAGCCGGCAGGAGTGAGGATGTAGTAGCTCCCATTGTACGCCTTGGTGTACCTCTTCTTCCTCTCTAGGAAGCCTTCGTGGACAGCCATGACGCTTGGATCGCCCTTGCCGGGGTACTCGATTGCCTCTGGATTGCGGAAAGGCGTGTCAGGATCCAGGAGACAATCAGATCGAGCAGCAAATGCTACCCACTCCTTGTTCGGGAAGAGGGAGCGAAACTCGAGCGCTGGTCCTTCCCAGGTCTTCTGGATCTCTGCGACAGTCTGGGTCTGCCAGGTATCGTAGGTGGCCCAGGCACTTTGCAGAGATCGGACGATGCCTTCCTCGAAGTGGGCAGATGCTTGTTGCATGATGACTGGGTTGAGACGAGAGCACGACAAGCGGTCAGCAACAGCACAGTGCTTTGAATGTGTGTGATCGGAGCTCAACACTTACGGATGGACTTTTGCAGCTGATTCTCGGCATGTACCTGTCTGACGAGTTGATCCAGCACGGCTGCGTTGAGCAAGTGGGGGTCCTGTCTAGCATTGACGGACAGCGGGGTATTCTTGAGAGCAGTGATGCTGTGCGGAAATGATGTTAGCACCATCGCAATGATTCTCTGAGCTGAAACACCCTCGTCCTATCACCTCTCACCTCTTTGCCAGCTGTGCGATCAACGTGGTGCTCAGCTCCCTCTGCACCGCGACCTGATCTGCCAGCTTGCCCGTGTCGAGCTGAATATTCTTGATGTGAGCCTTGATCTCTGCATTGAGTCTGTGTAGATGCTGCACAATAGAGCTGTCGACGGTCTTGGCCAGTCCGCTGTGGAGATCTGCGACTCTGCGCGTCTGGTCACGGATGGAGGTGAAGATGTCTGCGGCGGTCATGGAGGGTGAGCTGATGTGATTGGTGTGGTGGATTGTGTTCATCTCAAGTCTCGGCACTCACCCTGCATACCTCCTTCGCCAAGGAACTGGTTGCCCTCGCGGAATGGCACTTGTATGACGCTTCCTAGGCGATTGTACTCCTTGGCAGTATTGTACTCGATGTCAGCGATGCCCTCCATGTAGGTGGTCAGCTGCTTGGTCACCTGTTTCCATCCTGCGCACACCAGACAAGGCATTCATGTCAGATGTAGGTAATGCTGCCTCTAAGTGGAGCTCTCATTGTGTATGTGACGCTGCGCACGCTACCCTACGATGTCTTGACTCACCTTTGAAACGCGAGATGAGGAGATCGCTGGGTCTGAGGTCATTGACCACGGGTGCCGTCTGCTTGGAGATGAGAGACTGCCGTCGAGAGGGTGCAGCGCTGGGCGCCGAGCCTCTACGTGAAGCTGTCATTGGGGGCTACGTGATGAAGCAGGAGGTGTTGGTGAGTTGTGATGACTTGGTCAGGAGGGGCGAGTGTGTGATACGAGGTGCGTGCGGCGACGGCACCGAGTTGCTCCTTTGCCCTGACCTCGGCGCTTTGCTTCCACGCCTGCCGCACTCAGGCACAGGCTGCACGCCCTTCCGGCCGAGAATCCTTGTTCACCTGGCGTCATACGCCGCACTTTACTTCCTCGCCATTGAGCTCGAGCTGCGGTATGATCCACTTGCCTACGATCCCATCACTGCCACCCTCCTCGACCCTCCTCTCACTCCACTCCCCGCCGAGTCGCTGGTGCTGCTGCCCTCCGGCGGAGCTTGGGGCGGATCTGACTATCTTCATCAGCAAAGCGGGTGGAGAGACATGCAGGGCTCCACTCACGCCACGCCTCGGCTGCAGGGAAGCTTCGCGCCCAGACAGGCAGGCAGGCAGGGCGTGCGCATCTGCATCTGCACCGGATTGCTCAGCGCCGCTCCCTCGCTCGTCTGGCTCCCTGGCCCGGCATTCAGTCGAGCCTAGTGCGCCGAGGGACATCCGATACCGGTGTCGAGCTTACAAGAGAGAGAGAGAGGAGGGAGGCAGACGTCCTTTCTACCCTGCGTATCCATTCCTTCCTCACCATCTATCCTATCCCATCCCATCTATCTCTAAGAGTCACCTAGAAACAGACTTCGGAGACACACGTCCAGTCAAGGCCACTCAGTCCGTCCTGCTGGCTTCTGTCTAGCCGTCTGAAACGAGCTGCAAGGATATTCACTACTCTTGCCGCCATCGCTGCGAAGCCTACTCTCATCATGGTTTCCTCTTCCCCCTTCCTCGCGCCCTACTCAATCTCTCTCCCATTCACTTCCTACTCGACGCCACCAGTGCCCCTTCCTGCATTCGTGTTGCTCAGTCTAGTAGCCATCCCCATCCTCGCCATTCTAAGCGCAGTCGTCTTCCTCCTCGGCGGATCCCTCAAGCGCATCATCTTCCTACACGTCATCCCCCTCGATGAATACCGTAACATCCCCCGACCACGGTACACAGGCAGCCTATGGAGCTTCCCCATCTTTGGACATCTTTCTCAGATTCGAAAGGCTCCTCCTGCCGAGGCTCACTTGGCATATGCAGAGGAGACCGGAAGCTGGGTCTACTGCTACCGGACCATGTTCTACCACCCTAGGCTCTGGATCGGTGATGTAAAGGGACTGCTTTACATCCTCAGTCAGCAGCAGGCCTATGACTACCCCAAGCCGGGAGACAGCAGGAAATTCCTTGACGAGCTGCTAGGCAAGGGAATTCTCAGCGCTGAAGGTGAGTAGTGGCAGTATAGCTGGCGTGACCGGTATGCCCCCAGCCGATTCTGACTTACTCTTCTCTTCCGTACTTGAACTTTTTCCAGGCGACATTCACCGCCGCCAAAGACGTGTAGTAGCTCCTGCATTCAGCGTCTCCTCCGTACGCTCCTTCACGCCATCCTTCTTCAAGCATTCCCTGCACCTCGTCCGGGTCATCGAAGAGCTCATCGACCGCACCGAGGGCCCTGCCGAAAAATCTTTCCTGGGCGGCCAGTCAGACTACGCCTCCAAAGTTTCTCGCAAGGGCGAGCCCGTCTTTGATGTCGGCTTCTGGCTTGGCAAATGCACACTTGACATCATCGGTGAGAATGGCTTCGGCTACGACTTCAAGTCCCTCGAATCAAAGGACTCAGGGGATGGAGATGATCTCGGCTCCACACTCAATGCTCTCTTCAGCTCCACGTCGGGTCTCAAGGTAACGGACATCCTACGGATCTTCCTCCAGACTCGCCCAGGAATGGGCTGGATTCGTAAGCTTCCCTCGAAGCGAGCTGACAATCGCCGGAACATGTATTTGGCCATGGAGCGGGCTGCGCAGAAGATCATTTCTGCCAAGCGAGAGGAGATCAAGAAGGAGATGGCAGCACTGGGCGAAAAGGGGCTGAGCAAGAGTGCATTCGATGAGGACATTGATGGAGGCAAGGCAAAGGACTTGTTGCACTTGACCATGAGGGCGAATATGGCTAGCGACCTGCGTGCCAACGAGAAGCTGGATGATGATGGTGAGTGCGAGCGATGGGCCTCTCTGCGCATGCCAGACCTGATAATGTTCCCATTCACCTCGACTTTCTTCCCCCGTCTCCAGAGCTCCTCGGTCAGATGACTTCATTCATGCTCGCCGGGCACGAGACGACCTCTACGCAAACGCAATGGGCCCTCTACTGTCTGTCCACGCACCCTGAAGTGGTCAGCAAGATGCGCGCCGAAATCGAGTCCGTCTTCGGTGACCAAGAGGAGATTTCCTACGACGAAGTGCAAAACATGCAATACCTCGATTGTGTCACAAAGGAGATGCACCGCTGTTACGCCCCCGTCACCTCCACTGCACGTATGTGTCTCAAGGACGATGTGATTCCATTGGGAAAGAGCTACGCACTCCGCGACGGCAGCGGTACATTCGACTCTGTTCGCGTCTTTAAGAATCAAGACCTGATCATCCCCCTGCAAGTGGTCAACTTCAGCGAGCCCGTCTGGGGTCCCACGGCAAGAGAATTCGACCCTTCTCGTTGGCTACCAGAAAATCTCCCCGCCTCGGCAAGAGATTCCGGCCTGCCCATGCACATCCTCACTTTCCTCTCTGGCCCCCGCTCCTGTGTTGGTCAACGCTTCGCCATTGTAGAATTCAAGGTTCTACTGGCCTGTCTAGTGAGGAATTTCGATTTTGAGAGGGTAGAAGGATGGAATATCGAACCGAAGCAGGAAATTGTTCTTAGGGGAGTTGTGACGGGACAGGAAAAAGTGGGAATGCAGATGCCGCTCAGGGTCAAGAAGGCTCGTGCTAGGACGTAGGTCGCTCCGGGCGTTCGTTCTCGACAAGACGCTCCTCAGGCGTCTAATACGAGGCGAGGTGAGGCGAGGCGAGGCAAGGACTTGACGACGGGCCACTGAAAGGAATGTGCAGGGTCCCACAATGCTTGCATCTTACGTCTTATAGCCTCATGTCTAGTAATCTTATTCGACTTGATGACCAGAAACCAGACCGAAACCTCAGCCCAACTGAAGCCTAGCCCAGCCCTCATCTATCTAGTCTACCAATTTCCCCTCATCTGTTCCTCAAAACATAGACTCATCCCTGAAGTCGCGTCTGCTTCTGCTTCTGTATTCAGGGTCTCTCCTAGAACGGCAAGTCTTAGTGAAGCGCAGAAGAGGTCGTCGATAGTCTTTTGCAAACGAGGACCTGATTGCGCAAAGTCCGGTTGCTGATCAAGGCAAAGGGAGACCCGGAGATGGGAAGGAGTTAGCGACTGCCCACTAATGCTTTCTTTCTTTTCCTTTTTTTCTTTTCTAAGGGAAGGAGGAGAGAGAGTACTCACAGCATTTACTTCGAGGAGCCACATTCTCCACCCTCCCCTCTCCCCCTCGCCCTCCCCCTCCCAACCAACCATGAGGTCTACACCGAGCACCTCCCAGCATCCCTCCCACATGAGCCAATTGGTGGAACCACTCCCCTTGGCTGCAGCCTCAAAAGTTGCGCCAATCGTGGCCTTTGCGAGAGATTTGAGTCGCTGCCAATCCTCCCCTGTCAGCTTGCCTCCAGTACGACCACCTGGGCGACTTGGGGCATACCTCGCCCCTTCTCTACAGAGGTCCGAAAGTAGGTGAACATTCTCCTGCGCTAAGCGTCCATCCTCTGTAAGGGACCCATCCGCGTGCAAGCAGGTATTTGTAAGGTGAATCTTCGGGTCGCAATCCTCCGTGGGGTCCTGGTAAGGAGCAGGGGCGAAGAGGGCTAGCATTTCGTCCCAGAGATGGACGCGTAGACCGCCGATGCAGAGGACGTAGGCTCGGAGGTGGAATTTGCGATACGATGTGGGATGGGAGGAGTTGGGGGCGATTAGGAGGGGACGGGAGAGGTATTCCTGAGAGAGAGAAAGAGCAGAAAGTGTGGGTGAGTAAGGGGGAAAGGGAGCCTCTCAGAACTCTTCTTCGCAACTCACTTGAATGACAAAATGCCGCAGCTGCCCTAGTAGGACACCATTGTCGCCCTCGTCCTCGCCCTCAATCTCCTCTTCCTGCTCTCCCTCGCTATCACTCCCCTTGTCACTATCCTCGTCCCCCTCCCACTCCTCTAGAATCCCCTGCAGCGCCTCGAGACTATCAAACATCTTGATCCCCATTCCTCGATCGGCCATTCCAGCCTTGAGGATAAACCACTTCTTTTCCTCTCCCTCGCCCTCAGCCTTGTCGAGGATCTCTTTGAGGTCGTAGAGCTCATCTATGAGCAACTCGTCTAGATCGTCTGCGAATTGAATGTCTACAGACCAAGTGCGCGGCAGGTAGGAGAGGGCAGATCGAGACCCTTGACCCGCCACTGCTGCTGCTGAGGAGGAGGAGGAGCTTTTGACAGAGTGCGATTGGATACTACTGTAGAGCCAGTTCTTCCGTATGAGTGCCTTGCGAATCGGGTATGAGGAGGCAGAGGAGGCAGAGGTGCTGCTGCCCGAGGCTCGTGAAGGGTGAATGGAATCAAAGGGGATCAAGTCGTAGTCCATCAAGTAGAGAGTCCTTTGTGCACTAGAGCTAGAGCTGGAGCTGGAGCTCTCAGTCCCCGATTCTTCCTGCACCCATTGCACCGTATCCTCATCTGTCTGCCCGCTATGCGCCCGTTCGTGGAGGGTCCATCCTGCAGGAGCGAGAGTGGAGTGAGCTGCCCGCAGGACGGAGGAGTGCGTGTAGAGAGCGCCGGGAAAGGAGATGAAGGCGTGCTTGCTTGCGCTTGTGCTGGAATGGCTGGGACCTTCTCCCTTGTCTTGGCTGGCGCTGGCTGCCATGGTATGCTGAGGACTGTAGGGTATTGCGTATGGCAACTCGCAGGAGAATCGGAAGATCCCAATTGTGTCCAAGTCAAAATTCCCATCGACTGTGCGCCTGGGCCAAGCCTCACTTCCGTCCATCCCTCCGCATCGACGCACGACTGCTTCCCTTTACAACCCATCTCATCTTCACCTTGGCCCATCTGAGGTGTACTGGTCTCCCTTCATCTACTTCTCCCCACTCTCGACCCGCCATCCACCATGGCGCGCAATCAAGAGAAAGCCCAGTCTATGCTCTACCGCTTCCGCGAGTCGCAAGCAGCAGAGCTCGGCATCTCCCTCGGCCGATCTAAAGACCAACGACGTCCCCGACTGGCGAGCTCAGTCAAAGACCTGCGGGAGTGTGAGAAATGGAGGGGAGATGTACTCAGGGAGATTAGTAGGAAGGTCTCGAAGATTCAGGATTGTGAGTTGCTGAAGCGGAAGATGAGATGATGAAATGGGCGGGAGACACTGACTGATCTCTACTGTCTTCCTCTCCTACTACCCTCTGACAGTCGGCTTGACGGACTATGAAGTGCGGGATATCAATGATGAGATCAACAAGCTGCTGCGGGAGAAGAATCACTGGGAGAATCAGATCATTGCACTTGGAGGGGCAAACTACAAGCGCGGCATTCGGTCCATGGTTGATGATGCAGGGAGGGAGATTCCTGGTACAAGAGGGTACAAGTGAGGACCACTGAGCTGGCAAGGATGTGACATGATATGAGACCATATTTACTGACGTTGCCTTGCTGGCTCCTCCACTGCCTCACTCTCTCGCTGTACAGGTACTTCGGCCGAGCCAAAGATCTCCCAGGCGTAAAGGAGCTCCTCTCCTCTTCCTCGTCCACCGCCAGAGCCCAAGAGCAAGAATCCTACAAAGCCGAAAAGTATCGTCGCTTTATGAACCAGCCTCCAGCATATTGGGGTGACGAAGACGAAGAGGATGGGGTCTTGTTGGCAGAAGAGGAGGAGAGGGAGAGGGAAATGTGGCAGGATGGATTGGAGGAGGTGGCAGAGGCTCTTGGTGGCTCGGCCGACGCGGCTGGATTGCCGATGGAATTGCCCAGACGGAAGGCTCGGAATCTCAGGGAAGTCATGGCCTCCTCGTCCAGCAGCAGCAGCAGCAGCAGCAGCAGCACTACGGCTCCAGCAAAGACAGACCCGACACAGGACCCAACATCGTCGTCCTCAGCCGGTGCCGATGCCCCTCTCACAGAGGACGGGAAGCGCAAGAGTTCCACCGCTGGGGAGGAAGAGGAAGACAACTCCAAGCGTCCTCGACCTCAGGAGGACCTTCTAGCACAGATCCTCCCCGCTCTGGACGCCTCGCAGCTCTCCCAACCAGTGGTGCCCAATCGACAGGAGACGGAGAAGTTTATTCTACGCGAGAGGAAGAGGATGTTGCGTGAGGAGTATGTTGGAAAGTGAGTGAGTGCGTGAGGGGAGGGAGAAGGGAGAGTGGGGAAGCTGCACAGAGAGAGGTATTAGAGGAGGGGAGAAGAGAGCAATACCAAGAAGTTCAGGCGTCACTGCGTTTCGGTCGCAATACTGCGGTATGAGAAGTCTGCTATTTATCTATCGAGCACTGCAATCTGGAGCCCACGGTCCCCCCCGTTACGCTTGCTGCTCATGAGCTGGCGGCTGCTACTGCTCTGCTGGCCACGAGTTCGTCGAACCTCTTGTCCATCTCTGAGAGAGACGTCGAGAGTTGATGAGGGGGTGCAGGGCTTGCAAGGCCGCTGTACGGGATGAGATGTATCACGGGTCAGACTAGAACTCGCTATCACTGCAATCTACGTCGACTACGTCTCTTTCTACTCACTTTAGGTATTCTTGTCCAGGGTTACCGAGCTTGCTCTGAGGGTTGAGGTAGCCAGCCAGTACAGCCAGATTCGCCTTGACTTCCTTTGCCAGTCCATTCTTTCCCTCCTCTGCATCACCTCCCTGTTGTAGCGAAGTCCCCGCCTCCCTTACACTCTCTTCTGCCTTTTTCCACTCTCCCCTTCTCATCAATGCCACTCCCCTTCCCATTCTCATACTAGCCAATCTACCCCCTTTACCCTCTTCAGAAGAAGCAGCGAGGGAGCTGAATTCATCGTAGACGTAGTAGGCCTGTTGGGCTGGTCTGCCACCCTTGTAAACGCCTAGAGAAGCCTCTACTAGCTGGATTACCAAAGAGTCCTCGGCCCAGGTTCGAGCGGAGTCGTACAGCTTTTGTGCTACGTCGGGTCGGTGGATGAGGAGGAGGATGTGCACTGCGAGGGCAATACTGCCCAGATTCTTCTGTGGGTCTCCCCCTGCAGCGGCAGAGTTCACCTTTAGTGTTTCGAGGGCACCAATGGGATCCTGATCTAGGTATTGTGTTGTAGCAAGGAGACATTCCACTTGTTCTTCCTCTCCATCAAAGTATTCTACACCCTCGATGATAGCCTCGTGCACCTCGCTTAAAGCCACAACTTGATTGCCAAGATCGCGATCCTCCTCCTGCTCCTCCCCGCCTGCTCCTGGTGTACTCGCAGCGACGGCCTCGATGACGTCTGTGAAGATGCGCAGAGCCTTGGTGGTGCTTTCCCCCAGAGGGGCAGAGTGGGCATCGATGAGAGAGCGGGCAGCAGAGGTGTTGGGTGGGGAGAGGGCTAGGTGGGCTCGGACGGAGAAGCATACATCGAGGGGTCCGGGAGAGTTAAGGGAGCTGACGTGTGCGATGCAGCCTGGGAAGGCAGACTTGTAGAAGAGTGTCGAGGTGAGAGATGACATCCTGGGCGGGAGAGTGGTGGGTATTGGTATTGGTGATGCGGTGGTAGAGGTGCAATGGAAGGTGTTGGTTGCGCTGCCACACGGACACACAGCCAATCCACTCCACGCACCCACGCACGCACAGGCAGCGCCTCGCCTCGGCGCGCGTCAAAGGCAAGAAGAAGTGGTCATGGTCCAAGGTCGAGAGGGAAAGCAGTCCTGCCTCGCTATCAGTCATCCTCTCTCACCCACGTCCTCGCCGCAGATGGAGTATGGCGATAGCAGCAGCAGGATGCCTTCTGCCATCGACGACCATCAGGACATTCCCTTTCACTCGCCCGTGCTGGCCTACTTTCCCCGCAAGTCAGCCCACGATGCCATCCCCATACCGCCCACCCCCACCTCCCCTTCTATCATCTCCTCGCTCCTCACCTCGGCAGGTGTAGACGCTACCCTCTACCCACCACGGACATATCCAGAGCTCGGCGAGCTGATCCTCGCAGTGCAGGACTCGCTCTTTGATACCCTGCGCCGCAATGCCCTCCTCTACTACCTCCTGCTCGACTACCACCTCCTCCCTGCGGACAAGTCAGGGTACGCATCTGCCGTGACCTCCCTCTCGTCTCTCGCTCCACGCTCTCCCATCATTGCGCAATTTGCCATCAACCACCTCCTCCCCGCCTTCTGGACGGACAGCGTCGAGCGAGGATTCTGGAGGTTCGACAAGGGATTGCACAATGAAGCTGTTCCCTGGCTCAATAATGCCAACTCGAGTGCGTATGCGAACCATATACTCAGGACACTGAGCCCATTGAGGAGCAATGAGCAACCCTTCAACAAAGCAGAATGCCTGATCAAGTACGTTAGAATCGCCAAGCCCATTCTGCCCGAGACACAGGCGGATCTAGATGTGGTGGAAGCAGTCGTCGTTGGCAAGGCAATCGTCGAAGGTCTGCAAGGCGCACTGGAGCTCATTAGAGAGAGACCCATTTCAGAGCATAAGATTCTCTTTGCTACCCTGTGGCAGTGGCTCTTTCAACTTCAGCAGAGCAGCCAGACTACCCACATCCGCTCCTCTCTGCTGCAGTCAGTCATCGCTCTGCCGCTCTCGGACAGCGAGGTGCAGACACTAGTCGCCTTTTCTCTGGGCCGCAACGCAAGCCCAAGCACAAAGACTTCCTCTTCGGCACTGCTTCGAGCTCGTCAGCTTGCATTGGATACGCTGCTGGTACGTTTGCTCAATGCAGGTCGAGTGCTGGACGCGCTCAAGGTCAATAGTCTTGCGGAAGAATCGCAGGGAAATGCTACAGTCGAGGAAGAAGGGGGCGAAGCAGGAGCTCAAAGGCGCAAGAAGAGGAGGGAAATGCTGAGGCTGGCAAGGGAGATGTTGCCAAAGGTGGTCAGGAGTCAATTGGAAGAGATGAGGGTGGCAGAGGAGGAGAAGAGCGCTGAATCGTCCTCAAGAGACGACCAGATGGAAGAAGACGTCGTCGCTTCAGAGACGATAGCAGAATTCGCACAATCTCCAGCCCCAACTGCCAGCTTCAATGCCGGTACTCCAAGTTCAAACGTTCCCATCAGAGGCTACATGCACAACCGCCTCGCAGAATCGACTTCCTCATCGCGCCTCTTAATGGCAGCAACCCCCCCACCTCCTCAACAACGTTCTACCCCCGTCCATCAGCGAGTACACGTCCCCCTCATCTCGCAGTCTCCCCTCGCATTTGCAGCAAGTCGTGGCGAGGCATCCTTCTCGCGTGCTTCGCCCTCTGGCACACGCTTCACTCCTACACCTGGTAGGGCACAAGCGCCAGCTCAGGCACGTTCCGGTGATGCAGCGGCGGGAGAGTCGGAAGAAGGCCCGTATGCTCGACTGGCCGCGCAGCTCGCATCTCAAGCTAATGGAGAGGGCCAAGCAGGCGCAGCACCAGGTGACGAGAGTGTTCTTCTTGCCTCTCTCCTCCCACAAAAGAGGAGTCTTGCCACACGCAGGCTGGACGCTGAAGCTTCAGCTTCTGCTTCTGCCAGCGGAGGAGAAGGAGCGCGAGCAGTCGAAGATGGTGGAGACGCTTCATTCGAGCAGCAGCACAGTCGCGGCGGGTTCGAGGTTCCCAAGCGACGCTACACCAAGAAGCACCAGGTGAGCTCAAAGAAGAGCGAAACGCCAGCTGGGGCTAGGAATGCTAGGAATGCTTCTGCCAGTCCGGCCCCGGCTCCGGCCAGGGAGGGGCAAACCAGTAGGACTCGAGGTGCCTCGGGACTTAGGAAGAGCACGACGATGAGTAGCTTAGTGAACGCTGCTCCGCAACGAGAGGACGAGGAAGCTCCAGCCCTCCCTGCAAGCAGAAAGACACCGCGAAGCACAGGTGGAAAGAAGCAGTCCACTGCTGCTCCAACCACGCCAGCAACGGGGACCCGCCGCTCCACCCGAGCTCAATCCGAATCCGTGCCTGGCTCGTTCCCAGGCGCAGCGCCAAGCGATGAAGACGGCGAGGGTGATGCTCAAGAAGAAGAGTCTGCGCAACGTCAACAACAACAAGAGAGGAATGCTGATGCCCCGCCTGAGATGCTCGAGCTTCCCTCGGCAGGTCGACCCACCTCTCGCAGCAGCAGCAGTAAGAAGGGTGCGAGTACAGGTACACCGCGCAGGACTACTCGCGCGAAGACTCCTTCTGCCTCTGCCTCTGCCTCTGCCACAAAGGGAGGTGCAGGAGCAGCAGTAGGGCCTACCGAGTCTACACCTGTTCGCAGGTCTGCTCGTCGAACCAACACCAATACCAATACCAATACCAATACCAATACCAATGCCACTACCAAATCGCGCAACACTCGAGGCTCTTCCCGCGCTTCTTCTGTTCTTTCATCCCGCTTTGGAGATGGAGATGAGGACGAGGACGAGGATGGGGGTGGAGATGGGTATGGGTACGGAGAGGAGGATGGAGAACAAGGGGATGCGCTTGGTCATCAATTGGACTTTGGAAGTGCAAGTGCAAGTAGAAGTAGAAGCAAAGGAAGAAATCTCCGCACTCGGACTAGAAGTATGAGTGTTCTTAGTACTAGTACCGCAGCTGATGAGGATCAGGGTGAGGATGAGGATGAGGAGAGAGGTCAGGGTAGTGCTGGGGAAGAGGGAGTGGAAGATGGGCTGCACAAGGAGGATGGGGATGGGGATGGGGATGAAACTGCTACGAGGCGTGGAGCTGGAGGTGGAGGAGCAATGGTGGGAAAACCGGTCAGGAGGAGTGGGAGAAGACGCTGATCCTCCTGTCTCTGTCTCTGTCTCAATCTCTGTCTCCGCCGCAATCTCAATCTCAATCTCAATCTCGATCTGTTGTTGTTCTGTTTACACTTTGGGCTGAGCAATGCAGCGTGAATAGCGCAATGGATATGGACATGGATGTGCGCGTGCGTTTGGATACGCATAGTGCGAGTGGATATGAAATACACGTTTATGCGTATGCGAGGCGACATTTCAGACTGGGAATAGAGTATGGAATGACCTTGCATGCATGAATGGAGGAAGCAATAAGTATTTTACAAACTCATGAAAAGCTGGCGCCTAGTGTCGTGTCGTGTCGTTTCTGTAGACCTGCTCTAGTAAACTAGCGCTCCCTCGTCCTCTGCCTAGACTCTCTTCCTAACAGCCCTAGGCAGGTTCCTCCTCAGGATCAAAGGAGCCCCCCTCTTCGCTTTCGTGCTCTTCATCTCCTCTTCCTGCACCTCTTCCTCTTCCCCTTCCCCTCTCTGCCTAGCCTCCTCGTGCCTCTCCTCTCTCTCTAGTGAAAGCACAGGCAAAGATAAAGCAGGTCCACACCAAAGAGCCTCCTCGTGTGAGCACCCTTGAGACCTCTTGAGGCGATAGCGCGCTACAAAGTGTTCCCAGAGGGGTTTGGTCTCCAGTGATGAGGGCCAGGACCTGCGGCCATTGGGCCGCCCCGCAGCAGGAAGAGGCAGGGCGATACTGACGCGCTGTAGATCCTCGAGTGGACTAGGATTAGGGACAGCACCGGCACCAGCACTAACAGCAGCGCCGGCGGCTGCGGGTGGCGCCTCACCCCCTTCTCTCCCGCCCTGACTCTCCACCCCTCTGAGAACACGCGTGGAGAACTGCTCCCGTAGCAAGCGCGGGTAGTCCTGCGGTGTGCCTCTTGCTCGTGCGTAGAGAGAGGGTTTTTCGGCAGTGTCGAGGATGGATATGCGCGTGGCGATCGTCGCGAGCCAGAGGGGGGCGGGAGCGGGAGTGGTGGAGATGGCGTGGGGAGGGGAAGGAGGGGAGGCGGCAGTAGCTCCAGATGGTGAAGGCGTGCGGCTCTTTTGTGCTTGAGCTGGGCCTGGGGAAGCCATTGGCGAAAGAGGGCATGCCTCGAGCCTCCTTGGTGTTGGCCGTTCGGCTTCGTCAGAGAAGAGGAGACAAGCGACGGCTGCATCGTCTTCATCGTCCTCTGCGTCTCTCTTCTTGCTGCTCGGAGTATCAATCGCCCTATTCCCGTCCCTTGCTCGCGCTGGAGAACGCTGCTTCGTCGCTTCTTCTTGACTGTTGGGCGGTAGTGAGCTCAAGCCCCACTGCTCCATCAGCTCCGTCTGACCCCGGGCAGACTTTCGTGCATGGTAAAGATCGTGCATCCAGCGGATGAAGTAGTGTACTTCTGGGTAGCTGGGTACCGCATCGTCCTCTTCGTGTGTCTCATTCTTAAGGATCCAGGGCTTGGTCCATGCAGGTGTGGCGGGAATTTGAGCAGGCAAAGCGATGTTCTCTTCCGCAGAATCAGCTGATAGACTGATCTTGAGACTACGTTCCTTGATGGTTCGAGACTTTTTCCCTTTGTCCGCGTCCGCGCCGGCCACACGTCGACGGTAGGGCCTAGCGAGACGGTATTGAGGCCGATAGACTTCATGTCGCACCTCGTTGAGTCGATCCTGCTCGCCGTCCTCTTCACTGGATGAGCTCGCACTTGCACTGCTCTCACGGCTGCGATTCCTCACTCTACCGTTGCGCAGCTTCTTTGGCGTGAGGGGGAGAGGAGTGGGGTTGATGGACGCTAGCTCACGCCAACCGCGTGGACGCCCAGGCTTCCTTCTTGTCGGAGTAGGATTGAGGGTAGCAAGACTACCCGTAGATGGAGAGGTAGACTCATCATCGAAATTTTCATGATCGAAGGCAGCGGCTTGGTCTGCCCACCCGATATCACTCTGTACAGAGTCGCCATATCGGCTCGAGCTCGCGTCATTAGGCTTCGCCTCATGCTCTTCTTCCCGAGCCACAATGACCCTTCCCTCCTCTCGCCCGATCCTTGGCTCGCGCCCCCTTTTCAGCTTCACGCCCAGCTTCGCCGATAGGCCGGAGTCGGATGTCAGGGGCGTGGAACGTTCGGAGCGTACCATTCTGGGGTCGAGCGAAGATGAGGAAGCAGAGGAAGTGACAGCAGAGGAGGAGGATGCTGCAATGGGGAGCGAGTGATGCGTTCGAGGTGGAGGTCGCGAAGGAAAGGCCTCTGGGTGCTGCTCATTTCGGTAGTCGTCAGGGATGTCTTGATAAGCCCGAGGGTAGGCCTGGTATGGTTCGGTGTACCCCGGCGCTTCATGGTCATCTTGTATTGTGATTGGGGCCAGTGCAGAAGCGCCTGTTCTCGGCGGCGAACGAACAGATGGTCCTGCTCTCATGAAGTCGTCGTAGCTGCCACAGAAAAGTGGACCATGAATGAGATGTGTCAGTGGGTCTGACAGGCACGCCTCGCTACCTGGTCCTCTGCTACTCACAATTGATCATACGCTGCCTCGATTGCTTCACTTTTGATTGCCGTCTCTTCATCGTAGAAGTCATCAGTCTGATATCCGCTCTGCGCCTGAAGATGTATCAGATGCTGTTGCTCCGCCCATTGTTGCTGGAGGTATAGCTGATGCTGTTGCTGCTGATGATAGTACCATGCTAGCTCTTGATCGTCCGCCATTGAAGGCTGCTCACCCTCTGATGGCGGTCCACCTCGGTGGCCCGTATACTGTGCGTAGTAGTGGTCATCCTCGCTTGCCATATGGCGAGGATACCCTGGGGCTACGTACGCCATTGCCAGGTGTGAGTGGCTGTACGGATGGACGACGGCAAGGACGTCAGACGGGGCTTCCCCTTTGAGCCAGTCGCGACTTTTGTCTGTGCACTGGCCCACACACGCTCAATTTAACTTCCATGGCCTCTGAGCGTGGCGCGACAGGAGAAAGGGGTTCGGAGCCGAGCGCGCCTCGACTGCCCGCCCAAGAATTCATCTTTTGGCTCAGAGGCGAGGAAGGCAGGAGCAGGCAGCGAGGAAGATCCAACGCAGGCAATCAAGAAGGTCTACCATACCAACACCCTCACGCATACATCCTCACACACCACACACTCACACACTCACATACAGGATGTCCTCCATCGTCCTGTCAGACTCTTCTCTGGCCGATCAGGCACTGGACATTGCCGCACTCGTGTCCAGGTCTAAGCCAGAGGCAGAGCGATCCGACTATATCAACTCTTGGAGCACAAGGGCTGCAGAAGCTGGAGAGGATCAAGCAAAGAGGGATGAGGTGGTACAGGCATTGGCAGCAGAGGTCAAGACGCTGGGAGATGGTACCGAGAGGGGTGAGTAAGCGTAGCGATAGAGCATTGCAGCTGCCTCTTGCTTGAGTCAGGACGGAACAGTACTCACCTCTTGTACTCACCTCTGCATGATTCCATCTGCCACATTTCGTCCCAATAGAGCTAGAAGGAGCACACAATCTCCTCTCGGCAATGATCTTATCGGTAGCTGACGCTGAAACATCGCAGAAGCTAGCAGAACAGCACATCTCAGCAGTCATTAGCGAGTCCGGCGCAGCCTCTGCAGCATCGCCCGCTAGGGAGATGGTCAAGTACAGGATGTGAGTGCTCAAACGGAGCAAAGGAAAAGAGCCTATGCCACATCTCATACAGCTTAGCTGATCTCTCATGCTACCCCTTCGCTCTCCCTTCCAGCCTGTCGAACATCTTCAACACCCTTCCCTCCACCTCTCCCCTTCGCGAGAAGATCTTCCTCTCCATGCTCGACCTAGCCGCTTCCAACGACGAAGTCGACCTCCTCTCCCCCGCTCTTGCTTCTCTCCCCACCTGGCTCGCACAGTGGTCCATTCCCGAGTCGCAAAAGGCTGCAGCTCTGGAGACGGTTGCTTCGAAGCTCGAATCGTCGGGCGACAACCTCACTCAGAAGTCGTACGACTTCAGGTTGGCTCACCTCACATACCTCTCTACTACACCAGGAGCAGCTACCTCGAGTGAGGCTACCAAGGCAGCAGCCGAGAAGACCTTCGCTACTGCTCTTTCCCTGCCCAAGATCTTCGAGTTCGATGCTCTCCTCAAGCTCTCGGCAGTCGAGTCGTCCCTCTCCTCTTCATCCCTCTTCTCGCTACTGAAGCTCCTGGTGCAGGGTTCCTACCAAGACTGGACAAAGTGGATCGCAGAAGGCAGCAATGCTTCTGACCTCTCTCGACTGCAGGTAGACAAGTCCGTCGTTGAGCGCAAGGTGCGGCTGCTGGAGGTTGCCTCTCTCTGCTCAAGAGCAGTCGAAGCAGCAAAGTCCTCTTCCTCTTCAGCTGTCAAGACTTCTTCGGACGAAAGTGCCTCTGCCCCTTCCGCTCCTTCTTCCACAGCCGAAGTCCCCTACTCCCAGCTCTCATCTGCAATCGACGTCCCCTCCTCTGACGTGGAGAGCTGGATCATCGATGTGATCCGCGCCGGTCTCATCAGCGGGAAGCTCTCCCAGGTAAACCAGAGTCTGAGAGTGTACCGCTCTACCTACCGCACCTTTGGGAGGGAGCAGTGGACTCTTTTGGAAGGGAGACTGCAAGAATGGGATCGGGCTATTGATGGGATTTTGGCCACATTGGGAGGTGCGACTAGGGGTCAGGTGAATGGAGTGCAGGGATCTGATGCCGCACTTGTCGGCGCTTGAGCTCCCGAGCACCGGCGCGCTACCAGTGTCATGTAGACATGCGCGTCTTTCTCCAACCAAAATGACTAGATGGCAGTACGGACCTATCCCGTACTGGCTGATCGACACATCTCTGATTGATGAGCTCCTGTTTGACATCTGTGAGCCAATCCTGACCCTTCCTTATAGCGACAATCACAGTCCGCACAATCTCTTCTCCAATGCCTCGATGCTCACTCGTGCTCGTGCGAATACTAAGTGCTACTTTTACTTCTCATTTGCTACTTGTATGGGTACTGTACACATCCCTTCCGAACCTCAAAGTTCAGAAAGCTTTTCTCAAGAAGCTCCTCCCCCCTCTCCCATCCAAGAGAAGCCAGGAGCAGTCGTCGTAGTAGTAGTAGTAGCAGTCGCAGCTCCACTTACAGCGTCCTTGCCCTGCTGTACCGCCGTAGCTCCACCTGTTGCGCCTTCCCCTGACCCTTCCACACCACTACCGTCAGCAGCAGAAGACAAGTCCGTACCACCGTTGCCTCCGACAACAAGGGAAGTGACATCACTCCCACCTCCCTCGCCCCGCCTGCCCCGCTCAAGCTCGCGCTGACGCTGGTCGAGGGACTCGGAGCCTTGAAGGGCGGCCGTGGCGTCTTGCTCCATTGTCGTCGTCGTTGCCGTCGTCGTGGCTGCTGTGGGCTCGGAGATTCCGTCGAGTTGTTGCTGCTGTTGCGCCTGAGTTGGTAGAGGTGGTGCGAAAGAGGCGTTGCGGCTGCCTCTACTGCCGTCCCCATTGGCGCGGCCATTGAGGAGGGGTCTAGCGCTATCGAAGAAGCTCCTCTTTGGTCTACCCGCTCTAGTAAGGTTTCCAGAACCGCCATTGAGAGATGAGTCGCCGTTCGTCCGCCGCCGTGAGGGACCAGAGCTAGAGGTGACGCTTTCGAGACCTGCAGCCCCGCGGATTCCTCTCCTCTTGTGTGAAGCGCCATTCTGATAGCCCGAAGCTCCTTCCTCGTCCGAGGAGGCTCCGCCATCATCACTGCTCTCATCCATCCGCACATCCTCGTCTCCGTCTTCATCGTCCAGCTCCGAGTCTAGGTCCATATCGGAGTCGAGACCTCTCAGACGACTGTTCCTCGCGCTCGGCCCGCCATTTCTGCCAAGACTTAAGCTGCCTTGCCTGTTTGCGTTGGCCAAGATGCGCTTCAGAGCTTCGGGAGGGCCACCCATCCCTCCTCCGCCGTTGGCGAGGCCGCTGGGCGAGTAGCCCATGCCGAGCCAGCTCTTGCCCGGTCCGGCAACGGAGGAGGCCGTAGACATGACACTTCCTTCCCTCTCGAAGAAGCTTCGCTGACGTCCGTTGGCCTGGTCGAGCGACTGGTTGCCAGACCACAGAAGTCGCTTCAGGGTCCGGTCTGAGCGGTCGCGTCTCTTGGTCTCCTGACGCGCGGCAGAAGAGTAGCGAGAGCCGTTCTCCTGCCCTTGTCCTTCCTCTTCCTCGTCAAGGGAAGACTCGGCGTCGGATAGCGGCGAATCAAGCTGTTGCTGTATGCGGGCTCGAGTAACTCTTTCTGTGTGGGTTTGAGAAGAAAGTGTCAGCTCGGGGATCCTGCCGCTTCTGATGTGCAGACGTGTACTCACTGCTGATCCTTTTCTCCAGCTCTCCTTCTTCCTCCGAGTCGCTCAGCTGGCCTTCCGCGTGGGCATTCAGCGCATACTTGGGCGTAGGCTGCATCTGTACGCTCGGAGCAAACGGCAAGCCCCTCAACGTGTCTATGATTCTGCTCCTGAGACCTTCAAGATAGGCATCCGAGTTGAGATTCTCCATCGAGGTAGGTCTGACGTCGAGCTTGTACTCGGGTCCGAACCAGTTCATGTACTCGTTAAAGGGAAGGTCTTCATCTGGCTCTCTGCCAAGGAGCAGAGCAGTCTCGTATGTCCAGGTTCTAGCAACATTCCGCACGGTATAGCCACCTCCCCCGACCATGAGGAGAGGCACGTTGAATGATTGCAAATAGGACACGCATGCTGCGTGGCCCCTCATTGAAAGATTGAAGCATCCGAGCTTGTCTCCTGCGAGAGAGTCCGCTCCACATTGCAGAACGACAGCTCCAGGGCGGTACCACTCCATGATATGCTGGACGACCGGTTGGAACAGCAACGACTGGTATTCCCGGTCTCCGACACCGTCCCGCAGAGGTACATTGACAGCATATCCCTTGCCCGGCCCGATACCAACGTCTTTGACGTCTCCAGTACCTGGGAAAAAGTCTCCGAACTTGTGTATGGAGAGGGTGAGAACCCGATTCGTAGAGTAGAAGGCTTCTTCAACGCCATCTCCGTGATGAATATCGATGTCAATGTATAACACCCGGGAGTGGACCCTGCGCGAAAAGGAAAGATCAAAGCGAAGTAATCTGCGTCAGCCGAGCTCGCAGCACATCCGTGTCCTGGCCCGATTACTCACCTCAGCAATTCCAATATCCCCAGAACAATATCGTTGGTATAGCAGAACCCACTAGCTTCGCGCTTCTTGGCATGATGCAGCCCGCCAGCCCAGTTGATGGCTATGTCTGCTGAGCCGCTGTTGATGGCATTGGCAGCGCTGATGGATCCTCCGCTGGAGAGGGAGCAGAATTGAAACACGGACTGAAAGGGCGGACAGTCCTCTCCTACGAGGACTGTGGACAGGGAGTGTAGCGGAAGGATTGTGTCTCATGACAGGGTCAGTTCTTGAGCTTACCTGCCAGTCTCGCTCGCGTCTGAGCCAGCTCTCTCACTCACACCTTGTACCGGCGCCTGTAAGCGCCATGCCGTTATCAGGATTGACCCTCTCGAGAAAGTCGATGTACTCATCCGTGTGAAACCTGGTCATATCAACCTTGTCCGCCTCTTTTGGCTCCCTGAGTGTCATGCACTGATCAAGTCCATAGGCACTAATGAGGGAATGGGCCATTCTCATCCTCTGCGGTTTCATGGGATGTCCATATCCATACGAGAAGCTTCCGATGAGGGGAGAGTGGTAGTAGTTGACTCTCCGCGATGCTAGTAGTGGGTCGACGATAGGGGCTAGGACTTCTGGATCTGCCTTGGATGACGAGACTTGGAGATGACGACGGGTGGAAGGACCAGCATCATCGCGGTCAGAGTCGGACAGGTCGGAGGAATAGGGCGTCGTGGCCATGACGGCGTGATGCGCCCAGGTGGGGAGGCGGTAATGGCAGAAAGAGAGGGAGGGAGAGGCGTGAGAAGAAGGACAGGTGACTGTCAAGAGCAGGTCAATGTCGTGACAGGGAGGGAGGTCGGGATGATGGCCTCGACGATGGTGATGGTAGGCGGCGAGGGTGATCTTCCCCCCCCCCCCCCCTCCCCTTCCTCCCGCTCGCCTTGACCATTGCTGCATCCTCCAGGCGGGGCGGAGGCAGTCCACCTCCAAGCGCGCAACTCGAACGGAAAGGGAGACAGCCAAAGGCCACGCTGCACGCCCGTGCGTACAGTTCCGGAACGGAAGCAAGCAAGCGGAGCGTATGCGAAGTCGAATGCGAGTGCGAATGGCCAAGTCGGCTTGGCTGTCAAACGTGATCGAGTGCGAACGTGGAGCTTAGGATTACAGGTACAACACAACTAGGACTACATTATTTGGTATACACGGGAGAAACATTGAGACAGCTTGACCAACGACATCTACACCTGCAGTCTTACCACAGCCTTGAATTCTCATGCTGCCAGTCTTCTCGAAATGACATGAATGGCGAGGAGGCAGAGGTGGGGACGGTGGGCCTCTTCAAGCTCTTCTTGTGATTCTCCTGCGGCGCTGCAGCGAGCATCGACTTTCTCCGTGGTTCACGTTCCTCTGTTGACTGGGCAAAGTCTGCGGGAACAAATGTGCGTGTCCTCGGCGCTTCATGATTTAGGGCAAGGGACGAGGCCCTGGATCGCATCCGCAGGTGCTGAACAGGCCAGGATGTTGCAGGGGCGACGTTGAAGAGTGAAGAGGTGTGTGTATAAGAAGGTCGAGGAGGTACATTCGACACCGTGAGCTCCTTTTGCCAATCTTCCAATTGCAGAGTGATCTTCTTCACCTGACCTTCAGGCGGAAAGGAGTCCTCGAAGCGGTCGGACACTGGCAGCGGCAGGTCTGCTTCTGCCGTTGAGGTTCCTAGGTGCAGATTGAGCGGAGGTGGGCGACGCTTCGTCTCTTTCTGGATCGGGCAGATGGAATCTTCAGTGTATGCTTGCCTGAAGCCCGTAGCGAGAGCAAGATTCTGCAATCTGGGACTTTCCCCGAGGCTCGACGCGATCGAAGTCCCTCTTGATGAGCCAGGAGTGCCTTGGTCGTGAGGTGCTGCAAGGTCGAAGGCGGCTGCGAACAAGTTGGAGGAAGACTGGACACCCTCGGTGACACTGGGAAGCCCTGTTGTGGTATCCTCGTCCTCGTGAGTATGATTCTGTCTGCGCTTGTGCTTCAGATGCAGCGAAATGTGCGGCAGGTGATGTGTGGAGATAAGCGGATCAGATCCAGTACTTCGGAACAGCCTGGGACGTGTCGATACTTCTGGGGCAGGGGGATGATAGTCTTCACCCAGCTCAGCATCCAGGGAGACAGCGACAACTGTGCTAGAAGGCATGGATGGGGCCCTCGCACGTGCGGCATTGAAGGGCGACGAGAACAGGGGAGCTGTGGGATGCTGCAGGCTGCTCTCGGATGTGTTGTGAATCTCGAGCGACTTCCTATGGCTTGCTCGACGTAGTCGTTCGAGAGTACCTGAAATGACACTCTTCCTCGGTGTGGTAGTGGGTGTGACCGTGATTGTACCGTTAGGAGTTGCGCACGCCGATGCAGCTGGGGCCATGGCCGTTGGCTTAGCCATTGCTGCAGCCATAGCCGTACGCTTTGCTAGAGAAGCCTCTACGGCTGCCTCTGACGTCGGCACGCCGGATTTTGCAATGGCTCGGACGAGACTGGTCACTGCCAGCCTGGTGGCCAACAGGTCTGCCTCTGTCAGCGATGACCTCCTCCTGACTGCGAGTCGCGAAGATGAAGAGACCGCGTGGGTGGACATGGTCAGGGAATCTGTGGTACGAGAGTAGGCGATGTGGGGAGGGAACAGAATGATGGGGTATCACAAGGGTGTCTCGAGCTAATTCATGGTGACTTATAAGCGTAAGCAAAGTAAGCAGATGACCAAAACTTGCTCAGTTGTCGATGACATCTTGTTGTCTCCCTTCGGCTGCCCGCCGGTACCTGAACTTTTGCTATCCCAGCTACTCAGACAGCAATAATGCCTGTCAGCCTTCACCTCCGTCCTGTGTATGTCCAGCAACACACCGGAAGGAGACTGAGGCGTGCAAGGTAATTGCGTGCCCGAGGTTCGGTCTCGGCATGGTGTAGAGGCACATATACAGTAGAAATGCCAATGTGCAGTTTCACGCCCAGTGACTCCTCTTCAATTGTCGTCCTTGCGACTGCAGGTCTTGGGGACCCGCCACCTCGGGCTCCGAGGCCGAGCTATCTTTCCCTATCTTCCAGCATGGGGCCTGTGCTCGCAAAATTCTCCCCAGACGAGGGTCGTCGATGTCCGAGAGCGCGTCTATATCGGCCGGTAGGTCCGTCTTGGCGAGGCAGGACCACCCGAAGCGGCGAAGGGTACCACGAGATGGCTTCGGATGCGGACGGGCTTCTATGCACGGGCGTCAGTGCCGACGCAGCTTCTATGCAAGCCACGCTGCGCCCATTGGACCCTGACTGGGGTAGTGCCCGCGTGTGACGCCTCCAATGCAAGCCACCTTCGTCTGCTCCACCGGAGATAGATCATCAGCGCACCTCACATCTCACTTTGCCCTGACCTCATCCCAGTGTTGCTTTGTTCTCACAATTGTTCCCACGCAAGCCTCCAAACCCAAAAGTAGCTACAGTCCCTCGCAATTGGGCACTTGGGCACTCGGTACCATGGACGGAGTACCGGCTGATTTGACGGCTGTTGAAACCACTACCCCGTCTACTCGCTCGGACTCGACGCCTCGATCCACTCGCATAGAGTGATAACGTCCCCTAGACCCTCTTTCGCCATACCACAAACCGGACCTGAGCAACTCGGAGCTGTTCGAAGTGACGACTGAAGGACGGAAGGAGCGTGCTGAGCTACCCTCACCTCCACAGTAGTCCGGCAATTCGGTGCTTCCTTCGGTCTTCCGAGCTCTAAGTTCAGCCACGTTTCGTACACCCCCCAAGACCATGGGAACGCAATTTCCCCATGTCTCGGCACCAGAGTAATGGAGTGGGTAAGCAGATGGTATCTCACCACGATGAGATACAGAAGCGTGGACGTAGCAATTTCGGGCTATAGCAATTTCGGGCCGAAGACTCGTAAAGGCGTACCGACAGTACTTCGGCAAGTGCGGCTTGCATCGGTAATTGCGCGGATCGGATATGGAGGATGCTGATCTCCCCTCGTGAGTGCTCTAACTGCTGCACCCAAGATATTTGAACTGCAGACGATCGACGGTAAGCAATGGCCGCAAGCGTAGGTAAGCGGGCAAGACATTCTGAGGCTGACATCACGAGATCCCATAAGCATGACAGAGCATCACTAGCGCAAGATCCGGAATATTGTCATTGGGAGCTCTAACGATCACGACCTCTACATCGGCCATACCTCCTACGTCTGATCATCCACATGCGATGCCGCTTTTACTTCCTCTTCTGAGCCCTGCCTCCATTCACCTGAACTCCACTCGCCGTCGAAGCGCCATTGACGACGGTAGATGCCGCCTTCTCCACCTCACCCCTCTTGAGCGCAATTTCCGTAGCTGCCTCTAGATTCTCAATGAGATTCTTGCGCCTCTGATCCCTCCTGTCCCTGCCCTTGGTCACAAAGGCACTGGGCCGCAAGTCGGCCAAAGTGGCATGGGTGATCCACTCAATGACGTAGCAGCCAATGTAGTCGACCAGCATGATGGCGACCAATCGGATCTGGAAGGGAGTGGGCATCTTGACCAGCTGCAGCCACTCGTTGAGCTCCGGGAAGAGCTCGAGAGCTCCTGCTACTGCTATCGATCCACATCCGAGCAGACCCAGATAGAGACCACGGTTGGCAGTGATCTTTTCACGGAATGGCTCACCGATGAAGTTGACCGCGACGGTGTTGACCTGTTGAGACAGGTTGATCAGGAACACGGCCGAATTCAGCAGCGAGGGCGTGAACTTGGCCTCGACGTCAATCTCCTCAGCTGGCACCTCGTACAGAGGTACCAGAGTCCTCGAAACGTAGTGCATCGAGACAAGATGAAGAGCAAATTGCAGCATGACGGAGGAGAAGATGTACCAGGAGAAGATTGTCGTCAGGGGCCTCTCCCTCGAGAGCTTCTCTTTGGGCTCGGCCTTGGAGATGAAGAGGAACGCGACACTTAGCAGCATACCAGTGATGGTCACCTGGTAATCACCGAACTTGATACCGTCGAGATACATGACACTGAGGGAGTATGCCTGAATCAAGCAGTTGAGTCCGAGGATCTTGTACATTTGCACAGTGGCAACAAGGGAAGCTCTGCCTTGACGAATGATTTGAACAATGGAGTTGACGTTGCGAAGCTTTGAAGTGAAAGGAGCAGCCACTGAGGCGTCTCCTAGCTTGATCTGAGGTGGCCCGTCCTCGGTGTCCATGTCCTGCATCTTGGCCTGAAGGCTGGCGAGGTCGAATTTGGGGGGAGCCTGGTTGGGGTTGGCAAGCTTGGCCTGCTTGATCTTCTTGACTGCCTCTTCCCTTGCTGCTTCCAGTTCAGGGAACTTGTCCTTGAGTGTAGGAGGAACAACAGGCGGCGGGGCGTTGAAGCGCTGCGAAAGACTGAGTTGACTCATGTAGACCTTCTTCATCCGCTCGTTCCTCTGGTGCTCTGCAATCTTTAGCAAGTCTTCCGGCGTACCATCCAGCAGGGCCACTCCGACGTGCGCAGCTTTGAGAGCCCCCACATCATTGGTCCCGTCACCAGCCATCAGAGTTACGTAGCCCAGTCGCTTCAGCGTATTAAGAATGAGCTCCTTCTGCGAAGGGCTGACACGAGCATACACCCAGGTGTTCTGTACGAGCTTCTCCCACTTCTCAATTTGGCTCGAGAATTGGGCCATTGCTGCGCCGGTCATGCAAATGTCGTAGGTGTCGAACAATGACTCATCGAGAGCCTCCGAAGCGTCAAGGTTGATGATCTTGCTCTCGTCAGTCGTCTTCCAAGCCAGCTCGCTGGGCTTCGATGCGCCCTCCCTAGCGTCAAGAATCAAGGTTTCCCTATCGACGATTTCGACTTCCTCTGCGACGTGCACGGCGGTCAGAGGATTGTCACCGGTAATCATAATGCAGCGGTGAGAGGAGTCGTGAAGCTGTTGCAGAGCTCCCTTAGCGTCGGACTTGAGAGGACAGTGGAAGATCAGGAACCCTCCGAAGACCAGTTCACTCTCAACTTGATCTCTCGTCAGATCCTTTACTCCATCGGGTGAGACTTTGTCGACGTACTTGTATCCTAGAGCAAGCACTCGAGATCCACGTCGCGTGAAGCCCTTGTACGTCTCGTCATACCCGTCGGGGATCTTGCTGTACATGCCCTTGAGAGTTTCCGGTGCTCCCTTTACGGCAGCGAAAAGCTTGCGATTTGCACCTCCCAAGTCAGAGACGTAGCTGAGCGTCGACATCCTCTTGAGCGCAGAGGAGAACTGGAAGCGGCGACGAACATTGATCTCGATACGGTGAGCAGACTGGCGCACGTCCTTAGGACTCAGGACGTCTCCCTGTGCGAGCTGCCATCCCATGGCCTCCAGAGTCGTCTTCTCCATCGGGTCACCAACCATACCGTCTTCAAGCAGAACCAGAGCGTGAGCAGCGCCAAGAGTGATAGTAGTCTCTCGGGGCAGCTGCTGCAGATCAATCAGGTCCCGTGGAAGCTTAGCGCCAATGGCAGCCACTCCTTGTACCTCGAGATCCTCATCGGTGATCGTACCGGTCTTGTCGAAGCAGCAAACGTCAACCTTGCCGGCGTATGGAATCCTGAAGGGCTCAGTGCAGAAGATGGCCTTCTTGCTCAAAGCCATGAGAGACGAGTTGACAGCCATAGAGAGCTCCATTGGCAGCTCAGGCGGAACGACAGAGGTGATGATCAGGACACAGTCCAGGAGGAGCTTGCCTTTGGGCCTGCCCATCTCGAGACCTCTTGTCCAGACGTACCAACTAGCAGCGATAGCGAAGATGAGGAGGAAACCGATGAAAAGGAAGGCCTCAATGTTACCAGCGGTAACTCGACCTTCATTGGTAAAGACCATGAGACGAATGAGCTGACCCTGACTAGTGCCGAATCCGGTTCGCAGCACCAGGCCAATTGCTCCTCCATCGGGTGGAACCATTCCCTCCTGAGTGTATACGCTGCTGTACTCTGCCGCTCCTGCTGATGTGGTCTGCAGAACCTTGGTACCACCGAAGACTACCGAGTTGCGATCTGTACCATTGACGTCAAGCTTGTCGGACCCCTCCCTGAGCTCAATGCTCTCCTTGAGCAGAGGCGTAGACTCGCCACTGAGCATTGCTTCGTTCACGATGGCAGTTCCGCCCAACAGCAGCAAGTCGCAAGGGGTCGCCAGATCTTCCTTGGTTCGAGTGATGGAGACAACGTCTCCAGGAAGCAGCTCCGTGGTGGGCACCTGAAGCCATTCCTTAGATCGGTATACGTAGATCTGGAAAGGCGTAATCGACATGGTCCTGAACTCATTGAGCGTTCGCAGCCTCTGGAAAACGACGGTGCACTCGAACATGATCAACATGAAGAGAGTGAAGAGTGAGTAGTACCAGTATTCGTCCAGCATCCAGAGTCCGACACAGAAGACCTGAAAGACGAAGAAAGGCGCGACAGCATGTTCGATGAACAGAGCCACAAACGTTGGCTTGGGGATCTCGAAGACATTGCCCCCGTAGGTGTTGAGGGTCTGTAGGGCGTCTTCTTCAGAGACCAGTCCTCGCGAAGCTTGGAAGTGCGACAGTGGCGGCGCAGAGTCTGCTGGGTAGGGTAAGCGACGGAAGGTTGGCTCGGTGATGTCTGCAGAACGGTTGACCGCGGTGGTTGGTGCCTTGGAATCGGGCACAGCAAGAATGTACTTGTCCGCCTGATAGACGAAAGAGACCTCTGATGACGATATTTTGAGGGGCACCATCTCGCCTTCTCCCTTGTGGGGGTGAGGGATGACCCGCACGAGGGATGCCTGCTGCAGGGATTTGACCGGCTTTGTGGTAGCCCATGCCTTGAAGCCGATGCTCCACCTGGTGATCAGGTACGCCAAAGCATGAGAGGTGAAGAGCAGGACCGAGTAGACGAAGGTCCACTCTTCAGACTTAACCCAGTCGTCATAGCGGAGGTTGTAGGTGTAGAAGTAAAGAGGGTAGAGAAAGAGGAATGGTAGGACGTAGAAGTGTTGCACGAGGGGTTTCGGCACGTGAAGTGACACCGACGCAATGTCGGGCGACACGATGGCGATGTTGGACATCTCGACTCTCGAAACAGTGTACCACTACTGTGATACAGCGGCAGACCCAGGAAGACAGAGGCGTTGTGGGGAGGAAGGAGTCGTAGGCTGCAAAGGAAGGCGGAAGAAGTGATCGCCGAGCTTTGACGTACGTGTCCCCTTGGAGTGGGGCCGCGGCACTGCGCTCCCGCTTCCCTCCCGCCTGGGTCGAGTCGCGTTGAGAGACGCAGCTCAAAGCAACACCTCCAAGCTCACCATCCCATCCGCTCTACAGATCGGCATCACCACGCCCTCACTACGAACATGATGCACATCGAGAATCCCCACGTACGTATAGCAGGCTCGCTCATGTGCCGACGGTGTAGTGACTGACCATCGACGCACTCCTCACCACGACACTTCGCTCTTACAGGAACAACGGCAGACTCTCCTCCTCTCGCGAATCATCAAGAATGTTGACCTACTCAACGAGTCTCTAGAGGAGCTGGGCCGGTCACTAGCAGAGATCAACGTGTACAACGAGGGCAACGCAGAGGTAGCCGATATGTGGGAGAATGTGAGTACGATGAGCTTCAGGAGGCAGATAGCATCGCCGTGCGCAGTTTGTGTGCGATGGAAGGGAGATGCACAGCTCTCGGCGTGGGTCCTGTCCGATCACAACAACTCACTTTTATCCCTTGCTTTGTGACATCTACGGCTCTGCTCGCATTGATAGTACCGACGCAATGCTGCCTTCAATCTTGAAGACCTCGAAACATCCTCGCCCTCCACTGGCAACCAGACACAGCAGACGAGCAACGAGGGTCAGACAACACAGGGCCGAAGCTAGGCTTAACAGTGACGCTCGAAGTAGGGGAGCCGCGGTGGTCTGCAGGAGCAAGCTGTGCGAGACAGACGCTATGTGACATTAATGTACTTGTACCGGACGAATCTTATTACCCTTGCTCGCGAAAATGACTAGGCTACGATAAGTGAGGTCCAGAAATGTCACAGCGCAATGGCAAGTCGGGAAATTTGCCATCGTTCTACCGAGTCATCGACAGAAGGTACCTGAGTCTAGGCCAATAGCTTCTCCAACTGCTTCAGGACGGCATCTCCGACCTCTCCTGTCTTTGCCTTTCCACCCAGGTCAGCTGTCCTCAGGCCCAGTCCGCCGAGGTCAGGGGTATCCAGTACAGTCTCAACAGCCTTGTAAATGGCATCTGCTTCGCGGCCGAGACCGAAAGAGTACCTCAGTAGCATGGCTGCTGATAGGATGGTGCCGATGGGGTTGGCAATGCCCTGACCAGCGATGTCAGGGGCCTGGGAGGAATGCACAAAAGTAAACGAAGAGGGTCAGAATGACTGGCTGCGAACGGTCTTTGCATTCATCCACAGCAACTCACAGTTCCGTGGATGGGCTCGTAAAGCCCCTTGCAGTCTGACTTGCCGTCAGGTAGTCCGGCGAGGGAGGCAGAAGGCAGGAGACCCAGGGATCCCGGGATGACAGAGGATTCGTCTGAGAGGATGTCACCGAACATGTTCTCAGTTAGGACAATGCCATTGAGCTTGCGCGGGTTGGAGACCATGATCATGGCAGCCGAGTCAACGAGCTGGTGGTCCACCTCGACTTGTCCCTTGAACTCGTTTTCGATGGTCTCTGTAACAACTCGCCTCCACAGACGAGAGCAAGCAAGGACGTTTGCCTTGTCGATGGAGTGGATCTTGGCAGTGGGTGTCTGCTGCAGGGCGAGGGCGGCAGCGAGACGTGTAATACGCTGGACATCGTTCTTGTTGTAGACCATCATATCCGAGGCTTCACCCGTGGAGCCGGGAGTGTCCAGATCAGCCTCTACGCGGTCACCAAAGTAGAGTCCCTTGACGAGCTCTCGGACGACGATCATCGAGGTACCCTCGGCAATCTCTGGCTTGAGGGGAGAGTGGGACAGGAGAGACTTGGAGGGGAAGAGGGCCGGGCGGACATTTGCGTAGAGGTCGAAGTGCTTTCGCAGCTGCAAAAGGCCTTGCTCGGGCCTGACCTTGCCAACACCCCACTTGGGTCCACCGACAGCGCCTGACGGGGGAGGAGGAGCAGGCGATGTAAGCACATAAATTCGGGTTGCTCTTATCCTCACATGACCACTCACCTAGCAGCATGGCATCAGCAGCCTCACAAGCCTTGAGAGTCGCCTCGGGAAGGGGCACGCCAGCATTGTCAATGGCAATTCCTCCGAAATCTTGCTGCAAGGTGATGAGCAAGACGCAATGGCGAGGAACGTCAGAGCTGTCTCAAGGCCGACCGTATCATTTGTCCCTCTTGTTCCACTTACCGAGGTGAGCTTGATCTCATAGTCGGAGCTCTTGGACGAGATGAACTCCAGGACGCGAGAGGCTTCATGAGTCACCTCGGGGCCTGCGAGGATGAGGGCGGACATAAGTCAAGAATGGGTAAGGAGCGGCGATGACACTAGCTCTTCAACGCACCAATACCATCTCCGGGCAGAACGACGACGTTGTAGGTCTTGGTCATGATTGAAAGTGGTGGTTGTGATGTATGCGGTGAGAGAAGGATAGTGTTATATGCGACAGCGGGAGTAGCGGCGAGAAGAAGTGCTTCCTCGGCTCTGCGTCCGGCCTCGGCCGGGGTCCACTTCGGCTCCGCGCCTGAGCAGTGTTGGTCTCCTGGTCATGCTCATATTCCATTCGTACCGCATCGACCTCATAGCCGCCAGCGCCCGTGTCCCTCCGCTTCTTGGAGACCATGGAGACCTCCGAACGCGACATCTGGTCGTCGCCTGACCTTGAGTCGGACTCACCAGCTCTGCCGGAGTCGAAGCGACCCACATCACAGGGCTTCTTTGCTGATGACCTCGGAGAGGACATTGGCTGGGGACTGCCGACCCCCTCGCCTTCCTCAAATGCCCTCGAGGAGACCACAAAAGGAGAAGCAGTCGCTACCACAGCAGCGAAGCTTGAGGGAATAGACATCGCAGCGTTAGGAGAAGACGAGTCAGAGCCATCAGCCGCATCGCAAGCTGAGCCAGCTCCCCCTCTCACTGCGTTGGCAACCGCCTCTGCTCACGATGCAGTCCATGAAGATCACGACGACGATGACGGGGAGGGCGAAGACGACTTCGCGGACTTTGACGACTCACCTGGCGGTCATAGTACTGGCATGGCGTTGCCTGCCGGCCAGGACGATGATGACTTCGGCGACTTTGGCGACTTTCCAGAGGACGGCCAGCCGAGTGGTACCAACCTTGCATTCGACGACGAGGAGGACGGCTTTGGGGACAGTCGGGCTGCTGAAGCTCCCGTCTCACCACTACCTTCAGCTGGTACTTCAGACTGGGTAAGTGACCTCAGAGTGGCTGCTGTGAGCTACGAGCTGCCGCTGATGCTTGATCCTTTCCCTGCTGCAGCCACGCTTCACTCCCGCTGGCGCAAGCTCACAATCCATAGCTACTCAAATAAATTCGATTCTCTCGCCGCCGCTGTTTCCTAGCGGGCCTGAAGAGCCATTCGGTGCAGGACAAGTCCCAGAGCTGAGCCAAGAGAGGATACGGCAGGCCGAAGGACCAGCGCAGATTCTCGTCGGAGAGAGTAGCCGCCAGATCTACGCTGATCTCGTCAATCCTCCCCCGCTGAAACCAGTGGACTGGCTACGCTCCCGGACAAGACGAGATCTTCACATATCGTTGGGCGTGCCCATCAACCTTGACGAGATCATGTACCTCGACTCCTCTACTTCCTCTTCGTCCCCGGGAGGTAGCAGTCGTCGACTTCCACCCCTCGCTATCAATCTCAACAATGGCTCTGATCGGGCGCCAAGAGGCGGACCAGATAGCGCAGCGCTCAAAGCTCCTATCAGGCAAGACTCTACATCATCGTCATCTTCTGCCGGGGTTGGTGCTACAAATGGAGCCGGGCAGACACAAGCAAGCGGACCAAGGAGCCAAAGCAGAGACCAAGGAAGGAAAGAGAGGATAGCCGAGAAGAGGCGGGAAGACTTGGGTCTAGGTCCACTGCCCGAAGTCGATATGCAAAGAGTGGAGCAAGTCTCGAATCTCAGTGAAGGTGAGTCCACATCGTCTCTCAAATGACCTCCATTATCAGCACTGACCACCTCTCCCCGTTGCCCTCGGGTACGCAGACCAACTCTCCCTCCTCACCCTTCCCTCGCTACGGTCCCTCTCACAAGAGCTTTCGCACCTCATCACCTCGACTTCCCTCCTCCTCACACATCATCTGACGCTGCGCGAGTCTCTCCAAGCCGACTCAGAGATGTACAATGGGCTCATCAAGGACCTCGTCACCGGTGCCGCTAGTCGGATAGGAGACTCGAAGGGTGGAGGAGCCAAGGTCGTTTCGAGGCAGAGCAGTGGCAGGAGATTCGGACCCGCTGGTGCGGCCGTTGGTGGTGCAGGGAGTGGGAGGAACAGTCCTCGGCCGGCGAGCCCCTTCAGCCTAGGTGCGAAGAGGTAGTGGGGCGAGTGGCAGAATTCGATGCCACCTCACAACGTAAACTAGTGCACGTCGCAGTCTGATGTTTGTCGAGACGAGTGGTGACGCGTTGAAAAGGCATGCAGGCGACACTGACATCGGACCATCTTCGCCACCTCGACGATCATCTCACTCTCCTGCTCCCCTCCTTTCCCACTACCCATACCTCTCCCGCTCCACTCAAGTCCGCTTCCGTAAGTTTGGCACCCATGGAGAGGTTGGGCCGATCGTCGACCAGCACAGAGATGGTGTGCTCGCCCTCATCGCCAGGGGCGGCTTCCTGCTCGCGCTGAAAGCGGGTTAGTAATGTTTCCACCTCCTTCTGTGGATGCGAGGCAGCGGAGGGGGGAAGGAGAATAACGTGCGAGTAAGGAGCAAGATGCTTTGGCCAGAGGAAGCCTGGCTTGGATTCCCCAGACGCGTCACCCTTGCTAGCCACTCCTGCTGAGTCTTGCGTCTGCTGCAGAGCAAGGAAGCTCCTTCGAGCCTTCATGGCGAGAACGCCCATCAGTCTCGTAACTCCAATACCATAGCATCCCATCTGGAAGTAGCGCCTCTCCTGCGCCTTTTGCTTTCCCGTCTCTGTATCCACCTCGGGTCGTGCGGCGAACTGGTAGCCAAGAGATTGCGAGTAGCGAGTCCCGAGGATGAAGGTGTGGCCTACTTCGATGGCTTTGCTCTGCGTGAGCGTACCGGAGCTGCAACTGACACAGCTTGAGCCGGATTCGGCGAGACGGACGTCGTGGTAGCTAAGAAAATCTTCTTGAGAGGGAGACGAAGGGAAGAAGTCAAGTAAGCGAGGCGAATCGCTTGAGCTAGGTGCGTCGCCGGAGGGGTCGCTGTACGAAAGGACGGCTTCCTCGACCGCTTCGGTGATGTCGTCTGGCGAAAGTGAGGAGCAAGAGTGGTCTGCGAGGATCTTGATCTGGGAAAATCTCACAACAGGACCTTCCGGCCGATCCTTCCAATCCCAGTGGATCTCGCCCTGCTTGGTGGGGTAGAGCTGCTGCACCGCCGCCTTCGAGCCGGCCGAAACCGTCCGTAGCACCCCTGCTACTTTCACTTCGTTGATTGAGGAGTTGCGAGCGCTCACAAGCGCAAGCAAGGAGCCTGCGTTGACTGGATCGTTACTAAGGGAGTAGAGACGGACGACCACATCGGCCGAGACAAGCGGCATCGTGTCTCCCGCCGGTCTCGATGCAGCGAGCTCCGAATTGGCGGTATAAGAGCACGAGGAGCAGACCAACAGGTCATCCTCACCAGCTGTCAGAAGCAAATGACTTCGTCAGACCGCAGATCACTCGGGCGCCTCTTCACGTGTCGTTGGTTACTCACCCGGATCTTCTACGTGGTATTCATGCGACAGTATTCCGCCCATTGCTCCACTGTCTGCTTGAGCTATCCTCCAATTCTGTTGCTTCACATCCACTTCGACGTCACTGCTGAATAGCCGATCCATGATGCGCTCGTATGCGCCCTGCACCTCTTGGTAAGATTTCTTGGCTTCATCGATTGAGGCGTCAAAGGTGTACATATCCTTCATGACGAATTCGCGAGTCCGCAGCAGTCCCAGCCGAGGACGAGGCTCGTCGCGATGTTTGCGAGCTGTGAGGATACGGAATGTAAGATCAGCTTCTCTGTCAGCAGCAGCATCATGACTGCAAATTACGCACTCATTTGGTAGACCTTGACCGGTAGCTGCTTGTAGGAGTGCACCTCTCCTCCTACGAGCTTAGTGACCTCCTCCTCGTATGTCGGCCCGAGGACGAACTCTCCGCCCTTCCGGTCCTTCAGCCTGTACAGCTCGCTCCCCATCGCCTCATCTCTGCCGCTCTTCTTCCACAACTTGTTAGACAGAAGCGTGGGCATATCTATCCGGGAAGCATCAATCGCTTCCATCTCCTCTGCAATGATCGTCTCAATCTTCTTGAGTAAGTTCAGACCAGGAGGGAGGAAAGTGAAGATGCCAGAGGAGGATTGGCGGATATAGCCTCCTCGCAGCAGCATCGACAGTGACTCGTCTGCAGAGCCAGGCGAGGAGTCAGCATCGCTAGGCAACAGAGGAGAGGCGCTAGCCTTGGCAGGCACCGGCGAGAAGGAGCGAGAGAGATAGACAGTCGCGACGGAGGAGCCCTTCCTACGCTGGGCAAGCTGTGAAGGCAAGCGGAGAAGTCACGGAGCTCAGTGAGTAGAAAGTACATCAATTGCCAGATCTTCAATGAGAAGTACGCACAGGACGACCAGACGAAAAAGTTCTGCTCTTTTCCACCATTCCGCTCCTCCTGGCAAGCATGGCATTCCAGGCTCTACCCTGAGTTTGTGAGCTAGACCCTGCTTTGCTGAAAGTGCCCATTCGTAACCTACTGGCGGCCATGGGAAGCATCAGACAAGCCAGCAGAGCAGTAGATGCTGTAGAAGCTGTTTTGACATCTTCTTGAGCTGGCGCCTTGGGTTTGCGATCGACTGCAGTGATCGCAAAGAGTCTGGGCTTGTGAGGTTCATCCGGCGACGAAGCCTCTTTCTGAGCTTTGGGCACGGGGACGAGATACTCGACTTGCTTGTAAACCATCATGCCGGTGACAGAGAAGACTGCAGATGGGTAGGAAAAGGCACGGATTCGCTGCCGATATGAGCGCTGAAATGAATCTGCCCCCTTTGTATGTGAGCCTTTACTTACGCGCTACTGCAATTCCCATTGTCATCCTGGTCCGCGGTGTAAGGGAGAGCCAACTCTGCCACAGCGTCTTCTTTGTGCCTCCTTTTGTCGGTTCCGCAGAGAAAGAAGTATTGGAGGCGCCCTCACCACTTGCGCCGCTTCTGCGAGGTGCAAAGGTGATGGGAGGCTGACGTTCCAAGGCAGCTGCTCTTCTCTGCGCATGAGTAGAAGAGGTCGGCCTGGGTGTTGAAGGCGGCGGTCTTCGCGGCGTTCCACTGGACGACGACGCCGCTGTGTCAGTCGGCTTGGATAGCCGCTGCAGAGAAGGAATCATGGCGTGCCTCTACTGACGGCAAGGGTGGGTCTTACGACTGGTGACCTTTGAAAGTAGAGTAGCGACCTTGAATCCGCCGAGGATGGGAAGATCTGACGGCTGCAGCAATTCTCCACTTCCGTGTCTGCCTGTGCATAGACAGATTTTGGCTCATCGCTGGTGAGGGTCATACTTCTAGTAGTCTCCTCTGCCCCCACACATCCTTCCTCGCTACCAAGGAGCGATACAAGATGACAGCAGCGGTAGAGTCAAGCATACAAGTCGGAGAGCCATCGTCTGCGGTGACAAGGTCTCAGCAATTTGCTTCGGCGTTCGATGGCTACCGAAGCGAGATTGACGCACACGTAAGTACGCAAACATTCTCGAAAGCAGATGCTATTAAAGCTGACTGAGTGCGTACATGCTCCGCTCGACCCTTTTGCATCCCCATGCTCAACAGAACGATCGTCGAGAACGTCTCATCAAAACCTCGCGGGACGTCACGAACCTCTCGAAAAAGCTCATCTTTCACCTCCACCGCATGCCTCCTCCGACTCCAACCGCTGCCAATGACCCGCCCCGCCAGCCGACAAAGATGGAGAAGGAGGCTCAAAGCAAGATCGATGAGATCGTCAACATCGTAAAGAGGGTAGCATATGAGGAAGATCTGGACCGCATCGGGCAGCAATGTATCAGGTACGAAAGGAATCTGGGCGGGGGACTGGAAGAGTTCGTGAGTACACAGTGTATGAAGATTCGCTCTGACCCCTAGGATGGTAGACTGACTTGTCAATGTCGCTTGAAGATTGAGGCCATATCCTTTCACCACTTTCTACTCCACGGCAAGCTCATCACCCTCGAAGAAGTGCAAGACCTCTTCATCATCTCTCCTTCAACCTCAATTGTGGGTTCAAATGGCCAGCCTCTTACGATCCCAGCAACTTTCCTCTTTCCTGTCCCCTCGCATCGCTACCTCCTAGGCATTTCAGACCTGACGGGAGAGCTGATGAGGTTTGCTACCAATGCACTTGGCGGAGGTGGTGGCAAAGGCACAAGCGACCCTGCCAGTGTAGTCAGGAGCGTCTTGAGCTTGCTCAGAGAGATCAGAGAAGCCCTTGAGCCATTCACCTTTCTGGTGCAGGACATGAGGAAAAAGCAGGCAGTCACGACGCAGTCTCTCAGGAAGATTGAGGATCGTAAGTACTGGGTGCTTCCCATGCTGACACAACAGACCCTGCGTACAGTACTGATCGAAGACTCCGTCCCAATCGCTCGCCCTCTGCTGCTCAGTCTCATACCAATTGTCCATTCGAACCTCTGAGTTCGGCGGCGATGAAAAGGCAGTCAGGGAGATGCTCAGAAGAGCGTTGGAAGGAGGCAGCGGACCCAGCAGGGATGACGAAGACGAGTGAACCAAAGGCTGGCACGCGCGATGAGGTGACATGTACTATACAATTAGCGTTTACAAGAGACGAACGCACTCAATCTTTGCCTTCAATCATGATCTTCCTCCTCCTCACCAGGGCAGGTCGCTTCCATGTCCTCTTGTGAGTCGTACTGCACCCCACAGAAGAGGCAGTAGTGGTGATGCGAACGCAGATGATCGAGTGTGATCGCCAGGCGAGCGGAGACGGGGAGGGAGAGGAACTGACGAGTCTGGACCCGTCGCGTAACGGGCTGGGCAGGAGGCGGTATGTCGCCTCCTGCGTCTGATGAACCTTCTTCCTGTTTTCGCTCGGCCTCCTCAGGCTTGTTCTCTTCTTTGTCGACCATTTCATCTCCCACCGCCCTCTCCACCAGCTGTGCCACTTCCGCCGGCAAGTCCTCGCTCTTGGAAGTGAACCACCTCTCGTCCAGCCAAAGAGGCGAATAGTCTGCCTTCCCTTCTCCTTCTTCCTCTCCTCCCACCTTCCCATCAGCCTCTCGAGTGTCCAACTCCCAGCAGGTCCTCCTTCCTCTTTCCAGGAGCTTCCTCTCGTGCGTCTCCTTTGCCAGCAGAGCAGAGCGAGCGCGATAGTCCTGCAGCTGATTGCTTTGCTGGACTTCGCGGGCCTGCGCTTCGGCGTGCGATTGGGCGGCACGGGAGATGAGCGTGGAGAGGGAGCCGATACCTCTGCGGGCCGATACGCCTGAGCCGAGGCGGGAGGTGTTGGGAAGGAGAGGCTCGAGAAGGTGGGGTCCCTGGCCTTTCGTTGCGAGTGGTCCGGAGAGGGCGGAGGAGGGGTCGACCTTGGGATCCGGGACGTCTTCGTGCACGGTTGCCTCTTTGCTCTCGTCAGGTAATTCCCTCTGCTCTGTTTCCTCCCTACGGTCCACACCGAGGGCCTTGCCTGGCTCATAGCCCATGAGCATCATCATCCGCATCGCCTTGTTGTCTTCCCCAGCCAGTGGACCTTCCTTGCCACTGTCCATAAGATTCTTGCTCAGACCAAGGAAGCGCTGCGTCTCTTCATCCTTTGGCTCTTGAGGAATAGCAGCCTGCAGATGACGACGACGAGGACCCTTGGATGCCGGAGCATTCGCAGCGTTGGCAATGGAGGTGAGGTAGGCGTCTGACATAAAGTCCTCCTCATCCCCTTTCTTGGCGGCATCGTGAGCGCTTGGCGGTACGCCTGGCTTGGCTCCAGACGAAGGCGAGGGCCGGTGAGCTTGGGCTGGCTGCACATCTGCGTCGTCCTTCACCAAGTCAATGAGCTTTCGCTTGGGCGGAGGCGGCGCCATGAGCAGCTATGACTCAGCTGCCCGACCTCAAAGGCCTTGCTTGACCAGTTCCAAGAGCTTGTCGGTATGTCCTATCCTGGGTCAGTCGTCTGGCAGCATGGTAAGATGATGCACACGTCCATGCGGGGCTGATTTGATTTTCCCCTTTCCGCTTTGACTTGGCTGCGTTGCAAATGAAATTTCTCCGCGTCGTGATTGCAAGTCGTCTGACGAGGCTACGTTCCTTCCTAAGTCTGCCTCTTCGATACTCGCAGGTACGCAAGGCCAGAGTCACACTGCTAAGCACCACTGTTGCTTACAGACGCAGACTCGCAAAGGCGGGGCGACTCTCAGCTCTCTACCTCTGCTTTTGCACACGTGCAGCCCGATACCTGGCACGGCTTACTCTTGCCTTGCTCCACCTTGCCACTCCTTCCCGCCTCCCTGGCCTTGCAAGCCATGGCGCCTGCCGTCACCCCATCATCCTCAGCACACTCGCATCCTATCCCCGCCAAAGGAGTCAAGAGGCCCCGCAAAGGTACAACGCAGCCCTCGACTTCGATACTCCCTCCCTCCTCCGGCTCGGCTCCTTCTGTAGGCCCGAAGGATATTATCCATGGCAAGCAGCGCCAGCAAGCGCAGGAGGACGAGGGCAACGTCTACAGCGCTACTCCGCCCACTAAACCCACCAAGAAGCTCAGCACAGGGTCAGCAGCCGAGCGGCGGTCTCGCAAAGACTCGTCTTCATCATTGACGGAGCGCATGAAGGAGGAAGAGCAGGATGGAGTGGGAAGCAGCAGCAGCAGCAGCAGTATCGGCGGTCCCAGTGGGAGGGGCAGCTCTACCGGGCGGACGGGCGCTCAGCCGGTCAAATCTGCTCTGGCAGCCAGCGCAAGGTTGTTGTCCGGGCCGCCGGGAGGAACGGCCGATCCAGGCGTTTCTGCACCTATGGCCACTGATAAGTATAAGAGGAGCATGTATACCGCTTTCGTGGACAATGCTTTCCTCGAGAGGGATAGGGTGAGTACAGAGGGAAATGTCACGGCGGGTAGATATGGTAGAAACCGGGATAGGGGAGCTCATGCTAAATCTCCACCTGCTGTCTCTCTTCTCACAGGGCTCGACAAAGTCATATTGGGATCTGGTGTCCCAATTCAGATCCTCAGCTCTCTCCCCCTCAAATCCTTCAGGTACACGTTCTCTGGCCTTGTGGCTGCTAGCTCTATCGCATCATGTCTCAAAGCTAGATATGGCTTCTCACTCTCAGCTCGTTGAGAACATTTTGGATCTACCATGGGCAGGCGCCACTGATGAATTCTGCAAGAGCTGGTGTCGCTTCGTTTGTGCCCTAGTCAGCGCTCGTACAGAGTGGGCCGCCAACGTCCTCAACAGGATCGTCAAGGCTCTGAGGTGGAGATCAGATTGGCTACCGCTGCAGCCACCGAATCAGCGCGCGCCTCTAGCCGATGCAACAGCCAGCTCGCAGACACCTACACAGCCTACTCGTCGGCTGCTGTACACCCGAACCCACCTCCTGCTTCGAGCAGTCCTCACCCTCATTCCAACCTCAGTCTCCACACTGAATCAGCTTCTAGTCAAGCATTTCCCGCACAGGAGAGAGAGCAAGAGAGAGCAAGCTACCTTTGCTCGGAATATCCTCTTCATCACGCAGTACGAGGGGCAGGTCGCAGAGACTGTTTGGAGGGTCGTGGCAGACCGGGCCATTGGACTGGACGTCGAGATCCAGATCGAATTAGACGAGCTTGAAGAAGAGGGCGGTGGCGAAGGTAGCGACATTGGTGAAGAAAAGGATTCTGCTGCTTCCGATTTGGATCCATTTGACCGGGTGATCGACGACGATGATTCGTCAGAGGGCTCGGACTCGGGGGACGAGGGAGGGACGGGATTCGATGACCTCTCGGACGAAGATATCGAAGACGTCGATGGTGATGGAGCGGGCGGTCTCCATTCGGACGGTGAGGAGGAAAAGAAGGAACGTAAAGTCAGGGAGCTGGTCGACAAGCTTGACGCGCTCATGAAGGTCTGCCTCGAGCACCTCGAGAAGATGGGCACAGTCAAGGGCAAGAAGACAGGTCCATCCGAGTTAGTGCTGGACCCTAGGTCTACCTGGCTCAACGACTTCCTCGGTACCACTGCCCCTTCGTCGGGCAATGTCACTCCAACCTCGGAGCGGCCACAGTCCTTTTCCGTCAAGACGGAGGAAACCCTACGGACAACACCAGAGGTAGACGAAGAGTTTGAGGCAACCAGGGACGCCCTATTCCATCATCTCCTGCAGCTATTCTCGCGCTCCATCCTGCCGACGTTCAAGTGTCGACACGTACAATTCCTCCTGTTCTGGTACTGCTCGTTAGAGACCGACTTTGCGGAC
Organism: Microstroma glucosiphilum; assembly: GCF_003144135.1. Lineage (NCBI taxonomy): Eukaryota > Fungi > Basidiomycota > Exobasidiomycetes > Microstromatales > Microstromataceae > Microstroma > Microstroma glucosiphilum. Next base: position 337,035 of record NW_020289928.1, on the reverse strand, counting down.
TACTTCCTCGGTTTCCTGATCCACAAGGCCATCTATGCCAGGTCTGGTGTGGGCGGCTTCGAAGATGACAGCATGGATCGCTCCTCCGGTCAACGCGAGCGTGCAGAGCCGCTAGTGCTACGCCAAGCATCCGCGTCTTACGTGGCGTCCTTTGTCTCCCGGGCGCACTACATCACACCGACTTACACGAGGACTGTGGTCCTGAATCTGTGTTCGTATCTTGAAGCCCATCTGGAAGCTTACTCGAACGCAATCACCCTCGCCAACTCCATCGGACTCGTCAACATGGCCGACGAGCGGACTCGGAGACTTGCAGTCGCCCCTCCTGGGAGCGAAGAGCATGCAATCTGGTACGCCGTGGCACAGGCAGTCTTCTATATCTTCTGCTTCAGATGGCAAGACCTCAAGATTGGTGGGCCCGGTTCGGGAGTCGCTGGTACGGTTGCTGGCGCTGCTACGAGCAGCTCCACGCCACGCAAGATTTCAAAAGCAGCTAGCGTCACCTCTAGCAACGAGAGGGATGCTGACGAATACGAGGTCGATGGAGGACTAATGATCGGGTCTCTCTCCTCGACTGGGTCTTCCTCGTACGCCATGCCTTCTTCCATGCACCGAGGTCAGCATCTCTCTTTGGCCAATAACAAGGCAGATGCAGATGCACAAGCACGAGAAGCTCCCGGTATTGGTCCCTCGTCCTTCTCTTCCTCTCTATCTTCAGCACAAGATGTTGCACTTGGTGAGATCCAGTTGGACGTGCCAAGCAACATCGACACGGATCCACACGGTGTCACCTCGACCGGCACAGCCGCGGGCCTCGGCACAAGTACCAGCAGCTGGTCGCAGGGTCTCTCGATCCTACAGCGTGCTGTCCTCTCTCCTCTGAACCCACTGCAGCACTGCTCTGGCACGGTAGTCCGGCAGTTCGCAGCAGTCGCCCAGCACGTAGGATTCCTCTACTGCTGGAGTCTGATAGAGGCTAATAATCGACGAAGCGCAGGTATGGGAGTCAGCACCGATTCCCAAAGCGGCCATGGGGCTGCTGCTGCTGCTGCTGCTGCGTCTTCCAAGGTGGGAGGAGGTGGAGGAGGCATGCTGTCCACACCCAACAATGCCACGGGCGGTACAGCGGGCGCTGCAGGCACCAGGGCTTTCCTAGCAAAGGACCTCGAGGGCTTTTTTCCCTTTGACCCTTATCGTCTCTCTTCGACTGCAGAGCGCTTCGTCGCGCCTCTGTACAGGGAATGGAGGGATGTTGCGCCGGTGGGACTTGGTGGTGATGAAGAAGAGGGCTCGGATGAGGAGAGTGCAGAGGACGAGGACGAGGAGGAGGAGGAGTCTACCTCTGGCGGGGAAGAGGAGGAGGAAGAAGAGGAGGAAGGCTCTCTCACCTCATCAAGCCAGGATCATCATCAGCATCAACAGCATCCTCACCTAGCCCTCTCGGCCAGTCGCCCAGGTCTGCAGATCCCCGGAAGCGGGAAGCGCTCCCACCACCATCGGAGGCGCCAGCGAAGCGCTCGTGGACGTGGTGACGACGGCACGGAAGACTCTTCGTTGCTGTCTGCTTCGGATGCGAGTCGGACTGGTGAGGAGGGAGGAGGAGGAGGAATCGAGGAGGGACTCGAGGCGATGAGTGTGAGCGCTAACTAGTTCAGCTGACCACTCCTTTAGGTGGAGAGAGTAGCGGAGAGCAGAAGAGAGAGAGATATGATCAAGACTGCGACATTGTACATTCTTCCCACACATCGTTTCGGGCTTCGTAGCAGATGCGAAAGCTATTATCATTATTGCCATCGGGCAGCCATTGTTCCCGATCTGGCTCTGCAGTGATCAAGCATCATTCTTCTTGAGTGCCTACACGAACAAGGTGTTTGCTAGTCTCGGGGAGAATGGCATCAACATCTAGTAGCCACCGGCAGCGGGGGCGGTTTCTCCTTCCCTGCGAAGAGAGAGCAGCAGCTCTGGCAATCAAAATGGGCAAGGAGGAGTCGCAAAGGGACTGGCTGAGTGAGCGTCTGCTGTTCCCGTATCTCTCTTCTCTGCCCAGCTCTCCGTAGACTCACCTCTGAACCTGGACAAATCCGTACTTCCCGGTCCTCCAGGAGCAATCGTCTTACTCTGCGAATTCTGCAATTCAACCAACTTGGTAATCCGATCCCAAGTAGTCCCCTCTGCCAATTCCCTGTTCCTCTTTTCAGTAAATTCCGCCTCCACCTCTTTATTCTTTGCAATACTCTTTTCTTTTTTAGCATTATACTCCTTGTAGAATTGATCAATATCGCGTTCTGCTTGAGAGACGGCTTCGGCTTTACGACGTTCTCCTTCGGCATCACGTCGAGCGATCAAGTCTCCTTGAGTGTGACGCCATTCTCGCATAGGTTCGGGTTCTTCTTCATCGTCGAATTGATTGGTGAAGCGATTTGTAGACGAGGCTTCAAAGTGGGATGGACTGGGACCACGACCGGAGACTTGGGTATTGCTGGCGCCTCCGGTGGGAGGGGGAGCCATGTAACCGTTGCTGGTGCTAGTGGGTGGAGCGTAGGCCTAGTGAGGGAACGGTATTGCTCAAGTGATCAGCTTCTCGCACGTCGCCCAGAACGTGGACAGAAGGTCATGGTCCACACTTTACTCTCCAAGCTAGTCTACTCACAGTGGGCTGAGCATCAATAGGCGCGCTGCTTCCTCCTCCTCCGTTCAAATCCGGATCATCAAGCTCCGGGAAACTACTCTCAAATGCCTCCCTCTCATCCCTCGGCTTCTCATTCCCCACGGGTGCACTTCCACTAGAAGCTCCCCCACCAAGAAGATCCATATCGTCTTCCTCTCCCCATCCACCAGGAGCACCTCCGCCCGTACTGCTCATTCCGCCAGCAGTGCCAGTGCCAGTGGCAGCAGCAGTGAGGGCTGCATCGCCTCCCTCTCCGTCCAGGTCGGGGAACTTGGAGACAAAGTCGGAAGTGGGATCGTTGCTGTTGCTGTTGGAAGAGCCAAAGTCAAAGGACATGATGGCTGTAGGGGTGGTTGGTGGTGAGTAACAAAAGGAAAGGAGTGGTGAGTCGAGGTGGTTGTATGCTGTGTATGTGTCTGCTTCTAGTCCATGCGTGTCTCTTGGGTGGAGTTGGTTGCGCCTTGTTGCGTGGGTGAGCTGGAGCCATTCCAGACTGGGCGGGGCTGCGCGCGGTGCATCGGAACGGAAGCATGGAGGCTCTCCCCGCGTTCAGCTGCTTGGGTGGCCCCTCCGCCAAAACGAGCAAGCAAGCAAGTCACAGCCTACCAGCCAAGCAGCAAAGGACAAGGGGCCACCATCGCTGTCCACCTCCATTGCCAACCTTGCCCTACGCTTCCTGCGGATCGACTCATTCCTTTGAGAAACTCCCAACATGTCGCGGAGATACGGCGCTGGCGGCGTCTCCGATCGCAACGCCATGCTAGCCGGGTACGGATATGGCAACTATTCTGCCTCTCCACAAGCTCCCTCAATAGGAAGGACCGCCTCTCCCTTTGAGCAACCCTACGCTTCCACTTCGGCCTCAACTTCAACTTCAGCAGGATCTGCCTCTTCCCGCCATCCTTTTGCCTCTTCTTCTTCCTCTTCGGCTCAAAACCAAAGAGGTGGCGCCTCACTGCCACAAGAAGACTGGTCAGAGTACGATCGTAAGAAGTTCGACGAGTCGCCTGTTGCACCTACTTCTTCCTCCTCCTCTTCGAAATGGTGGGGAGGAACAGATCGACAGGCGGAGCAGCTCGAAGAGCAAAACGATGAGAGACTGCAGGGCTTATCGGACCGTGTCAAGATCCTCAAAGACATCACGTTGGGTATTGGAAACGAGGTACGCGAGGGAACAAAGGAGCTGGGAACACTCGGAGAGGCAATGAGTGGGGCTAGCGCCTTTCTAGGGGGAACATTTCAGAGGATGAACAAAATGGCAAAGAGACAAGGAGGATGGTTTTGGAACATGATGGGATTCTTGCTCTTTGTTTGTTGGTTGTTTGTGAGTAGAGATTCACACACAAAGAGTGCGAGAGCGGAGGCGAGCACAGATTACTTACCCTCACCCCTGCTTTATCTGTCCCTCATTCGGCTGTCAGGTATTCCTCTGGTGGTGGAGGAGATGATGCATGTCCAATCTCAATTGCAATTCATCACAATTATACCTCTCCGTGTCTTGCATCCCGAGGAGAGCGCTTGCACCCCTGACGCGGGTGAACTCACAACGTCACGTCACACACACACAGCTGGGGCGACACAAGAACAAAGGTGAACGATGTCGAAAAGTTGGTATGATGATGGCACGCCTTCCCCTGAGAATGGCGACGACGCAGAAAGTGGACATCGAGACGGTATCTACTCGAGGTGGACGCATCAGGCAGAGTTCAGTAGGACATTGGCATCGCCAGTCATACCAGACACAATCAGCTTGAGCAGCTCCGCAGAGACTAGGTCGTTGGTAGTGCGAATAGTCGCTCGGCATAGCTGCAATTGACGCAGAAAAGGTGCAGACAGGACATTGTCAGTACCGGCATTGTGAGGCTCGCTTCTTCTGCCCCACCACCTTCTCCTCACCTTGGCTTGAGCATTAGGCTCCACCCGAACCAGACATCCCACTTTCCCACTAGTCATATGCAGCACACCCGCCGCAACAATGTTGCTTGCATTCGGGTCGATACCTTCGAGCACACCCAGTCGCATCCCTCCAATAAATTTCTTGTTCCTAGCAACATCCACCGCCCCGCTGCTAGTCAGCTTGAAGTTGCCAAAGATCTTCTGGGCCTCGCGGGGCGGACCACCAATCTGTTTCCACCGCTCAAAGAAGTCCACGGACCCTAGCTGGACTGGCTCGATGAACTTTGACACGACTACGGGTAGACGTAGGGTGAGGTCTTGCATTGAGCCTGCCAGGTACTGGATCCGCAGGATGGGAGGAGAGGTGAAGAAGTCTTTACACTCTAGCTGCAGCACTTGTTGCACCTGTGTCATGGCTCCGAGGGAGGAAGGGGGCATCTTTGTCATGAAGCAGGTCAATGCCTCTGGTTCTTGTGACCGCACTTGCAGACTGAATGAGCTGAAGCCGACGGAAATCTTGTTACCAAAGTAAAGAGCGATACGACCCTGCTTGCCGTGGAATTCGGACTTGATACCAATCTGCAGTTGAGCATCCTCGAATAGCACGCCCTCGTTGGAGTAGCAGATGCGATGGAAGGACTTCTCATGGCCAGACGTGAATTGCGGCGGTCCACCGAACGATGATCCGCCGCCAGTCATGGCTGGCGCAATGAAAGCTGACGATGAGCTTTCCCGCGTGACAATGGGGGATGTCGAGCCGGACTTTGCTGCACTACTGCTGCCACCAAGCAAAGCTTGATCAGCGCTATTCCCACCATCAGCTGCTTCCGCAGTAGGTCCCATTCCGGTGTCGGCAGAGGAAGTCAGGTCCAGACCCTCGAGTCCCGAGAGTAAATCGTTGCTATCTTGTCTATCCATCGAAGTGCTCATTGCGCCATTCGTGCCGTTGACTGTGCCGTTTGCATCTGCCGTTGTCAAGTCAGGAGCATGCTCAGAGGGTATCACTGTATGTGCCGGACCGCCAGTGGGCATAGCGCCTCCGTTGACCTGTCCCTTCTTGAGCGACTCCATCCGCACATCGTCACGATTGCGATTGACTTCCTTGCCTCCGATGATCCAAGTGCGCTTGTCGCCCGTGTCACCATGCTTCTTCTGTAATCTGTTCAAGAGAAGAGACGACTTTTCTGGGAAGGGTGGCATCTCGTCGCACACCACTTGAAGGAGCTCATCGCTTGGCAACTTAGCCAGCGCGACGTACTCGCAAGCTCTTTGCTGCAGCTCGGCATCCAGAACGTGTGTGTAGCGATTGAGGACGTACATGATCTGCTCACGGATTTCCGGGAAGAGATTGAGCCACTTGACGTACGTTGAAAGGAGAAGCGCTCTCGTCGGCTGCGAGCAGAGGTGTGAGCGAGAATGCAATGCGTGGAACTGCTCGATGGGGGATGCTCCAGGGTTGTTCGCGATGAGATGCCCGTACTCTCCCAGAACATAGCCCCCGACCTTGATGAGGTTTTCGTGGCAAGAAGCAGACTGCAGATGCTCGAAGACCTTCGTCGCAGCATACTCTTGCACGTCTTCATTGTTGGTCACGATCTGGATGACCCTGAACCACACCTCTTCTCCAACGTGGTCTCCTGCAGAGCTTACTAGCTGCAGGATAGTGTCGACGTACCAGCTGTACTCGGTCGCAAATTTCTCCGTGAGAATGGCAATCTTGAGCACAAGCTCTTCTCTAAGAGCATAGTCTGCAGTAGAGAGGTAGCGCAGAAGCTCTCCTACGATGGCCTTGGCGTTGCTCACATCGCACATTGAGTACAGCAAGTCAAGCCCTCGCCGCCGGACACTGATATCTCGGTCGCGAAGGGAGAGGATGATTGTGCCTTGGTGGATCTTGATAGGCTCTAGAGACTCAGCGCACGCCGCCAAATGAGCCATAGTGTCTAGACCAAGGTACCTCACATTGGTCTCCCGCGACAAGATGAATCTGCCTAGCAGCGACGAGGCCTTTGTCACGATACTAGACTCTGGATCGAGGTGAATCGCAAGATTAATGGCCTCGAAGAGAATGGCGTTCTGAGCATTGTTGTGCTGCACATTCTTCGGAGAGGTATAGGCCAGCTTCAAGATCGTCTGTAGCACATTGTCCAGGGTCATCCTGACCGTCGGCTCCTCGGTGGCAGGCCAGTACTGTAGAAGACGTAGGAGTTTGACCTGAAGCCAAGGGTTGGGGACTTTGTAGTAGACGTAGTCCTCGGAAAAGTCCTCTTCGATGACAAGTCTAGCCATTCGATCTACCGCCTTTGGATATGCAATACTGTACGCTTCAGGAAAGTCCTGTGTGAGGGACATGACCAGACTGGTCACAGCCGTGGTCACACCAAGGTCCTCGTCGTCAAGGATGGCCACAATGCGAGGTGCCCACTCTTCCGCAGGAATGGCTTCGGGGTTCTTTCGATACAGTCGTAGCAGAGTGAGCGCAGCCTTCTTCTTCACAAACGAGCGAGATGTGCTACGAGGTGACCAGCGGAAGAGCGTCAGCAGGACTGAGCGCCAGGGTTCGGTTCTTCTGTAAATGTAGGCCACAGTACTCACGGTGATATGAGTAGCCTGTGTACATCAGGTCCGAGAGCCTCCGCCATCTCTGTCCCTCCAATGTTCGCAATGGCATGCAACGCCAGACAATTATTGACCTCATTCAGATCATCCAGATCCTTTCGAATGGAGTTGACCACCAGCCGCACCAAGTCCGAATTCTCGTGCATCAATAAAGTGAGAGCGAGGTATCCAATCTGCTTCTCCGAGTATTTTGTACTAGAAATAAGATTCACGGCCTCCATATGGCCGATGTCCACCGGATAGCCCAAAATGTACGTGAAGACGATCTGTGAATGCAAGCTAAGTCAGCAAGACAGCCCTTCTCCCCTCACCTCGTGGAGTTCTTGGCTCTTCTCACCTTACTGAGGTACTTTTTCCTCGAATAGCCATCCAAATTTCCCTCCTTGAACTTCTGTCTTATATGCGCCATCTCCTTGTTGATCCTCTTCTCCTCTAGCTCCCGCACCCTACATGCCCTCAGGTCGGCAATGTACTGCGTCAAGCCGCGCATCATGAAGCGATTAGTGCTTGCCATGTTGACCTAGGACCTTGCGAGGCGCGAGAGATGATGGCGGTGAGCAAATGGGAGGGGTCTTGGCCTTGCTCGTGGGGGAAAGGGTGGGTGGAGGTAAGGGGCTAGCTGAGCGCGTGGAGCCTGGGACCACCTCTGCCGGCAGAGCACTTATGATCTATGGGAGCCCTTCAGTGAATGATTTGGGAATCCCTTGTGATCAATTCGAGGTCGAGTTCAGGGAGGTATGCGGACACGACACAAGAACGAAGAGGAGGGCTAAAGGGAGAGTAGGCAGCCACAGGAAAGAGAGAAGGCCACTGCCGCCAGCTTGAGGCCCGGCGCACGTCCCTGTCCGTCGTCCCTTTGTGCTTCCGCGCCCAGCTGCCTTTGGACTCGCGACGCAGGGCAGACCTATGGAAGAGCTCAGAGACGGCACTGTGACGGAGTCCATCCAGACATTCCTAAGGGTTCTTGACATGCACACACACACTACTTTGGGCGACGGTGTGGATGGTCAACCTCATTGTGCGGCATTAAGAGGTAATCAGATACATGAGGGTCATTCGTGGCTGGTAGTAAATAAGTAGGAATAGATGAAGCAGCAACCCTTGCAAGCTAACGACTGCAAGTCAACGACTCCAGCTTCTTACGACCTTTCTGCCGCCATTGCCACGAGATGAATTTTGCCGCACATCTCTCCTTCTCTCATCGTCCTTGGCTGGCCCTTGGAGACGTCGGCTTTAAGCAGCAGTCTCGGCAACAGCGGGGGCGCTGCCCTCAGTGGCACTTGCTGTAGCAGCTCCCTGACCAGTGGGGCAGAAGCGAGCAAGGTGTCCCTCGCCCTGGCAGTTGTAGCACTTCTTGGGAGGGCGGGTTGCAACAGGGCCTCGGCCGGCCATGGGGGCCGACTTGCAGTCCCGGGCAAAGTGGTTGGGTCCTCCACAGTTGTGGCAGCGAACACCGGGTCCACCAGCTCCTGGAGCTCCTCGGCCTGGGAATGGTCGGATCACACCACCGTTGGTCTGAGGGCATTGCTTGGCCAAGTGAGGTCCACCTGAGTAGCAAAGATGAGACAAAGCGAGGGCCGTCAGCAACAATGTCACAAGGGGAAGCGACCCTTATCACTACAACTCACCACAGGTGAAGCAGCCAGAGGCAGCTCCAGGGCCAGCTCCGGGACCGGCACCAACACCGGGAGCCCGAGGCTTGGGGCCGCTAGGGCAAGCACTCTTGATGTGTCCGACGCCACCGCATCCGTAGCTGCGAGAGGAAGAGATGCAAGGAGGTTAGTTTTCAGAGGCCAGCCGAAGTCGATACCAATGCCTCTTATCATAACAGCTCACCATTGCTTGTGGTCATCCGTTCGTGGAGACTCGCACGCAGAAGACTCGTGACCTGGCTCTCCACTGTGATATATGCGCAAAGCAATGGGTAGAGCTGCAGCCTGTCAGCGCCGTGTAGTTTCTGCAACCTCCTGATCCCTTCTGCAACCGATTTTTGCGAAGCGATACGTACCACTGGAAGCAGAGACGGCTGGGAGCAGAGCAGGCATCTGCCAGATGTCCCAGCCTACCACAGACAAAGCAAGCTCTCCTTCGGTTGAACGACATACTGCTCGGGTTGTTCTTGTACACTACGTTTTTACTGAGACGAACAAGGCAACGCAGCAATGAGGCCGGGAGGGATGAATCCGGGAAGAAGTTGAGTCAGGCCTCCTTGCTCTCTGGCCGAGTACTGCTTCCCACAGGCGCCCTGTCGGATGGTCCTGCCTGACTCACCTTAAGCCAGCACTAGTAAATCAGACTACCTCAACTACCTAGAGCAAGACGGGGCCTGGATAGCGTTTACGAGAATATGATAGTATAGATCGAGTAGGAGGAAGGAGAGATCTGGATCCTGGGGAACGGGGAACGGGGGAGGGGCCAGAGGCAGGCGGGGGCTCAACTCGCCTTGGGCGTGCCAGGCGAGGCGAGGTCCGTGGCAGACGACATCCCTCGTCGTCTTGTGCTTCCCTCGGCACTGCACAGACTCGCCTGCCGGGACTGGAGCAGGCGAAGCGACGCAGGGGCAATGCGCGCGCGGTAGAGTGGACGCTCTGTCAGGTCTGGCCTCGCCTGGCCTGTGCCTGTCTCCTTCGACAGTCCACCTCCGGAGGCGCGAGTCGATCAGGCACACACACACACACGCGATACGTGAGGCGAGAGGATGCTCAGCCGAGGATTGCGGCTCGTTGCCATGAAGCAAAGGGGTGATGCTTCTTTGGTAAAGGCAGAAAGTGAAGAGAAGAGACCGTCCAGCTGCGAGCCTAATGCTATCCATCACCTACCACATGGTACTTAGCCGAGCTCGCCCTCAATCGGATATGCGCTCTAGAAGCATCGTCAGTGCTTTTCCGAAGCGTAAAGGTGAGCTTATGCGTGCGCTCCTGTCATCTCCGTCGCTGCTCTTGGACGCTTTTCTCCGAGGCTTCTGTCATCGGAACCCTTGGTCGATCGATCAAGGCAATCTGTCCTGTGACCAACTTCCCCTTCTCATTGCACTCTCGCTCGCGCTCACCCTCTCACTTTGCTCTAGTCCACGCAAGACTTTGGTAAATCGTATGTTTGACTTCTCGCGGTAAGACGTAAATGGGGAAAAGAGACAAAGGGGGCGGAAAAGAACAGAATAAAGGGAAGAGGATTGAGGATCTGAGTAGGTTGGGGTAGCACAGGGGGCGGTGAGATCGAGAGGCAAAGAGAGAGAAAGAAAGAGAAGCGACGAGAAGGGACAAAGCCATGGGGCTTGTGCGCCTTCTCACTCAGAAGCAGAAAGTCGGTTTGGGGCAGAGGGAAGCCAGAAAGGGGGGTGACAGCGAGGAGATAGGAGACAGCCCGCAAGTTGACTTTGACGAAGTCCAGATGCTCAGCAAATCTTGAAGGTTCGATAGACGAGCCAAGACTTGACGGGCTTCGACCACTCCTAGCTTGCCCTCGTCCTTCACCGCCTCAGGAATCGCGTCTCCGCCTTCTATCACGTGGAGGTACGACTGAAGATCTTGATTCGACTCGACCCAAGAAATACGAACAACGTCGACACTGCCTCTGACATCTTGCTCTTGCGAACACCTCTCTTTCTCGCGTCTCTCCTCTCCTCCACCGCCACCGCCCGTCTAGAGCTCGCCCTGTCCCCACTTTCTCCTACAAGCCTCACGTTCGAGCCGAGGACATCTAAGCAGCCTCCTCGCCCTTGGACTCGGGAGCTGGGGCGTCGGTGCCAGCGGGCTCAGAGGGCTTGCTCTCAGACTCCTGCATGTCAGAGGTCCAGAGAGTCAGGTTGTCACGCAGCAATTGCATGATCAAAGTCGAGTCCTTGTACGACTCCTCGCTGAGGGTGTCGAGCTCGGCAATGGCGTCATCGAAGGCCTGCTTTGCCAGGTGGCAAGCACGGTCGGGCGAGTTGAGGATCTCGTAGTAGAAGACGGAGAAGTTCAGGGCCAGACCCAGGCGGATGGGGTGGGTAGGGGGCAGCTCAGTCACAGCCACATCCGAGGCAGCCTTGTAAGCCTCGAGAGACTTGTCAGCAGAGTCCTTGCGCTTGTGGCCAGTGGCGAACTCGGCGAGGTATCGGTGGTAGTCTCCCTTCCTGTGAAGGTGAGCAAAAATGAGGGAGTGCGGTCAGTACACACTCGAAAGCGTCGCCCCACTGTACCTGCAAGGCAAAGCATCTCGCCAGCCGCACACTACTCGCTACACTTTCTCTGCAGACTCACATCTTGTGGTAGAACACCCTGCTCTCACCCGATGCAGCAGAGGGGATGAGGTGCTTGTCGAGAACCTCGAGGATGTCCTCACAGATCTGAGCAAGCTCGGCCTCGATCTTCTCACGGTAGCTCTTGATCATGGTGACCTGGGACTCGTTGCCCTTTGACTCCTCCTTCTGCTCGATGGAGGAGACGATTCGCCAAGAAGCACGTCGGGCACCAATGACGTTCTTGTAAGCGACGGAGAGGAGGTTTCGCTCCTCAACAGTGAGTTCCTGGTCCGAAGAGGCGACCTTCTTCATGTTCTCGACCATTTCTAAGAGAAGGGTGGAGGAGGAGAGATACACGTCAGTCAGGGGTGCTCCACCAATCGTGGACGATGCATGACGATCGAAGCAGTTCAGGAAGCTGCTGAGCTCTTCAGCTTGCTATCGCTTCTCCAATGCACCCTCCGTTGGATGAATGGTTGGGGTCGCGTGTCCGGACTCTTTAGATTCACCACACACTCGGTCCAGCCAGATGTGTTCCAACGCCTAGCCTTTCATCGCTGCTCTCTGCAACTTCATTGAGGCCAGTGAAGGCCACTAGTGCGTCTTCTGCACTGTATGCTTCCAACGTGCTGACGTGCCTTGCTAGCAATAGTCCAACACGGCGAGAAGGCACTTCCTTTCGTCAACACTCACCCTCGTATCGCTCGGCCTGCTCAGCGAGCTTGGCCTGAAGGACAGAAGACGAGGGAAAGGCGAGATGAAAAGGTCAAAGATGTCAGTATGGTGATGATGATCGCCTCGCGATGGAAAACGCGTGATAGGTTGCTGTTGCCATCTTCCCACACTCACCAGGTAAACGGCGCTGCTTCTCTGGTCGTCGGTCATTTTCGAAGGGAGCAAAGGTGGTGTGAATCGAAGAGGAGGGACAGTCGTGTGCGCTGAGGAAAGACTTGGGTATGTGTGCTAAGCGGTGAGACTCGAGCGGTTTGCGGGTGAGCTGGAGATGGTGGTGTGTGTTTTTCAGGGGGGGGGAAGGTGTGTGTGTGATGAGTAGGATAAGGTGGGCGAGGGGGGGCGAGGGGCGACAGGCAGCCAGGCGGACGGGGCGTGAGGCGGGCGAGCACGCCGGCAGGAAGCCAGGGGCGTGGCGGGCGGGCAGGCGGGCGGGCGGGCGGACGAGGCACGTCGACCGCGCGGTGCCAGCGCGAAAGCCAGCCAACCCAAAGGTTGCTCCTTGCCTGTCCGCATGGCGTGGCTGCTTCTCCCCCTGTTCCGTCGCCCGCCGACTTGTGGCTGTGCGCCTCCGCTTTCGCCAGAGCAACTCCGGATCGCAGTGGTACGGCCGAGACAGACGATAGCAGATCGCCCTTCGAGCAGGCAATCTGTAGCAGTGATGCTCTATCGTCCACTAGGCTCATGAGATGGGCTGTCATCGGTGGCTTGATGCGATTGCAGTTTCCTCACGTGGTGTAGTCTCTCACTGTCTCCTCCCTCACTCACTTTGCGTAAGAACAATCGATGTCTGACGAGCGTAACTTTAGGTATAGGCGGCAATGCGATAGGAGGGAACGAACCAATGAGAATAGAAGCTTTGCGAGACTTTATCAACATCATTGACTGGCTTCCAGAAGCCCCTTTGGTCGCTCTTCCCTTCGGTCGGTCTCTTGTCAAAGAGGTCCGAACGCCCTCTTGGGCGCCCGAAGCCGCAACAAAGGGGTAGACGCAGAGGTGCGGTCACTGCAGCTGTCAGGCCTACGATCGGACAGGGGTGCCGTCGCTACCATGAAATTAACGCAAACTCTACACACATGACAATAGGAAACAATGACAGACGTGACATCTCCAAGTCTCTTGCGCTGGCTCCGAAGATCACGCAGACTGAGCAGACAGCCTCCGCCCTCCGCCTCTCCTGCTCCCACTTTCACTGCTAGCACCTTCACCGGCAGTTGCACCGGCAATGACGTCTCCCCACTGTCTGGCAAGCCTGATCGTGTAGAAGCCCGCTGCGATAGATGCGATGCCTCCGAGCCGAAAGACTAGACCGATCGTGTCCCCTTGGCTCGAACTCGTGGCCGGAGCGGCAGCAGGCGCGCTGCCTGGCTGGTCTGTGGTAGAGCTACCACGATTGTCGTAGAATGCAAAAATGACCGAAGCCAGGAGCGAGACGAAGAGCTGTGGGATGACAATGGCAGTATTGTGGATACCCAAGATAGTACCTGCTTGATGCGATCCAGCCGCCTCACCAGACGCAGTGATCAAGTCATCAGGTGGACGAGAGGGGTCGAAAGAGAGGATGGCTTCCTCGTCCTCGTCTACTGCCTCTTGCCTTCTGGATGCCAACTCTTCTGCCTCCCTTGAGTCATCCTCTGTCCCGTTGCTCAAACCGTCACTCATTGGTACGGATTGATAAGCTCCAGCAGCTCCATTTTGGGTGTCAGCGAGACCGCTCTGTATGAGTATACCTAGAAGAGAGTAGGGTCCCCAGCTAGTGACAGACCAGGAGTAGCCAGCCATGGCGATGAGTATCGTTGCAGCTCCGATGCTCTTGGATGACGCGACAGGCCATGTGAGCCAGGTGACGAGCGCTACCGAAAAGTGAGCCAACGTCCACAGGCTTGTCAGCCTCACACCGCTAAAGTTTTGGGCAAACGCCGGGAGCCATCGTGAAACTCGCGACCGACTTTCGAAAGACGACGATGACGATGACGACGACGACCGACGTGCGCGGCGCGGTAGGCCCGAAGCCTTGGAGGGCTCACTGTCGGGCGTGGGAAGCAGCTGGGGCAGCAGCAAGGAGCAAGTGAACGACACGAGAGCTTGAAGGAACAGGGCGTGGGAGCCAGCTCGTGTACCACGGGCTTTGAGCTTCTTCATGTCAGGCTGCTGGTTGCTACCGTTACTCGCAAGATCCGCGAGATAACCACTGACGGCGACACTGCTGACCCACTCAGTCGTGTAGAACATCAGGGGGAACCAACAGAGCCACGACAACGTCTGGATGCGCAGAACCTCTTTGATCGGCGTGGACAGTGTCATCGCGGTCTGCGCAAAGTCTCTCCATGTCCGGCTCAGTACTCGCAGTGGATTGAGCTCTGCAGCTTGAGAGGCAGGAGAGCCGCGATTGCGGTACCCGGGTACTGGCTCGAGCCTTTGTTCGACGGCAGCCCATGCTACAACGGCATGGGTGCACAGGATGAAGGTGACGGTGAGCAGACTGAGACAGCGGACTTGAGGTTCGCTAGCAGTCATGCCCTTCGAAGAGCCCAAGGATGGCAGCCACGCAAAGGGAAATGAGTTGGGCAAGTCTATGTCCCCCACAAAGAAGCCCAGGATCGAGCCGATGCCGCATAGTCTAGCCAGCCATGCGTTCCCATCTGCTTGCTGCTCGGCGGGTAGCATGTCGAAGATCAGAGCCCGATTGAGAGCCATGACGGCATTGACTGAGAAATCGAGACCCCAGATGGCTATCACAGTAAGCAGGAGAACCGCGGATGGTAATCCAAAGAGTTCAGCGAGGACCCGTGCATAGCCTAGGAGCAGGACAAATGCCGAACAGCTTAGACACGAAGCCAGAAGATAGGGCCGACGCCTTCCCCAACGGTGAGTTGACCTGTCTGCGAGGACCCCAATCAGTGGTTGCACCACCAGACCAGATATGGGTCCTGCGGTGTACACAGCTGCCATTGCAGCTTTGCTGAGACCGAGCTCGAGGAGATATGGTCTAAAGCAGCGCAGATCAGATTCATTAGCTAGGTCTCGCATAAAGCCTGAAGCGCCAGGTACTGCGCTTGCCCTCCTCTTCACTCACGTTCCATAAGCCATCTCCACGCTCCAGACAATCTGCGTTCCCAACGAGCCAAGTGTGAGCAACGGCAGCTTGAGATAGGCCGGGCCGCGGATGTAAGCCGGAGTAGCGGAAAGGCTTAGACCTTCCATGACAGAGGCTGAACCTGGGCTCCCAAGGCCGTGTGAGCCCACCATGATTGGTTATGGTAGTATGGTCGAGGCCAAGTTTCTGATGACCTCGAAAGAGGATTCTTATAGTGACCGGTCTTGGCACAGAGAGGATGGGCCCCTTAGCTGCCGTTTCCGTTGCGGCTAGTGATATCTCAAAGGTGAGACATCAAGGCGCGGAATGTCATGATCAAGGGTCCTAGGATAGTAGGGGTACGGCAAGGTGTATGTGTCTAGGAGTGAGGATGCTTCTGTGTGTGTGGAGCATGGCAAATAGCACTAGGGTACCGGCGGTAGTGTGAACACAGGCCCTGGCGCTTGGCGCACACCTCCCCCCGGCCCCCACTTCCGTGTCGGGCCGTGCCAGCTCCGAGGCTTCGCAGGTGTTGGACTCTGCTCCCTCGTGCTTCGGCTCCTTGTTCTTCCTTCTAGCGACCTGGTCACACCACATCACCAGTACACCGTCTACAGTCGTCGTGGTCTCCGAGAGTCCTCTGCTACACCGCTATGGACGATCTCTTCGACCTCGACTGGCAGAAAGACTCCTCTGCTTCGTCTGCCTCTTCGGGCAAACAAGCAGCCTCGTCTCGTCCTCAGGCGCATGTTGCACCCACAGCAGCAGCGTCGAAGCAATACTCGTCGTACAACTTTGATGCACTCACCAGATCTCTCCCTTCGGCCTCTGCCGCACCTTCGCCAACAATACCGAGAGCAGCTGTCCCAGCTACAACAAAGCCACTTCCTGTAACCAGCGCGGCCGACGATGCCTTCTCCTCTCTCCTGTCCTCTTTCGGCACACCTTCCTCCGCTTCGAATGCGAATGCGTCGATGGCAGACAGACAAAAAGCGTCGCAAGTTGGTCCAGGTAGCTTGAATAACAAGACCAGCGATGCATGGTCATCTCACGCAGACTGGGAATCTCTAGGCCAGTCCGCCTCTCAAGCTCAGCCGCCGAAGCAGACCAGCGCAACCCTCAGCAAGCCAGCAGTCGACCCCTTCGACGCCCTAGACGCTTTCATTTCAGCACCAGAGTCTTCAAGACCAGTGGGTGGTACACAGAAGCTCGCGTTCCAGCAGCAGCCTCGCCGACAGACGCCGAAGGATCCCTTCGACTTCTCCTTTGATGAAGATCCCGGCGAAGGCCAGAGCAGTGCACTCGGAGGCGCCTCTTCCCCTGCGCCTCCTGCTGTGCATTCGACCATCGACGATGAGAGCGACGACGACTTTCTTGGCGTACTTGGCAAGCCTGTCCAACAGAAACCGACACGTACAACTCACAACGAACGTCCGCGAGCGTCAGTTCAGCGCGCTGCCCCTGCTGCTAGCCCCCGCCCACCTTCGCCGCCGCCTCATCTTCTAGGTCAGATCGTAGAGATGGGTTTCTCACCCTTGGAAGCTCGGAAGGCCCTCGCGCAAACGACCACAGGCCTAGATGTTGAGGCTGCTCTCGAATCCCTCCTGAATGGGGGACGACAAGGGAGCAGAACACAAGAGGACGAGGATCGCCGCATGGCACAGCAATTACAGGGTGAAGACGGCAGAGACATGGAGATGGAAGAGTATGAGGAGAGAGAAAGGCAGCGCCGAGCCGCTCGTAGAGGCAAACAGACCAGAGCAGCTCCCCGCAGAGACGACGGTCTAGCTGTTCCTGCTTCATCGTCCCCCGCTGGAAGACGCTCGCCTCGCAATGGCGCCGCTGGTGCAGGAGAGGAAGACTTCGGCTGGCAGAAGCAAGCCGATCAGATTTACTCCCAAGCTTCAGAATTGGGTGCCACGGTCTTCACAAAAGCCAACGCATTCTGGTCGTCTGCAAAAGCTCAAGCACAAAAGAGCCTCGAAGAACGGCAGCTGGGATCTGGGGCCAACTCTTCTGGCAGAGCGACTCCTAGCAATGTTGCGGAGGCTGCAGGAAGCGGACGAGCCAGTCCTGCCATCGACGGCGGAGTGGCAGCTGCCAAAGCTTGGGCTAGAAGATGGGGTGCAAACTCACCTAAGCCATCAGAGCGCAAGGAGTGGGAAGGCAAACCTAGATGGATGGTGGAGGCAGAGATGGCAGAGAATGAGGCCAAGTCAGGAGACACCAGCCAGGAAGTGGCTCCGCCTAGCAGTGGAGGCGAAGTTTTCAAGGACTCTGATAATGAGGACGAGGTCGCCCCTTCTTTCGTTCCTTCGACGAATCGTCGAAAGGACCCTGGCGAGCCGGCTGCGCGAGCAGAGCCAGTCGCTCAGCAAAGCAATCTCTGGGACGATGCTCCGCCCTCAGCTCGTTTCAAAGCCTCAACTGCCGCGGCCAAAGAAGAAGCGGGGCCCAAGGCTTACCTCTCTTCTGCCCGCTGGGCGGCCAGTTCACGTTCTGGTCCAAGCTCAAGCACAGCCCCTCAGCCTGCCGCAAGGAGTGTCCGCGAGACTCCCGTGATTAACAAGATTGCCCGATCACTCTGCCCGGATGATACTTCACCTATGGATGCCACTGCCGCGTCACTGAAGACGAGAGGCAACGATGCTTTCAAGCAGGGAGCATATGGTGAGGCAGAGGCGGCTTACTCTGCCGCCATTGAGCGTCTCAGCGAGCAATCACTGCGCAGAATTCCTCTTCTCAACAATCGTTCCAATGCTCGGCTCAAGAACGGCGATGCTCCAGCTGCCAGCCGAGATGCTGGCGCTGTTCTCCAGCTGATATGCTCAGGAGGTGAAGCGATGTTCGAGCCCTCCAATCTCGAAGCGCTGCCTGCCCCTTTGAGTGGGGAGGTGAACCTACGAGATGCCTACTCGAAGGCTTTGCTCAGGCGAGCACAAGCTGGCGAGATGCTGGAGAAGTGGATCCCAGCTCTGAAGGACTGGACACTGCTCGAGAGGTACGAAAAGGAGCAAGGAAGCGGGGCAGCGAGCGGATTCAAGAACATGAAGAGCGCCCAAGACGGTATCAAGAGGTGCAGAGGAATGATGGGTAGTGATCGCGGTGCTGGAGGCGGTCCAGGATCGACTGCTAGCGCCAGAAGGGCGACGGCTTCTCGCCAAGCGGCCAAGAGCGCTGCAGTCTCAGCTGTGAGCAAAGCTGAGCAGGCAGGTCGTGATAGAGTGCGAGCTGCGAATGCTGCTCAGGCTGCCGAAGAGGCGGCGGCGGACTCGCTGAAGGACTCGATTGATGCAAGGGTCAATGCCTGGAAAGCTGGCAAGGAGACAAACATCAGGGCTCTTTTGAGTAGCTTGGAAAATGTAGTGTGGGAGTCACTTGGCTGGAAGAAGGTGGGCATGCACGAAGTGATTACCGATGCTCAAGTCAAGAAGGCATATACGCGGGCGATGATCAAGTTGCACCCCGACAAGGTGAGTTGTACGGACGAGCAATACGCATGAGATCAACGAGGTCGTAAGATTACTGACAGTCCTCTCTTCTTGTTCTTCTCTCTCTCTGACAGCTGACACCGCAAAGTACAGCGCTAGAGCATCGACTGATTGGCTCGGCAGTGTTCGCGGTCCTCAACGAAGCCTTTGCAGCCTCGACAAGCAAGTGAGGGCGAGTATCCTGGGTGCCCTTGTCTTCCTCCATCGCGCATAGTCATACCCTAACGTTGAATTCATTCTGGACTAGACCGTCTTTACATCCTTCCCGCCTGCTTGTGTCTGTCTGTCTGTGTTTGGCCTCTGTTGTGTGTCGCGTGGCATTTCCGCGGAAGTGTTGGGTCGGAGTCCTGACGCACGACGGAAGGAGAAGAAGCAACACGCACACACGTATGCACAACGAGCTCCTTACTAGCAGGTCCATCGTACTGACATCGTTTCCCATCTACCTTGTCTTCTGAGGCTCCTCTCACGTCCCATTCTGAGTATGACTCTCGCCTCTCTGGGCCTCTGCGCCGGATCAATCTACGTCTTCTTCCTCCTCTGGGCCCTCCTTCAAGAGCGTCTCACCACTACTCCATATACCCCGCATCACGACCCTTCGTCCTGGTCGCCCCTGGGAGGCAAAAAACAGCAAGCAGAGTATTTCCGGTCTCCACTGCTGCTCAACTGGCTACAAGCCACCTTTTCCACACTAGTAGCTGCGGTATACCTAACGCTCAATCGGTCGAAGAGCGATCAGAGGCCACTTCTGGACAGGTTGGGACTGGGCGCCCTCTCCTCGAGGGGTGCAGAACGGCTAGCCAAGCCTACTCCAGCAGTGACCCGCAGCCAGACCAAGCAGCAGAATGGTCATGCTCTCCCAATCCCTGACAATGTCTCGTCGCTAGTCTCACCACTCCTGCTACGCTACCTCCTCATCGCTACTCTGCAGTCCACTTCCTCACAACTTGGTCTGCACTCCCTCGCACACGGGATCTCCTACCCGACACTCACCTTAGCCAAATCCTGCAAATTGGTACCAGTGCTAATCATGAATGTGCTACTATACAGACGCAAGTTTCCAGCGTACAAGTACGGCGTGGTGACACTAGTAACGATCGGCATCTCCATCTTCATGCTCTTCAATGCCGAGAGTGAGAAGAAGCGCTCTGCCAAGGGTCCTGGGAAGGGGGACAGTCTCGTTGGCGTTGGGCTGCTAGCGCTGAACCTTTTGTTGGATGGAGCTACAAATTCAACGCAGGATGAGGTGTTCCATCGGTATACGGTCAGCGGACCACAGATGATGCTCGTGATGAATGCCCTCTCCTCGCTCCTCGTGGGCGCCTCCCTCCTCCTACCACTCCACTCCATCCCTCTGATTGGGGCAGCGCTGGGTAGTAAAGGTGGGAGTTCAGAGCTACAGACGGCAATGGCATTTATTGGAAGACATCCAGAGGTGGTGAGGGATCTGCTGGGGTATGCCATGGCAGGAGCAATTGGACAAGTGGCCATCTTCGAAACGCTACAGCGCTTTGGCAGTCTTACTCTCGTTAGCATTACAGTAAGTCACCAGCGACCGGCAGCAGCACGAAAATTTGCAAGAAACACGCTAATATTCTCTCGCTCTCGGTTTCTTACTCCCCAGGTCACCCGCAAACTCTTTACCATGCTCCTATCCCTAATCGTCTATTCCCACCACCTCACACCTTACCAATGGTCCGGCGTCGGTCTTGTCTTTGTTGGACTGGCCATCGAGGCTCGAGAGAAGCGGAGAGAGGGGTTGATGAAGAGGGTGGCGAGTGAGGGAGAGGGAAAGGCAAGGGTCAAGGATGCTTAGAGACCGGACGGCGAGGGGTTAGGTGCAATAGAGGGAGAGCGAACGCACTTGATATCGTGCAGCTGAGCTAGAACGTGATGGTATCATTGCTAGATTCGTAGATATTCCGATCCAGTTTGACCTGTATTCTTATCCTCAAAGCCGCACCTCGCCCCGGATAACTTCACTCGTGTCTCCACCGATCCAGATCTCTCCCTTTTCACTCCCACTTGCCGCATCGCCATCAGCATTTACGTACACTCTGCCCCTTCGGTCCATACACTTTCCCTGCGAAGCAACATAGTTTCGTTGCGCAAGTCCCTCGTCCTGGACAAGCCAGCGGGCAAAGCCAGCATTGAGTGAGCCAGTGACCGGGTCTTCGATCCCTTCGAAGATGGCGCGCACCTCCCAGCTCGCGAGGGGTGTCGCCTCTCCTTGTGCTGCGCCCTCAGTGGGACTGGCACTGGGCAAGGAGGCTGAAGGCGTCCCGTCCTTTTCGACTTCCTCTGTCAAGGTCGCAACGGCGGCTTCATCCAGGAGGCCGGCGGACTGCAAAAGTGCAGCGGCAGGACGGTATGGTCCTGTGAGACCGATGAAGGGCACACCTCCCTCGGCGAGGAGGTCTGTACCGCCAGATTGGAGAGAGGCATTCAGCACTGCTTGTGCGGAGCGTAGTAGGAGACCGAACCTGGAGGGGAAAAGGGAAAGGATCGAAGAGGATAAAGGTGAGCCCTGCTGCTCTGCACTGCACTGCTTTGCACCGCTCGAATGCGACTGGACTCGACTCACCATCGAGGGCCATTACAAATCCATTGCGCCTTCAGGACATCTCCCCTCTCAATGCCCATGGCCTGACAAACCGTCCTGATTTCCTCCTCTGTACCAGGCTGGTACTTGGTAAAACCAGGGGCGGCCAACGCCAATCTCCCCGTCGCACCATCTCGCTTGATCTTGACCAAGCCTACACCGCACTCTTGCGTAATAATGTCCGACTGACCACTGGCGAAGAGCTGACCCTGTGAAGAAGAGGAAATGTGATCCAACCAGGCCTGACAACTCCCCAGCGTAGGATGCCCCGCAAAGGGCAATTCTCCAAATGGGGTCAAGATTCGAAGACGATAGTCTGCCTTTCCTCCAGCTTTCACCTCTTCGCTAGGAGGAAGGATGAAGGTAGTCTCTGACAGGTTTGTCCATCGAGCAAAGAGAGCCATTGTTTCTGTGGAGAGGCCGCGTCCGTCTAGGACGACTGCTACGGGATTGCCCAGTAGAGGGACGGAGGAGAAGACGTCATTTTGCACGAAGCCGCGAGCCCTTGGAGAGGTGGACATGCTAAAGGATGAAAAGAGGGGTTGGTACCGATGAAGAAGAGGGAGGAGGATTGAGGAAATAAGAAGGAAGCAGAGTCAAGTCTCGTCCCGAGTCACCTTTACGAAGATCTGCGAGTCATTCCATTCCGATGGCTGCACTGCACGGGCCTCTTGGTCTGGTCTGGTCTGGTCTGGTCTGGGCGCAGAGATCCGCAAATAGAATGGCACAAGTACATTTGAGATTATGGTGAGTCACACATCAGGGCAACTCTACTTGGTGCCCTTTTTGGCTTTGCCCATCTGACCATTCTGCCTCTTTTTCAGGTTGCGCAGCAGCTCAGAAGCATCTCCTCCTCCTCCCTGGGATTCATTGCCTTTTCTCTTCTTGCCTCCTCCACCTCCTCCAAGTTGCGCCTCTCCGTCTTCACCCCCCTCACGGGCAGAGCGCTTTCTTCTCTCCTCCATGAGCTTCTTCATATTGTCCGTCTTCATGAAGCTCGGGTGTGTAGGATCGAGAGCGTACTCATGATTCGACATCAAATCGCCGAATCGAGCGTCATTCACGTCCAGCTTGAACCCATCTTGAGCTGCACCCACTCGAGCAGCAGCAGCAGGGCCTGATCCGGCGACTGCATCGAGGCCAGCCTTCTTGGCCTTCTTGCGCTCCCATCTGTTCAGCTTCTTGCCCGACTTGGACTCGGACTTGAGAATGTCTTTCATGTCGAAGTGGTTGCGACCACCATCAGCCTCTTCCGAGTCGACGAGCAAGGCAAGCTCATCGGCCCTTGCCGTGGTGTCATCCCTGGCCTCCTTTGACTTCTTCGATGGCTTCTTCTTGTCTGCTTTAGAAGAGGATTTTCTGTTCTCTTGCGCAAGAGCTTCGTCCAGATCCACGTCCTCCTCCTCGCCGCCACTGGCAAAGAAGGGGTCATCGAAGCCCAGATCGCTCTCCTTGGGCTTGCTGAGAGTAGCTTCTTCTTCCTCCTCTCCTTCGCCTTCCCGGGCTGCCTTTCTCCTCTCCTTCTTCTCCCTCTGCTTCCTGAGATACTTCTCCAGCGTAGTCTCCTCGCCATCCTCCTTATTGACATTGCCCTTGGCCTTGCGAGCAGCAGCTTCCGATAGACCCGGGAGGAAGGTAATCTCCATGTCTCCTTGAGCGGCCCCCTCATCGTCTGATCCGCGTCCATCCTGAAAAGCAGAGGCGTGCTTCTTCTTTGAAAAGGCAGTCGCGCCAGCACCATCGTCCATGCCGAGCAGAGCTCGGAAGCGATCTCGCCCTGCTGCTGCTTTGCCATTGCCTTGTGCAGCCGCATCTTCATCGTCGTCATCTTCAGTGTCAGAGGCGAGGTATGCCTTGAAGTCATCGTCTCTCAGGTCATCCTTGGTCATGGCCCGTCTGATGATTTTCTGCCTCTCAGGATCCGGAGCATCCCAGGTCAGCCTGACTTTGGAGTGACGCAGCGCATCCGTTGCCCAATCTACACCCTTGTAAGTGACATTGTCGTCGATGCCAGGCTTAGCCTCGTCCCTCCAGCCATCATCGCCTTCGCTGATCGGATGACTCGGGAATTCCATACCATCGGGTACGAAGCGCAAGTCGAAGACGTTGGCCGTCCGCTCCATCTCGGTTCCATCTACCTCGTCGTAGACGTGACGAGCGGCAGCAGCTGAGTCGAATGTGGCGACGGCATAGTAGTATCGCAGTCGGTCCAGCTGGTACTTGCGAAGAGCCTCCTCGTCGAATTCTCCTCCATCATCGACCTCGAACACCACATCGCTGTCGTCACTGTCCTCATCTGCGTCGCGTCTCTTGCCTTTGCCCTTGCTGCTGCGTTTCTTTTTTGACTTGCTAGACGACTCTGCAGCATCTTGTCCGCTCTTGAAGATGTCCTTTGGAGGACCCTCGATGTCCTCCTTCTTCATCCTCTCCTGACCAAACTCAGAAGGGTATACTCGCACTTGCTCCACAGTGCCCCTGACTTGGATTGAAGCCTGGTTGCGCCTCAACTTGCCGCTACCGTCTTCAGCATCCAAGGCACTTGTCGTACCTGGGAGGCGTGTGGCAAGGGGCGAGACCAAGGAAGAGAAGATCTTGTAGAGATCGAGGGACCTCACGTGATCCCAATCGAGATTGACAATGGCCAGCCGGCGGGTCTCCCCTCCGAGCGGCACCTTCTCCTCCCTCTTCTTGCGGCGCTCCCTCTTGGATGCTTTGCTGGATGAAGCAGCGGCCCCTTCTTCGTCCGAAGAGCCTTCTGCCTCGCCTTGGCGAATAGCTGCCGCTGCTTCGGCGTCCAATTGAGCGAGAATCTTGGGATCGACGGAAGAGACGCTTTCATCGTCTTCATCCTGTTCTGAATCGCTGTCGGAAGCCGATGAGCCTCGAGCTCTTTGCCTTCTGCGCTCCTTTCGCAGCAGATTCGAGGAGCCAATGGCAACATCGTCTTCCTCTTCGCTCGACTCGTCTTCGTCTTCATCGTCCTCGGAGGAATCCTCGTCGCTGGAAGATTCGAGGTCTGCTGCTCCTCTAGCATAGTCCACGAATCCTTCATCGCCCTCGGATTCTTCCTCTTCCTCGTCGTCTTCCTCATCCTCCTCTCCACTCTCCTCGGCGTCTTGAGCGCTCCGCTTCTCCTCAAGCCTGTAAAGCCTCTTCATCTCCTCCTCTTCCTTACTCCCCTTTCCCTTCTTCCTTCCAAATCTATCAATATTTCTCCCTTTCTTTCCATCCTGATTGATACCAAAATCCTTGCCATCGAGGAGTCCGCGGAATCGGTCGTCGACGAGTACCTTTGAGGCTTCCTTTTGGGGGCGGAGGAAACGGGGGTCCGTCTGCAGACGATTGAAGCGGGGGTCGGATACGCTGGGCGCGTGCTGCCGTGAGGAGGAGCCGGCAGAGCCCTTCTTGGCAGGTTTGGCCATGGTGATTGAGGAAGGCCAATGAGCTACCGAGCTTAGTGGAATGGAATAAGGAGGGAACAGTGGCAAGTGGTGGAAGTGCAAAGGGTAGAGGTGGCTGAATCGGGAAGATTTGATTTTTCGAAAAAGTCTCCCTTTCCGCTTTCTTTGGCTGCAAGAGGCTCACAGGCCACGCTGCCTTCGTACGGCCACATGCATGGCACACCTCCCGTCACCGGCAAGCAAGGAGGACAAGGAGGGCAAGGCTGGGCTGCTTCCTGAGCCTTTTGTCGTCGAGCGACTGCAACATGCTCCCAGCTACCAAGAGTTCCTGGTGAGTCGCAGTCCACTTGTGCTTAGAGAGTAGGATCTGGGTCCCTGACACCACCTCCACTCTCTCTCTCTCTGCCTCTGTCGGACCCGCACAGCGGGACTTCCTACTACCCAACAAGCCTTGCATTCTCCCACCCGATCTGATAAGCGACTGGCCTGCTCAGCACTGGGCCAAGACATCCTCTCACACAATTGGCAAGAGTAATACCGATACTTCATCTTCCTCTTTACATCCAGCATTTGACTTGCTCAAGCAGCAATATGGAGATCACATTGTTCCAGTGGTCACAACGGCGGGAGAGTCAAGAGATTCGATTGCTGGGACCAGTCAGTATGAGAGTGGACCTTCTGAAAGAGAGGAGATGACGCTCTCCGAGGCAGTGGGTCGTCTGCACGAGGCATGTAGATTGCGTGAGCAAGCGACGGGGGAGGAGCAAGACACCACTCCCCCTGCGCCGCTGATCTACATCAAGGATTGGCACCTTGTGCGACAGGAGAAGCTACGCCACAGCAGGGAGCAGATAGATAATCCCGTCCTCCCGTACACCACGCCCGATCTCTTCCTCGACGACTGGATGAACAACGAGTCCTTCCTCCCTCAGCAGAGCAGCGAGGAAGCCGCCGCCGCCGCCGTCTCCGCGGCCATTCCAGACGACTTCCGCTTCTGCTACGCCGGACTTCGAGGCACCACTACCGGCCTACACAGGGACGTGTACACCTCCTACTCCTGGTCCACTAACCTCGTAGGTCGCAAGCGCTGGGTCCTTTACTCTCCGCAACTCTCCCCGCTCCTCCGCCGACTCCTCGAACAAGGTCGTGGCCTAGCTCCTCTGAGCGCTGCAGAGCGGGCCAGTCTAGAGGAGCCGGAGAGCAGTACTGTCGTGCTTCAGGAGGAGGGAGAGACGATCTTTGTCCCTTCGGACGTGTTTCACACCGTGGAGAATCTCGAGGATACGATTTCGCTCAATCACAATTGGTGTAATGCGGTGAATTTGC
The DNA here is from genome assembly GCF_003144135.1 of Microstroma glucosiphilum. Classification (NCBI taxonomy): domain Eukaryota; kingdom Fungi; phylum Basidiomycota; class Exobasidiomycetes; order Microstromatales; family Microstromataceae; genus Microstroma; species Microstroma glucosiphilum. The sequence goes on along the minus strand of NW_020289928.1, from coordinate 311,002 downwards.
CGAGGATGTATGAGAGTATCAAGGAGGAAATGGGAGAGGTGCAGGGCGCGCTGCAGGATGTGAGGGAGATGCTATTGGAGGGTGAGAAGCAGTGGGAGACTGATCAGAAGGGGAGATCGGGAGCAACTTCGAATGAGGAGGAGGAGGAGGAGGAGGAAGAAAGAAAGGAGCAAAGGCCTCCCCTCCCCTGGCAAGTCGAGTACTGGCGTCTCATTCAGCAAGTCTCCCGCTCCGATGCCGGATGGGATTGGCTGCAATTCTGGCAGATGGTACAGCGGTGGCTCGATCCCTCCTCCAGGGCATGTCCGGTGAGTATGACCACAGGAGATGCACAGCTCAAGACGAGCATTCCATTGGTGGCCACGCCAGCTCACCTCACCGTCTTGTTTCGCTGCTGCAATGCCCGCTCTACGCCTTCCTCATAGGCAAATCTCCATCCTGACCTCGAGTCGTTCGTCTACCCACGGGTTGCAACGATGATTCAGGATTTTCGACAGAGGGAAGAGTGGCAGTGGCTCGATGCAGAGGTCCGGACCTGCGTAGAGGACTGCAGCATACTCATTGCTCCAGCCTGTCGATGAATCGCCCTCTGCTGCTCTTCCAATCTGAGACTCTCAATGACGACCCTGTTCACACGAGCTCTCCCTGTCTGCTAATACTGTACAATTGTTATACGCTCGCTCCAGTCCCAAGGCGAGGGAGGCCGGACACAAATTGGATGACTACGACGTGTCTCTACTTTTTGCCCTTTTTGTTCGCTGTCGACGATGAATCCTCGATGGCGTAGCCCAAACGCAGCCGTTCCTCCAGCCTTCGAATTTCTGTCAGATGGAAACAAGATCGAGGAACATCGTGAGCTTGTCGGTAACAGCTTCTCTCCGCGGAGCAAGTCTCGCTTCTCACCTTCTAAACTCTCGCTCTTATCGATTGCCTCTTCCAGCCTCTTCCTCTCCTCCTTTGTCATCAATCTACCCGCTGCACCATTCATTGCAATTGCCTCTGCTGCTGTCCGTTGTTGCGGAACGGCTCCCTCTGCCTCTCCGCCCTTGGGAGCGGATAGTGAATGAGCAAGCGTAGAGGGCCGGCCGTCTGATGTCTCCATGAGCGATTTGGCTACAGAGCGCTCCTGAGGTAGACAGTGAGACATAGCAATTGTCAGTCATTCCGTCCAATGGAACCCGGCTCAATTGAGCTAAAGCTTTCGGCCTTCTATGCTGCTCCTCTCTGCGACCCACCTTGTCCTTGACCCTCTTAAAGTCCAACACCCTCACCGTCTTGACCTTCCACACAACCCACTCCCTATAGTACTTTTCCCTCGCGATTGGATTCCCTATCAGCGTGAGGTACTCCAACTGAGGGAACCTGGCAAGCGGGGCAAGCTGTGCAAAGCTAGCAATCTGGTTATTTGCAAGTGTGAGCGTCGTAAGTCTGGGCAGGGAGAAGGCCAAGCGGGGTTCAATCCTGGAGATGAGGTTATTGCTGAGTAGTAAGTGCGCGAGTCGATCCAGATGGGGGAAGTTGCCGAGGGTGATGAGGTCGTTGTCTGTGAGGTCAAGAGTGTCGAGCTGGTCCCTTGTCACGCCGAGGTTCTCAATGGTGGGGATCTTGTGCCCGCGCAGGGACATCTCTCGATCCTGCAGAGGATTGAGGTAAGAGCCCGTGGCCGTGATGAGCTCTGGTGTGAGCTTCATCGTGGGGCGAGAATGAGAGGCCAAGGGGAACGGGCGAAGAAGGGAGGTAGACGTTACGCAAAAGTAGAGCAAGAAGTATCTGTGAGCGACAGGCGGAAGGAAGGTGGCTCGTCGTCGAGGAAATGTGGTGCGTCCGCCCGTCTGAGTCTCTGCTTCCGTTCCGGCGTGGGGTGTGCCTGGCGCGAGAGAGTGGGAGAGGGGCCAGCACTGTCGGAGTGTGAAGTGGCGGGGGGGCGTGTGCTTGTGTGTGTGTGCCTTGTTCCATCAGGCGCTGATCCAGGCGTCACACTTCCTCGCCAGTTGCTGCTGCCTCGTCCTACCATCGAACCCTCTTCATACGCCCCTCCAGCCTCCCCCTCGTCGCCCGCTGTCATACTCCTTCAGCCGCAGCGATCACTCCCTACGCCATCACCTCGGAGATAGATTCCTTCGACGCTTGCTGCCGAAGAACAATCACTTCAGATATTCCCCCTTAAACGGTGCACCCACCCACCAACCCACTCGTTGCTCCTACCCACCACGCCAGCTACCTGGCTTGTAGCTCCTCACTCGCGCCCTCGTCACCATGACTACCGTTGCTAATGGCTACTCGCAGCCAAATCCGGCCGCCAATGGCCGAAAGAAACTCGGAGGCTTCGTTGGTTTCTCCAATGTGCCCAATCAGTATCACCGAAGGTCTGTCAAGAAGGGGTTCCAATTCACTGCCATGGTCGTAGGTGAGTAACAGAAACAGGACATGCAGGGTGCCCAAGCTATAGAGGCAGTCACTACTCGGCTTCAGCCCTCTAGCGACACGAGCTGAGGCAAGGCGAGGTCACTCTGAGCAGCTTCGAGTCTGACCCTCCTCCCCCTCTTTGTCACCCTCTTCCTCGTTTGCTCTCACGCCAGGTGAATCCGGTCTCGGCAAGTCTACATTGATCAACACCCTCTTCAACCACCGAATGTATCCAAAGAAGGAGGTCCCAGCCCCTGAAGAGGAGAGGCCGCAGACGGTTGCCATTGAGAGCATGAGCGCTGGTGCGTGAGACGAGGCAGTCGAGGAGACGAGGGGTGAAGCAGTACAAATGAGCTCAACCGCTGAACTATTCGCCCCAATTGTGGACCTGATGCGCAGACATTGAGGAAAACGGAGTTCGTCTGCGATTGACCGTTGTGGATACCCCCGGTTACGGTGACTTCATCAACAATTTCCAGAGGTGAGCATCTTAGCTGGATTGCAAGGGGTTGGCGCAGCAAGATCTCACGCTGATACCTCTCTGCAACTATGCCAACTGTTCCATTGATCAGCTGGCAGCCCATCGTTGAGAACATCGAAGCTCGCTTTGATGCCTACCTGGAACAGGAAAATAGGGTCAACCGTGCAAGGCTGACCGACAACCGAGTCCACGCTTGCATCTACTTCATCCAACCCACCGGCCATGCGTGAGTTGACGACAGCAGGTAAAGGTTGCATCCCTGTTGAGCTCACCGGCCTCTCTTCCTTTTCTTTCCTCGCTCTCGACCAGTCTTCGCCAGATCGACATTGAGTTCATGCGCCGGCTTCACCAGAAGGTCAACCTCATCCCTGTCATCGCCAAGTCTGATACTATGACCGATGAGGAGATTGCTCTCTTCAAGCAACGCATCCTCTCCGACATTGCTCATCACCAGATTGAGATCTTCCGTGCGCCAGTGTACGACAATGAAGACGAGGAGACATTGGCCGAAAATGAGGAAATTGCAGTGAGTGATGTGTCGAGGCGCCGTCCTTGAGCTAAGAGCGTCAGCTAAACACGCCTCTACACTCCCTTCCTCTACAGCAAAAGATCCCCTTTGCTATCATTGGCGCTGATACGGAGATCGACACTCCCGATGGCAGACGCGTGCGAGGTCGCGCATACCCCTGGGGTCTCGTCGAGGTCGACAACGAGGACCACTGCGACTTTGTGAAGCTGAGGCAGATGCTCATTCGATCCCACATGGAGGAGCTGAGGGAACACACTCACAATGTGCTCTACGAGAAGTACAGGAGTGACAAGCTCACGGCTATGGGCGTGACTCAAGACTACTCTGTCTTCAAGGAGGTCAAGTGAGTAGGGGTAAGAGCGAGCTCTCTCAGAGGAGAGAATGTTCAAGCTCACTCTGATTGCCCTTTTCTTTTCCACAGCCCCGCGGCCAAGATGGCAGAAGAGCGAGCTCTGCACGACGCCAAACTGGCCAAGATGGAGAACGAGATGAAGCTCGTCTTCCAGCAAAAGGTGGCCGAAAAGGAAACGAAGCTCAAGCAGTCTGAAGAGGAACTCTACGCCCGTCACAAGGAGATGAGGGAGGCTCTGGAGAAGCAGAGGCTGGAGCTAGAGGAGAAGAAGAGGAGATTGGAGAGCGGAAGACCCCTCACGCCTGAAAAGGCGAATTACAACAGCGCTAGCGCCAAGAAGAAGGGATTCTCGTTGAGAAATTAGACGTCTTGCTTGCTAATGGGGAAGGTCAAAAGCTTTAGACGAGGGGCGGTCGAGCAGGCCCTGGTCGGGCAGCAGTTGCAGACCTACCCTGGACGTCTGGAGCGGTGGGATGGTGACGAACAAGGCAGCGATTGTATTCCTTTTACGAATCTTTTACACAGACGGGCGACTTTGAGACCAAAATGGGCCCCTCCCTCCTCTCCTCTGTCTTTTCTCTCTCTCTGTCAATTGCGAATGTCAACATATCCTCTTACGTCGTGAACCAATGCCTCCATCCTTTGCTCGTCGTACCGCTCAGGATGCTGATGCTGTCACACACTCTGAGGTGGTAATGCTTTCTTGCAAAAGGTTTAAGATTTCTCGGTGAGAAGAGCAAGGGAGAGGAGAGTGACAGACGACATGCAGATGGAGCAGAAGGCTTAGGAAGCAAGTAGAAGAAAAGAAAGGAAGAGGGAGAAAAGCCATGTTCTCAGCAGAGTCAAAAGCAAGCGACACGAATGGGCACAAAGGGGGTTCGACTTGAGGGGTGAACTTTTACCCGAGGACGGCGACAAAAGCGAAAGTGGCATCGTCTCGGTCGTATAGGGGCGTGACGTGGAGTGCGGTATACTTGATAACCCTATCCGAAGCTGCCTCGACCGAAGATTCAGCCAGCAACTTGCTGACTCCAGTCTTGGCCGGTCGTCTTCTCAATCCAGTCATGACACTAATTGGTTTTCCAGAATGAATGGCGTCCTGAACTGCCTGTCGCAATACCCTCGTCTCATTCTTTGTAGCACCCTGCAGTAAAGAGAGGACATCGCAGTGTAGTAAACCCGAATCGTACCTATCGGCATCTGTTGCACAAGGTAGGCCAAGAGCCTCCAAGAGGGGAGCAGTAACAAAGATGACTTCACGCTTGTGACGCTTGAAGATGATGATACGCGAATAGAGGTTGGTGAAGAGCCAAAGCTGATCCTTGAGCGTAGAGGCGGGAGCCTGTCGGAGCAAGTCCTCTGCACCCAATAGTCGCTGTCCAGTGAGTTGACGTGGGGCGGGAGCAGAAGAGGAGGTTGGTGATGGCGTGGGCCTGAGGTCTGGAATATCCTGACCAGACTTGCCATTGGAGGAGCGACCGGTGATCCGGGCCAGGAGACCATTGTTGGCAGAGGCAGAACCATCAGCGAGGGCTCCAGCGAGCAAGGGCGCACCACAAGGTCCACGCAACTTGGAAGGGTCGTAAGATCCTGCAGCTTTGCGACCGGTCTTGTTTGAGCGACTCCAGTCACTGTCACGAGTACTGCTGCCAACGGAGCGGTTGTCGTTGAAGGTGGGACCGCCAGTCTTGAGGTGGTGACCTGCAAAGTATCGCGCCAGAGTTGGGGACAGCTCCGTACCACTGGCAGCGTGCGTGTGGACCTTGGCGGTATGCTCGGAGTTTTTGCCCATGAGATACTCGAGAGTCTTACCCGAAGCGAGGGTCTCGCTGACGTTGCACTGACCTCCAATGAAGTAGGCCAGTTGACCACGAGCATCACGAAGAGGGATGATAGACAGGAGACAGAAGAAGGGAGTGCCGTCCTTTTGATAGTTGAGCATGAGCTCCATGCAACCTTTGCCTCCGTTGAGAGCATCGCGGATACGGTCGATGGCGTCGGGGGAAGTGGCAGGACCTTGCAAGAAACGACAGTTGCGGCCTAGGACTTCCTGACGAGTGTAGCCAGTGACGGCGAGGAATCCCTCCGAGGCCAGTACAATGGGGTTCTCAGTACCGGCACGGGGGTTGGTGAGACAGAAGCAGTCGGAGAGACCAGAGTAATTCTCAGATGACTCAAGGTTGCCCAGCTTCTCTCGGTACTGATCAATCAGCATTGACTTGATGAAGCGCTGGAACTGGTCTTTGTACAGACCTACACGAACATGCTCTAGCATGGGTGAGAAGGCCGCCTTGATCTCAAGGCTTTGCCTGAGTGTGGTGTAGAGATCCTCATGCATGTCATTGGGCAGATCAACCCTGACATCCGCATCGTCCGAGGCATAAGACGCGAACATCGCCTCGGTGATCTGCTTCCTGCCCTCGTACTGAGATTCGAAGCCAGTCATGTCGCAGTAGAAGTCCAGAAGACCCTCGGTACCCTCCTTCTCGAGGAAAGTGCGGAATTGATGTCGTCCTTGAGGGTCATTGACGACCTTCGTGAATACGTCCTCGTTGAGAAGCTTCTGTACAGACCACTGCATATCAACCTCGACCTTGTTACTTGCCTTGTCGCTCTGGTGGTCAGTCGCCACTGACCTCTTCCTGTCCACGACCAGGACTGTAGGTGTTCGAGCAGAATTGTCGTTTCGCTTCTCACTTGTCTTGTAGATGTCGGAGGAGAGAGCTGCAGCAGGGAAGTACTTGTTCTTGTCTTCTCCGGTACCGGCCCTTTGACGCAATGGGGAACCTGCGGCGGCGCTTGAAGTAGTCGAGGACCTGGTAGCATTTGCCTTTCGCGTGTTCAAGACACTGTCCTGGGTCGAGTGCGGGGGCGTGGGAGGCAGGTGAGACTCGGCGACACCGCGAGGTGGGGCACGCTCAGTGGAACGTCGACGGAGGCTGACAGGCGAAGTGGCTTGAGCCAGCTGCTGTTCGTGGTCGTGGCCAGTAGCGAGCACTTGCTCCTCTTCATCGGTGCTGTTGTAATCGTAGTCATCCTCCAACACATGAGAGGATGTACGGAAAACATCTTCCGATGATGCACTGGAGGGGGTTGGAAAGATTTGCAATAGGTAGAGTCGTCAGAGGCTGAGAGTGGACACGCAGGGTGTCGAAGCGAACTCACGCATTGTGGATGCCAAATTGCGATGCTTCGTTGGACATTTTGGCTGGTTGAGATGAAGGAGGACGTGAGTCACCTCTCTTGGGTACAATTGGAGCTTGAGGTTTCGAGTAGCTTCCTCCGTGCACAATGACTACCTCAGGCGGTGAAGAGCTTGGGGAGACAGCGGTGGCGTCGGAGTGACGAGACGATGACCGGCCGCCAACCAGAGGCGCAGAGGCCACGGGTGGCGACGGGAAGTCATCGTAGTCGAGAAGTGCACACGAAGAGTCATCAATGAGACCATCGTCCTCTTCGAGCAGACCCATGTTGCCTGGCTCAGATCAACCGACTGCGACTCGGCCGAGGTCCGGGGACGGGACTCACTGGCTGTGTTGTCTCCGGTTTGGGGTGTGGAGTCCGAGCTGAGCTCGTTGATTTCGCTCTCTGCTAGGAGATTCTCTTGAGCGTCCTTGTTGAAATGCTGACCCAAGGCGAAGTGGTTATCGGCTGGGGCTTGCGAATTATCTCCAGAGGGTCTTGAAGCGCTGACTGCCGCGTTGAACCGTGCGGAGGGCTGGTACATGCAAGACTCTGATAGCCGACTCTTGTGCGTGCTGCCCCTGGGTGTAGGGCGTGTGGTTGATGCGAAAGGGTGTTTTGTAGACTGGGAGGTGAGAAGAGGTGAAGAGGAGTATGGAATAGATCAAGTAAGGTTTAGTCGAGGGAATGAGACCCAGTGAGACCTGTAGACTATATAGCCTTGCCCGTGATCGACTCAGCTGGCATCTTCTTTCACAAACAAAAGTGAACGTGACGGACACAGGCAGAGCACTTCGACAGTCTAGAATATGCCATTGTAGAGGCCGCGAAGACGCCTTACGCGCTCGAGGATCAGACAGTGAAGTGTGTAGCACGAAGTCCGGCTGAGACTTGCCAGAGGCGAAGGGCATTAGCACCGCTGCATGTGCCACTGGGGCCCCTGCGATGGGATTGGGATTGACATGGCCGGGTGGAGCGAGAATATCCTCTTGTTGGCCCTCTGGCTGCGTCAGCTTCCCGCATTCATGGGCGGTGGCGTTTGTGGTGCGGATCCATTTGTTGCTTGTGTACCACTTTCCCGCTTCAAGTCACTGCTGCGTTGCGTAGGACAAGGCGCAATTTCTATGGATCCGAGCGCTACGGCAGAGGGTGGCTCCGGACAAAGGGCCCGTGTGCGGGGCGCAATTTGACCCGAAATTGCCGGTCAAGCCTCCGCTTGGTGTGGCCTCTCTGTGCCATCACAGTAGACTTTTGGCGCCGTCATGGCCAAGGTGCTGCAGAAATGCCTGGTGGAGACGGTGCGAGGATTTGTGCGTCAGTGGAAGGGCTGATGAGTGGCCTGCCGCTGGCACTAGGCTGGCCCCTCGCTCTCTTTGCGGAGGACTCACCTTTGAGTATCTACTCGACTCGACGCACAAAGGGTAGAGCGGCAAACAGACAGGGCTGCTCAGCAAGAGTGTCACTGAGACCACCGCTCTCTGTTTACGTCTGTGCCTGACTCACCTGACGCATTGCTCATACGTCGACTCGAAGCCGCTGCCGCCAATACCATAGTACGGGTCATTTATGGCTTTCTTATCTTCGCTTCAGAGCGGAATTGTCACGGTAAATGGATGAGCCTCGTCAGCAGTGGCCTTGTGTTTAAGCGATGTTCGTTGGTACTCACAATTCGCCGAAGATGTACACCCTGGCACAAAGGCAGAGGCAGGCAGAGGAGGCCCAAGAGCCATTAGTTGGCGCGGACCTCCTATCTCATCTCGGCCATAGTGAAAGACTTACTGAGCTTTACTTCCCTTCGGCTGCATACTCTTGAGGTTTCGCACGTTATTAGTATCCCTGCAGCCGGTAGATGAAAGGGGGGCCGTGAGCCAAATTGCCGCACCTCATCACGTCGTAGGCCCTCATACATTCAACATTTGCTGTTCAGACTCACATGCCAAAGATATAGTCGAACCTGTGAAAGTCGTCCTTGCTCACGGCTCTAGCCAGAGAATTGCATGCGATCTTCTTCTTGGAAAGCACTGCTACAGTTCTGGTAGATAAGCCCAAGGGGTCAAAGCTGGTCAAATACTGTTGTGCACAGGATGATCTATATGGGGATCTTTAGCACCTTTCATCTGGCTCCTCCCCGACATGATATGCTCCCGTACCGCACGAGTCGATCTTGTCGAAGTGAGCGCCGAGACCTGATTCTGTGACAATATGATGGAAGACTGCCTCTGCCATGGGTGAGCGGCAAATGTTGCCTGCAAAGGAGGGAAGGACACAATGTCAGGACGTGCGTGAGAAGCATGGCTGCTATGTCTCACTGCAACGGCAAGCGGTGCCACGCAAGACTCACCCAGACAGCAAAAGAGGACACTGGTCTTGTGGTCCGACTTTGCTACCATGATGGTCAGTATATGCTACCAGAGCGGCCAGAGCAAGCTGAGGTGAGGTGAGGCGAAGTCTTCAGAAGGTGGGGAGTGATCGGAAGCGCCCTTCTCGCATGGACCACTTGGAAGGAAGAAGAGACGCAGGAACTAGGCCCATGCGCCAGAACGTGTCATGGAAGCCATCCTCCTTCTTTACCCCTTGCTTCCCATATACACCCTGCATCTTCGTATACCCCTGCTCAAGTCCTTGAATTGCTCTCATCTCGCTCGGACGGACCTTGCAGCGCTCTTGTACCAGAAGGAAGAGGACTCACATGCCACGGCAGCCCCACAGCACTTCGCGCTTCTGAATTCCCAGTCGTCCGTGATAGGGCTCCACCCCACATCTTGAAGGCGCGATACAGCCCTGAGTCAACCTCAGTCGTTGCACACTCTCTCCAGATAGGCGCCCAAACCAGATCAAGATGCCCCGGATATTCACAAACGAGGTCTCATTTCCCTACCCCTGGGTTGAGACTGCCTTAGGTAGGTGTCGTGCAAGCGAACAAGGAGGAGCCAATCTTCTCTGCATGCGAGAGTCTGAACATCTTCCTGCTCCCGCTCTTTTCCTTCCTCTTCTCGTCGCATCTGATGATCTGCAGGTGTACTGCACAAGTATCCGAATCCATGTGCGGATCACGTCGTCTCGGTAGACACAATAGACCAGCAATTCGATGAGGCATCTGGGAAGCTGCGACTGGAAAGGGTGCTGGGCGTGAGACAAGGAGCCCCGCGGTGGGTCGTCAAGGTGAGTGTGAGAGAGTGAGATCACAAAGCCTTGTGATCACGACGATCTCTGCAAAAAGTGAACTCACCCCGCTTGTCCATGTCTGCATTTCACCAGCTCTTGAGTTTGGCGGAAGACACCTACGTGCGGGAAGTGATGGTCATCGACCCCGCCGAATCAAAAGTGGAGATGACCTCTACAAATATGACCCTATCAGAGTACCTCTTGGCCAAAGAGTACATCACCTATACCCCATCCCCCTCGTCTTCTCCTTCCGGCGCTGAATCACGATCGACAGTATTCAAACAGACGGCCAAGATTACTTGCGAGCTCACTAGCAAGTCAAACAGCTCTATCATGGCCAAGGCGGGGAAGAAGTTGGAAGATACCAGCTTCGATCGGTATGGAAGCAACGCTGGAAAGGGAAAAGAGGGACTCATGATGGTGTTACGAAATCTATGGGGTGAGGCTGTAGCGGCAGAACAGAAGGGGAAACTGTAAATACCAACAGCGGGCGAAGTAGGTGGGGGCAAATCAACATCGGTCATACACTCATTGGTCAGTGCTTGGATCACAACATACAATGCGCGAAATAAAGCTATGTGATCATCTCCATTACATTAAGTGGGACAGACCCGGATCATACGTGAATCACCTTTTGGTTTGCTCAGAAGGCAAGAGCGGCTCGCATCATCTCTGGGTATCGTTCCCCGGAAGCCTTGAAGCTCTTGATGATTCCAGTAATCTCCTCTTCCTCCTCCTTTGTCAGCTTGATCTTCGATGCTGCCGCATTCTCCTTCATGTTCTGCGCCTTGGTCGTACCAGGAATAGGGAAGACATTGGGCCCCTGTGCGAGGAGCCAAGCGAGACAAATCTGTCCAGGTGTGGCGGACCTCTTGGCGGCAATCTTCTTAATGTCGTCAACGAGCTCGAGGTTCTTCTTGAAGTTCTCTCCCTGGAAGCGCTCGTTGCCTTTCCTGAAGTCATCGTCGGCAATGTCATCCTCGCTCTTGAACTTGCCGGCGAGGAATCCTCTACCCAAAGGCGAGTAAGGCACGAGGGCCACTCCTTCCTTCTTGCACCACTCGAGCGTACCATTGTAGAGGGGCTCGGGAGTCCATGGGCTCACCTCGATCTGTACAGCCGAAATGGGGACAATCTTGTGCGCACGAACAAGCTCGTCCTGGTTGAATTCAGAAACACCAATGTGGCGAATCTTGCCAGACTCCTTGAGCTCCTTGAGACCCTTCATGGTGTCCTCAATTCCGAGCGCCCTGTCCGGTCGGTGAATGTAGAACAGGTCGACGTAGTCGGTCTGCAGGAGCTCAAGAGACCTAGCGAGACTGGCATGAGCGTCCTTAGCGGTTGCGGCTGGTGCAAAGTTCTTGTCGAACCCGAACTTGGTAGCTAGGAAGACGTTCTTGCGCTGACCGGACTTAGCGAGCCACTTGCCAATGGCGGTCTCGCTCTCTCGTCCATCTGGGGAAAGACCGTAGATGGCGGCAGTATCGATATGGACAGGGTTGGGAATCTCCTTGAGGAGCTCGTTCATAAACGCTTCAAACTCTGCCTGTTCGGGAGCGCCGCTACGGTAGAAGGCGTGGAATCCCATAGCTCCGAAGCCAATGGGGGAGATGCTGACGGCATTGGCGGCGCCAGGTGCGGGGAATTGAGTAGTTGTCATTGTGTATGAAACTGATACGCTGAAGATGTATGTGAGTATAGAAGAAGAAAGTTGGGTGAGGTCTCCTCTGGCAGAGAGGGGCTCTTATAGCCTTGGGCATGCCTCGGCCGTAAGTCAGATGACCCGGGCGGAGTGGACGTGTCAAGTGGAGTTGCTCTCACCCGGCCGCCACAACGCGGCGGCTTCTGCGTAGCGGCGAGTGCCGAACGGAGAAAAGGAAGAAAGAGGCAACGCAGCCAAGTCACCTCGTGCGCCACTGGACAGGCATGGCATCATGGTACTCGGACATACCCATACACACCGCTCCACCTGTACTCAATGCAATCCCGCCAAGACCGCCCTTTGAACATACGCTGGGCGCCGCACAACATGAACAGACAAAGTCTACAGGAGCAGCTAAGTCGCTGAAATTGCCCAGCGATGGACTGTGGGCCACCAATCAGCAAGGGGAAGGACAGCAGTGGGAGCACGTGATCCAGTGCAAGGCCGTCGCCGATGTCGAATCATGGTCCACCGTCATGCTGGAGCTGGTACGACATCCCGAACGCAATTCGTCCAATATCCTCAGGGCAGACATTTTGCTAGACGAGGTCAAGGAGAGCGAAGAGGGTCACGCTTCTCTCGGAGCTCAAGAAGGGCAGCTGCAGTGGACGCTTCACAGGCAGTTCGTAAGACGTCTCCTCCCGCGTCGCCCTGGCATAGACTCGCATCTGGATCAGCTCTGCAGCTTCTTCCAGAGCAGTGATGCTGCTGGATTTTCCAGACTCGTCGTCTACACACCACTGCAATGCTCCGTGGCTCGACCATTCGACCTGTCCACTGTGGCTGGTACAAAAGAATGGCTCAGCCGTCACTCAGCGATGACGGATCCTGAGCAGGTGCCATTCTACCATCCTGCAGTCAAGGCTCTGGCATTTGCGTACCTCAGCGATTCATCGCACACGGGTGGAATACCGGACGACTCTTCTGCGGCCGCAAACATTCTGAGCATCTCGGCTCTCCCTTTCGGCTCGGCCCAGCTATCTCCGACGATCCGACGCATCTGCACTACTCTTCTCAAAACCATTCATACGCATACATGGGGAGTCTCACATTCTTATGTCACTCGAGTTCCGCAAGATCGACTGGTTCCAAAAGAGATGTACCAAGACGTGTACCTTAACTTGAAGCACCGCTGGGCTGGCTACCTGGTCAAGGAATGGCGCGAAGGCACTGATCCGGAGAAACACGTACACGAGGATTTGGCGTTGGCTGCTTGGCTCATGTGCCTATGGAGAATCAAGTTTGGCGGCGCCGCGGGCGAGGAAGAAGTTACCGTAGGGCTCAAGGAGAGACCCTGGCTTACGGATAGCCAGTCGTGGTCAAGACCACCGGGCGGCTTCGTCGATGTAGGCTGTGGGAATGGGCTGCTTGTGTGGCTGCTCAACAATGAGGGCTATGAAGGACACGGCTTCGATCTTCGACCTCGGAAATCGTGGGAGCTCTTTCAGACCGGAGCATCGACAATAGAAGGGCAGGTCAGCACTCGATGCGCCGACTTGCGAGTGCAGACACTGGATGCAATTCGCTTCATTCAAGACCTGCTCGAAGCACCTCAAGACGCATCGGGCAACGACTTGTCGCTGTTCCCTCCACATTGCTTTTTGATTGGCAATCACGCTGATGAGCTAACGCCCATCCTGCCTCTGCTGTCCGCTGCCCTTCCCAGCTGTGCGGGGATGCTCAACATCCCATGCTGTGCGTGGTCAGTTGAAGGCGTGAGGTTCAACAAGGCAAAGTATAGCGTGACAAGGGAGGAGGTGGCCGAGCTGCTAGATTTGCCAGTGTTCGACAGTGGCGAAGCTACGCCAAGCGAGGAGCAACGATCTCTGCTGAAGTCACAGATGTTGGAGCTAGGTCTTGGTCCACCCGTGGACGCCCCAGTGCCTCGCAAGGCCAAAGCAAGCGCAAGCCCAAGTGGGCCCTCAGCCGCGTGCGCGAGTAGCGCAAAGACACCAGGGGGATCTCGCAATGTCGCGTACCTGTCGTACGTGTCACACCTCCACCTTCTGTGTGGCTGGCTGGTGGAAAAGGAAGCGTTGCGAATTCCCAGCACTAAAAACTGGGGCATCGTCTCTACTCGCAAAGTTGGCTCTGAGGTGGCAGCTAGGGACAGAGTCAGGACATTGATCGAAGGCGTGGGCGGAGGGTGGAAGGCAAGATCTCGAGAAGGTGAAGGCAAGTGGTTCCTGTCCGCTGCAGAGAAGGGGGATCATCGGGGTTGAGGTACTGATGGTGGTGGTGCTGCTGCCGTTGCTGCCAGGGGCGGCGGAAGTGGGAAGCGGAAGCGGAGATTGCCGTCGTACGTCGGTCAATTCAAAGTGGCGACGCGCTTCGAGGCGAGGCGAGGCGGCGGTGGTGTGTTGCTCGACAAGTCAGGTCAGGAATTGCAAGTCTTCCTAGCTCTGCCTCGTATCAAAGGGCATTCGTGTGCTGAGTTCACCTTGACTTTGCACCTCCCACTCCCACCACATCTCCCTCTGTTTGCGTCTCATCCCCCTACCCTGACCCTACCACGTCTTCATAGCTCCCGCCCTGCCCTGCCCCTCCTTGCCCTTCCCACCAAGTGATGCAAGGCTAACACACTCCCTTAGATTCCTCGCCTTCATCGCGCCCTTCATCGCTCCTTCCTCTATTCCCTCCTACCCCTGTCTCACCCGCTCATCTCACAGCTTCAAAGATGAGCCCCGCTCCCTCACCCGGAGGTACCCTGGCTGCCTCGCCCTTCCCAACGTCGCTACCAGCCTCCCGTACACCTTCTCCTTTCCCACCCGCGGCCAGTCAGATGGAAAGTGATGACGCCTCCCTCAGCTCGGACAGCCAAGTCTCTGCCTCCTCTCAAGACGGTGATGATGAGGAGGACGATGATGAGGAGGACGACGAAGACGACGAAGTCGATTCTCAACAGGAAAACCAGTCCCTTCTAGACGGCGAGCACACTGGGATGAGGGTGGTAGACGAGGGAGGCGACTCGGAAGTCGAGGCTGTGAAACGCGAGGTGGTTGTCGTCGACTACAACGGACAAGATCAGGCTGGAGATACAGCCGATGAGTTCTTCCACGACTTCGGCAACGATGAGGAGAGTGGCAGGCAGAGCTCGTACGGGGACGATAGAAACTCAGAGGTAAGTCAGGAGCCAGACACTGATCAACACTCATGTCCGTCCACTGACCTCCTAGGCTTGGGCCATTGCGCTCCGTCTCATCGCATTCTACAGGACAAGCGCGTGGTAGCCAAAGACATACTTGCGATGCAGACTGCCATCCCAGAGCTCGAGGAATACTCCATCGTAGACAAGATTGGCGAAGGTGAGCCTGACAGTGGCCCAAACAGAGCCTGTCCCCTTCTGTGCTGAGCCGCTGACCCTCGACTTTCCTTTGGCTCTTCAGGCACTTTCTCCTCTGTCTTCAAGGCAGAAGATCGCTACCATGACCTCTATGACAACTTCATCTGGACCCACACTCTCCCCCATCCCCCTTGGGACAATGATGGCCAACCTCGCCCGCGCAAGAGAGTCTATGTTGCTCTCAAGCGCATCTATGTCACAAGCTCTCCAGAACGCATCTACAACGAGCTGGAGGTCATGGAAGAGCTTCGGTAAGTGACAGTCTTGCGGAGAAAGGAGGGGCTCCACTATGGTACCTGACCTGTTCTCGACTCCACACCCCAACCTGCTTGCTTGCTGTTCAGACACGCTCCCAATATTGCGTACTTGATCACGGCCTTCAGAAGAGAGGACCAGATCATCGCTGTCATGCCGTACTCGCGTCACCAGGACTTCAGGGTAAGCACGGATGGTGACAATGTCCACAGCAGACTCCATGCTAACTCCTCCTGGCTCTCCTTCTCCACCACCTAGCACTACTACCGCGACATCTCACTAGGCTCTCTGCGCAATTACTTTCGCTGTCTGTTCAATGCACTGAGCGCAACCCATGCTGCCAATGTCATGCATCGGGACGTCAAGCCAGCCAACTTCCTCTTCAACCCAGAGACTCAGCAGGGTGTCCTTTGTGACTTTGGTCTAGCTGAGCGCTTCGAGGCCCAAGACTGGAAGGGCAAGTGCCACCACACTTGCCCGACTGCTGATGCCCCTCGAGGATCTATCGTCATCAACACTTCAGTCAATTCGACTCACACTGCACCTGGAGGCGACTTGCACCCCGACACGATGAATGCTTCGAGGCATGCGAAGAAGGCCATGATGGGCCCTCCGCCTCAGAAAGCTGGGCCTCTCGGGTACAAGGAGCATGACAAGAGGTGAGTCATAATGTGGGAAGGCTGACAGTGGGAACGTGCTGGTATGCTGACTCCAATTCGCATCACATCATCAGGTCTGGCGTTCGAGCCAATCGAGCTGGCACAAGAGGCTTCCGAGCTCCTGAGGTGCTGCTCAAGTGCCAAGATCAGACGCCCGCTGTGGACGTCTGGTCAGCCGGTATCATTCTCTTGGCTTTTCTGACGCGACGTTTCCCGGTCTTCAATGCCAATAGTGACATGGAGGCTCTGCTTGAGCTAATGATCATCTTTGGCAAGGCAAAGATTGCCAGGGCGGCTCTGCTTCACAGTGAGTAAGCTGCCAGTGTCGAACTTGTACCCGTAGGAGTCTTCAGGCGCAGCCAGACTGACCTTGAGTTCTTCTTGTAGACCGTACCTTCAACTGCACTGTCCCGCTGGACAATCCTGATGGCTGGCGTATCACGGACTTCATCAAGCACCTCAATCCTTCCATCATGAATCCGCCCTCTGACGACCCAGACCCAGACGCGTACTTCGATGAGGTCGAGGAGGCTCTAGACCTCTGCCGAGTCTGTCTACACGTTGACTTGACGCGTCGTTGGACTGCAGAGGAGTGTCTGGGGCACGCATTCCTCAGAGTGAGGAGCGATGAGGGGTAGACGTGTGTTACCTCTTTCCCCACGGCGCCTTCCTGCTGGCTGTGGCAGCTACAAATCACGAGCCACACGTTTCGCAGCACAGCTCGGCATCTCAAGGACGATGCCTGGCTCCTCCAAAATGATCTTCGGCATACCCACGAGTCTGTCGAGAAGCATCACCACAATTTCAGCTCAGCTTTCTTCCGTCCATTCATATACCCTACCTTCAAGTCTTTCAGGCACTTCACTTCAATAAGTCTGTCTTCAAATCTTCACGAATCTTCTTGGCAACCAGCGCAACCTTGTATAATTATGCATCCATTGTCTTCTCTCCCCTTCTCTTTTCATTCGTAGATCTCGTCTTGATCATCCTCTTTCTTGTCCTTGCGAGTGAGCGTGTGCGTAGTATATCACCCGTCGGCTGGAAATAACACAACGCGCGGCGCAACGCGTCGGAGGCGGCGGCGGCAGCAGCAGAGCTTGGGCCATCGAGTCGTGGAAAGCAACAGGGCGGCGCATATTCCATACCTGCACTCCCGTCGCCTGTCCGCCTCATCCTCCCAACACCCAAGTGGACTGACTGTCTCCCCTTCCCCTACCCATCATCCACTGGAGCTCCCTGTCATCGCTTCCGCTCACACCTCCAAGATGGCCAGTACCGCCCGTCCCACCACTCCCCTCCGTCGCATCTCCCGCGGCTCCATCTCCGCCCTCTCCTCCTCCCGTGGTGGGCCCAACTCGAGTTCCTCATCCAGCACTCCCCTCTCCTTCCTCGAAGGACCCTTGGGAAATCTAGCCGACGAAACTTCCATCCTCTCCTCCAATTTGGCCGAGTTGGCAGAGATTTATGAGGCATTGAATGTGTTTAATGAAGGGTTTGGAGGGTTTGTGTATGGATTGAAGGTAGCGGCGTATTGTATTGAGTGGGCAGAGGCGCCCCAGGAGGAGAATTTTGAGAATGCAAAGGAGAGAGAGGGTGAGTGGGAGAGCTGGCCTGGCATGGTGTGGTGGGAGGAATAAAGGCGGTATTGACACTCTGCTCCTCACATGCACCATCCACTCCACCCCTCACAGCCGCCTTCATACGCGACCAAGCCCTCCTACCCACAACATCTCCCTACAGTCCCGCTCATAACACTGCCCTGGCCTCCGGCTCTGGGACAGGGTACAACAACCCAGCAGATCAGACGTACGTCACACAAGATGAAATCAGCTTTGAGGCCGCTACCGCCCCACCAGGACGTTCGCGCACCACTACTCCAAAGAAGAACTCAACGCCGGTATTGAAGAGCGCAATGAAGAAGGGTACGACAAGCGTTGGGGCGGGTACGACTGGTAAGACTGGAGCTGGAGCTGGAGCGACAGGCGCTGCTGCTGCTGGAGGGGCTGTGAAGCCGAAGATTACCTTGGCGCAGAAGAAGAAGAGGGAAAAGTATGCAGAGGAGATCATTGAGACTTTGCCGCTAGAGTACAGAAGCAACGATCCCGTGAGTCGATCTGGGAGAGAAGAACGAGTCGGGGAGGCAGCTCGACTGATCACCGACGCCTCGACGTACCTTGTGCGCTCCTCCCTCGCCCTCCAACAGGCCGCCCGCCGTCTAGCTTTGGCAGTGCTCATGGCGCTCATAGCAGCCGGTCCACACGGAGCCAGGATGGCCGATATTGTCAAGCCGCCAGAGTTGCCTCAGGTGAAAGTGAACAAGTGTCTAATGGCACTGGAACGCGCAAAGCACCTCGTAAAGGTCTCGAACAATGGAGTGGTCTATTCGCTCGATCCGGCTCGACACCCGACGCTGCCGTGAGGATATCTCAGGCGCTCAAGAACACTTGACTGGACGATGGATAGGTATAGTAGAGCAGTGTGTTTATTGGGCGTCGTCGTTCTGAGCAGTCACTGTCGTGGGACTCCTTTTTGTTGTATTACAAGTGATGAATGGTATCCGTCCCTTCTCGACCGTTTGTCGTCCTCTCCCCCTGTGACTGCAGCCTACTTTCTCCCGCTCTCTTGCAAAGCTGCATCTTCAAGCCTCGACAAAGTCCCTGACATTGCCCAGCCAGTGGCAGTACTCTAAGAGATGGACAAAGGAGTGCAAAGGCAACGGTCAGCAAACACTCTCACCCATTTACACCCTCGCCGTTCAGCTCCACTCACCCTTCTGCTCCTTGTACTCTGCAAAGAGCGGCACAAAGAGTGCCAAATGCTCTCCAATTCCCCTCTCCTCGAGATAAGTCTCAAACTGTGCCTGAAGACTATCGTCCAATGTGGGAAATTGAGGTCCAATGTAGAGTCCACGTCGTTTCCAATCTGCTTCGGCGGTGAGCTCAGTGGCTAGCTTGGAGTCCTTGTAAAAGGAGATGTTCTCGATGCGGAATACGCCAGAGTCGGCTTGGGCGTCGATGGTGAGGGCGCCCTTGTTGGCCTAGCAAGTCACAAGGTGGGCAAGAGGGAGGTAAGGAGAGGGTCAGCTTCTTCCACCGTAGGTGACTGCTAGGACTGTTGGTGCGAGGTGCTTCATTGTCTGCTCACCTTTGTGATGGAAATGGCACATCTCACGGGGAAAGCAGGAGACTCATCGTCCTCCTTGCCCTCCTCTTGCGCTGCCTCACCCTCCTCAGCATCCTCAAATTCGCTTGGGTCATTGGTGTCAATATCTCCAATGCTGAACAGCACCTTGATCCTCTCGTTTCCAAAGTCTCGCTCTAGTGCAATCTCATCGGACCCAGCAATATCCTGGATACTCCAAATCCCCGTGGATTTGAAGTCTCGCAGAAAATCGGGTTCGCCTGCGTCTGAAGAGGAAGAGGCAGAGGAAGCTTGGGTCTCTTGCTCGTAGGTGAGTTCTTGGGCTAGACGAGAGGCAAGCTCTACGTCTGTTGTTCCTGAGCCGAGGCGGGTGAGGGAGGTGGTGAAAGGGTGGGAAGAGGAAGGGGTGGCACTGAATCGGGGTAGTTGGGTGGCAGTGGCCGAGGCTGCGAGCTTGGGTAGGAGGGCCAGACGCTGCGAGGCTGCACGTGTGGCTGAGCGACCGAGAGCGAGACGACTGGAGGTTGCGAGGAAGGACATGGTGAGGGGTGGTGGTGGTGGTGGTGGTGATGGTGATGGTTGGGGCTAATGAAGAATGTCTGCTCTACTCTGTGTCCCTTGTAATCATTTCTCGTTGAGCGGACTGGCCCCCTTTCCCACTTTTTGCAGCCAAAGGCAGGTGGAGACACGCAGACAGGAACATCCGCGCGGGCCACAGACGCACATCCATCGGCAACAGCATACATCCCACACCTCGTACCTTCCGCTCCTCACATTGGCTGCTGCTCCTCAAGTCATAGGGAGCATACCATGTCGCAGCAGATCAAGAGCGGCGCCGCTGCTGCTGCTCCACCTCGTACCGTAAAGACCGAGCCGGGCACCACTGCTCCTGCCGCCCGCAACCCGGTCAAGAAGCAGCGCTCGCCCTCACCTCCTCCCCCAACCACCTACCGTGACATCCCTCTCCTGTCCACCTCCTCCCAATCACCCTGGCTGCATCATCTCATTCGCTTCGCCCACCACAATCGCACCGATCCCACCGATCAGGCTCAATTTGTGCCTCCGCTCAAGCTCAACCGCAAGCACCCGCCAAGAATCAAGGCACCCGCCGCAAAGGCAGGCGACCCAGTCGTGGACCGTTATGGCAAGCCAATCAGACTGAGCAACGGCAATGTACTCAAGTGGCCTGTAGCCGGAGAGGATCTGACCGAGCATCGAAAACAGGTGGAGAAGCTCAAGCCAGTGGAGAAGACTCCTTCGGCCCAGTACGACTCGTCTTTGGTAGCGCCCTCGGCCGCCGCCTCCAGTCGGTCCTATGCTCATAGAGGCAAGGGACAGAAGAGAGTCCGACAGATCCACAAGGCTTCTGCCACGGCCAGACGTATCCACAATGACGAAACGCTGCCCTGGGTCCTAGAAGACTACGAGACGGGAAATTACTGGGAGTCTAGCAGGGTGGGAAGAAAGGACAGCATCTTTGCACTTGCAAAGCACCTCGAAGAGGGCGGCGTGGGCGTACCCGACGATTCGACTGTCAAGACTGGAGACGGCGAAGAAGACGTAAAGCCTGTAGACTCCAAGGTCATTCAGCATGCACCCTGGGTCGGGAAGCTTGAGGGAGACGATGCGTCGCTCTCCTCTGATGCGTCCTCGTCTGCTCAGGTGCTGTTTGTCTTTGATGAGAGGAATCAGGGAGGCTTCAAGGTTGTGCCCATACGCAGGACATACCGCTTTATGCAGAAAAGTCGCTTCATGGACAATCTGGGCGACGAGGAGCGAGAGAAGGAGGTGAGTCTGATAGTGAAAGATGGCGCAAGTCATTTCCCCTTCGATGCTGACATCACCAACTCTACCCTCTATCTTGATCTCGTAGTATGCCCGCCAGCAAAAGTCTCGCGAGCTGGCGCCTGGCAAATTTGTTACCCGCAACACAAATGGCGGCTTGCCCGGCTCCTATCCTCTCTCACGTCCTGGCTCAGGCTCCTCTGCAAGTGGCATGGGCGTGGGTGGGGTAGGCTTGCCGGGAGTCTTTGGAGCAGGCCGAAACAGCTCTGACAGTGGCAGTGGCGGGAGCTCAGGGGGTGTCAGGATCAAGAAGGAGGAAGACCTCGATGATGACTCCTGGCCACAGCTCAGAGGTCTCTCGCTTGGATCAGGCCCCTCTCGCCCTCGAGGTCTTGTAGCCGTCAGCGGTGGCGCTTCACGCGGGCGTCGCCGAGGCGATGACGATGACGATGAATACTCGCATCGCAGAGGAGATGACGAAGGCGGTACCTTTGACGAGCTCGACTACCAGGAAGACTTTGCCGATGATGAGGAGCGAATGGGCGGAGAAGCAGAGCTCGTGGAGGACAATGAAGCTCGTGAGATGGAGGAGCGTCTCAAACGAGAGATGGCCAAGGCGGGCTTTGGGGGCGAAGACGATGAAGATGACGGCATGGTCGGGGAAGGCGGCGGAGAGATTGACGCACCCCAGGGCAACATGTGGGGAGAGGCTTCCAGCGGAGGCGGTCGGAGGGAAGATGACCAGCTCACTGGTTCTGGAAAGCAGATGAAGAAGATCATGAAAGCCCTGGCTAAGCGCGAGGGCGGCATGGGCGAAGAGTATGAGTCGGACGAAGAGTACAATCCGTACGTGTCGGATGACGAGGAGGAGGAGGAAGAAGTCGCCATGGCCAATCCAGAGGAAGCGATGAGGTTGGCAAGAGAGGAGAAGGAACGTGAGGAGAAGGAGGCCGCAAGGTTGGGCAAGGGTACTGCAGCTGGAACATCCACTGCGACACCCTCGACTGGTGGTGGCGGTACAGGCATGTCCTCGACTGCTCCTTCGGGCAAGAACTCCAGAGGCACAACTCCGGTCCCTTCAACCCTTCAGCAGTCCAAGACGAATAGTCCTTCCAAGAACAAGAACAAGCCACTCCCGAGGGGCAACAGCTCAGGGCATCTCCATCGAGCTGGTTCAGGCCATGCCGATGTGGCCAAGAGGGCGACCACAAACATTCCAAGCGGTAGTGGAGGATCTTCGAGTGGTGGCGGAGCAAGGAGTAGGGGAGGCTCCCCTCATGGTTCTCGCTCTCCGAGCCCTTCTAGAGGATTTGACGGCAGTAGCCACCTTCCGCGCCAGAGCTCACCCCTTGCAGGTGCAGACGCCAGCAACGTTGCTCCTTCTGGCTCTACCTCTTCCGCCACAAGTGGCAGCCTCAAGAGGCCCGCTTCGCCCACGCAGTCGCACACCTCTTCCTTCCAAGGTCCAAGTGCAAACCTAAGCGCTCCCAATGCCGGTTCTGGATCCTCTAACAAGGACCCCTCGGCCAAGCGACTCAAGACGTCCCCCTCCCCCTCCCGCCCTTCCTCACCACCCCACACCTCTTCCTCCTCTCCCTCTTCCACAAGTACCTCTCTTCCAGGTATCCCCCCTTCTCCTTCCTCTCTTGAAGGAGAGCTAATCTCTCTTGTTAGAGGTGGACAGGTGAAGAGTATCGCCGAGGTGATTGCTCGATTCAAGAGGAGGTTACAGGAGAGGCCGGAATTGAAGGGTGAGATGATGGCTGCTTTCAAAAAGGTGCTGACGGGAGGGACAAAGGGAGAGGCACTTAGGGTTAAAGAAGGGTATTGAGAGTGGGAGCAGAGCGCAAGGGGTGGGGACGTGGGAGGGAGGGAGGAAGGACGGGAAAAGAGGCGGACTTTTCCCTCTTGTGTATGTCTACGCATTCCATTCTCCTTGCATCCATGGTAACCAATGTGCAAATATCAAAGACGTCTGACTTTTGGCTCGTCTACCTACCTAGCAAAAGTAGCATGTCAATGTCAGTCCAATGTAAAAGCTCAATCTAGGGCGTCTATCCATTCTGAAATTGACAAAGCACAACGAGACTAGCGAGCAATAGGACATTACGTATGGGAGATTTCCCCTCCGCCCCTCCTCTACCCTCTGACCATCTTACTTTGTCGGTCCCACAACTACAGCCGCTGCTGCCTGAGGTAGCACCTGTGCCAAATTCCGCCTATTCATCATCGCCCTGACTACACCCGTGAAATAGTCTCTAGCAACAAACAAGACTGCCTGTGTAATGACCGCCTTGATAATCTGTGCCTGCATTCCTTGATACCATCCTGTAATTCCCTTTTCTGCAGCAATCTTACGAAGAACATCAATTGCTCCCTTGTAAGGTGTATTTTTGGCTTGAAGTCGAATCTTGCTTAGGATATAGGGAAACGTGACTACGGTTGCTAGCGTCTTGGAGAGGGCTCCGACTAGAAAGGAGCGCCAGGGTGTGAGTTTGGTCCCTTCTGGCGAGGCGGCTAGGAGGAGAGATTTCACTCGCTCAAAGACGCCATAGGTGATGGCAGGGTTCACCGTTAGGACTAGCGAGGGGCGCAACCCACGCCAGAGACCCGTCACGCCGTCCTCCCTTAGGATCTCTCTTGCGACGCCTACAAAGGAGTCGTCCTCTCCCAACTTGCTAGACACAGCAGAGGCGGCCACCTTCAATGGGGCCGTGAGGTCCTTCTTCTCATCTCGCTCTGCGCCTGCTGGCCGACCGCTAATGGTCGTCTTGCCGTACCCTTTGCCTTCGTCTGATGAGACGCTCCCTGTAGGAGGAGCTTTAGAAGACAATTGCTGACGAGTAGCAATGACTGCCACGGGAATCGTAAAGAGTTGTGCAACAGCTCCCGCTAGTGCGCCCAGAGCGAGCTCCATGGCCGTACCGATGACAGGAGCCTTTGTGGCTCCATTTCGCTTCATAAGTCTAGCAAGGTAGAAGTTCCTAATAAAGGAATACCAATAAAAGTAGGCGAATTGCATACTGAAGGCATTGACAATATTTGCACCTAGACCCTTGTACAGTCCAGAGATTCCCTCGCGACTGCGAGCAATGACGAGCATGCCATCGAGGAGACCGACATTCTTCCGCACAGTGACGGATTTACCGTCAGGACCGTCCTTGCGAACCACGTGGTCCTTCCAGACGGTACCAGCTTGGATGCGCGTCTTGACAGTGTCCATGGGGTATGTAAGGGTAGAAGCGTACACCGCTGCGAGGTCAGAGAGGGGAGGGCAGGGGAAGGCTCGAAAGTCAGAGGGCTGCGGATGGAAGATCATGCCACCGTGTCCCTGCTAGGTAGCCACTCACCTCCCAGTGCTCCCGCCAAGGCATCTCCAAAGGGTGTCAGAGGTTCTGCCATGATGTACGTCTACAATATATGGGTTCGGCGGCTATAAGGAGCTTGGCTGCGATGCACAAGCCCAGGCAACGTAGGTCGATGGAAGTAAAGGAGAGTATCACTGACGCTTTCCAGAGTACCGAGCAAGGTTGGAGCAGCCGAACAAGAAAGTGTAGCAACCTTGCGAAGGAGGAGGAAGAGAAGAATCTCTCGGTGATGAAAGGAAGATCCGATCCACGGAGGCTTTACCGGTATAGGAGCGACGAGAATCCCAGCGCCTCTCTCTGTATGGGTATCAGCACCTTCCACTCTTCAAACCGTTTTACACTTTTGTGTCTGTGGGGGTAGCAAGACCTATTGAGGAGGTGCAAAGAGGGTATCCGTATTGATCGAAACAAGGACGATGAAAGGGTGGAGGAAGAGTAGAGGTAGCAAGGGATGCGAAATGCCGCGATAGCCCCCCCTCCCTTTGCCTTGCCCGTCTGGGGAAGAGGCCTCTGTCTGTCTCTGCCTCTGCAGCCACTCACCCGGCCGGCGTTGAGGCTCAGCCTCGGCCCCCTCGCAACCGGCCCGGTGCTTTCACACACCGCACACCGCTCCACTTTTCGCCCTCTCCTCTTCCCGCACACACAGAGGCACGTACCCCCACGCTCATTTTTTTCGGGGTAGGTAGCTCGCAGAGTGCGAGATGCACATCTATACTTCTGATGGAAAGGGTCACTGGCAAGGCAATGTTCGTATGCTGTTACAGATCGTAACGGAGACAAGGCGGGTGGAGGGGGTCCAAGGAAAAGAGGAACTCTATGTCGCAGTCATTCCGGAGCCACATCCCGCTCCGTTCCGTTCTGTTCCCTGCCCACATCTCTACGACTTGCCCTCCAGCACCTCATCGATAAGTCGGTTCACCAACGCCTTCTTCTCCTTTACGTTCGCATTTACAAAGCTATCCTCCACAGCAGTCCTCACGTTGCGCTTCGTCACACTGTACAGGTCCGTCTGAGCTCCCAGGAAGGAGATGATGGCCGACTTGAGCTCCTCCTCGCTCGGATCTGTGCTATGGCTGACCGGAAGGACATTCTCAGGTGTTGAGCTGCCCAGATTGTGTGTCGACGAAAAGGGATTGGCCATGCCGCCTCCATTGCCAGCGCCTCCCGTCATCGTGGAAAAGCGCGGATTGAAAGCAGATCCACCAGTGTACTGCGCAGCGAGGGCCATTCCAGAGCTTTGCCGGTTGAGCATGTCCATCGACTGGCTGGGCAGCATCCCAGAGTTGCTTGTCGGGAAGCCTCCGGCAGCTGGAAAGCCGTACATGGATGGATATTGAACACCAAAGGCGGGTGATGGCATACCCTGCATCGAGTTCATATGCGGCAAGAGGGGCATCCCACCGCTCATCGACATCTGGCTGGAGGCACGAGCCATCGAGCCTGGCGTCGCCATATTCAATTGAGAAGCCGAGGAATTAAGTGGTCCACCAAAAGACGTCAAAGGAGAACGTGAGCGTGAGCCGTCGTTGAATGCATGAGAGCTGCTGCGCGAATATCTCGGCTTCTCGAGAACATTGGTCGACTGGAAGTAGTCACCGCTTGCTCGCTCCGATGCGCCAGTCGCCGACCCGGCATATGAGGGCGACTTGTACATACTGCCAGGGCGGCTAGGTTCCCTCAGAGGAGAATCGAAGGGACTCTGGTATACAGAAAAACCTCTCGGGGAGGCGGTTCTTCCGGTATGCGCCCCTTGGAACATCATGCTGCCGTTCAGACCCGGAGCGTAGAATGCTCCCTGCTGAAGACGAAGAGAGTCGAAGCTGTCGCCATCCCTTGGCATATCAGCTGCCGTGCCACTGTAGCCTCTGTCCCACACATCTCGCTGATAATCGCTGAATCGCTTCAAGGGAATCATGGAATCGTCGTAAGGCTCATCATCCGTACCGGCGATGATCTTCTTGTTGCCCTTTTCACCAACGACAATCCTCGTGTTTCCCCAGGAAAAGTCGTCCATGTGCCAGAAGGAGTAGACTGGCAGAAAGAATGAATAGATTGGGAAAGCCAAGAGGTAGATGACCATCCAGCCGATGTACTGCCACTGCCTCTTGAATAGGAAGATGATCATTTGAAGCCCGTATACTGCTGCAATCATCACAATGGAGATAAGAGGGAAGGCTGACGTCCCTGTCGAGACGGTAATGATGAGGTAGAGCAAGTAGACGACCGTTGCAGGTAGAATGACTGTGCCCAGTAGGTCAATGAACACAATGAAGCGCATTGAGAACAGGCAGAAACCGCAGAGCTCCGGCATGAGCAGCAGCTCAGCTAAATTGTGTACCGTCGAATTGATCCATCGTCGACGTTGAGAGAGCAGAACGCTGAAGCGATCTGGAGCAGCAGTGTGAGCTTTAGCATCCGCTGTGAACTTGGTTCGGAAAGTCGGAAAGTGCTTGAGGATGAGCGTTGTCAAGTAACGGTCCTCACCAAGGGCAAAGAGGTTCTTCTTGTGAAGCGTATCCACTCGATTTTCCGAGTACTCATCAATGATGCGGTTGGAGATGAACATTGGTCGTCCCTTGTCGGCGCTCCTAAGTCGATACATTGAGAAGCAACCTGGAAGACAGGTGACGCTGCCGAAGAGGGATTCGAAGGCCTTGGCAAGGTGATGGGAGATGTAGTACTCGTACACCTGTATCATTGTCCACCAAGAGCCATGCTCGTTGTCCAGCGTTGTCTCTCCACAGATGGCGATGATCCTCGAGTCATCGGCGGCAACTGCGACGAGCCTGTTGAGGCCGTCAGACTCCACCCTCGTGTCGGCATCCACCATCAAGACGTACTCGTAGAAGGTCGGATCGATGCCGATCACATTCTTCATCTGGTGATTGATCTCCAGCTCGAGTGGGTACATCGGCGCATCAAAGTGGACCCGATTGAGGTATCGCATCATTAGAATCTGCGTATCACGCTTGCCTCGATTGCCGGGGCGAACTCTTTCACTTGGACGCCCGACCTTGACGACAACTATGTAAGGAACGACGTGGCCATTGTACTCATATAGTCCAGAATAGACTTTGCCATAGTTGAGCTGCTTGGAGCCTTCGGCGATTGACTTGAACATCAATGGCTCTGGGTCGACCTTTGATTCGACTCCCAAGATGTCCAGAACGATTCTTGGCGTGGGAAGCTCGTTACCACTACCGATGATCATTCCGTCACAGATGATGAATATGAGCTTGCGCTTGTCGTCATACTTCTGACCAGCGATCGAGTCAATTGTCTTGCGCAGCTCCTCTTCGCCTTCGGTATAGCAAGTGACCTGGCAAATGACGAATTTGTTCTGCTGCTCTGGATTGCGCTTGGTAGTGAGCTGCAATGCGGCAATGAATTTGGAGAGAATGGTAGCAACGAGGATAATCGAAAACGCCAACAGGAGATAGTTCTGTACCAAGCACCTTGCAGTATCTCTAAAATCAGTCTTGCCAACGTAGAAGGCATTGTTGAGACAATTGAGGTTCTGCTCGCGATATGTCTCGTTCATACTCGAGATGACACTATTGAAGTCCTTCGTAATGTCTCCTCCTGGCGACTGGCCGAACAGGTCGACGATGCTTGAGTCGAGAAAGTTGACATTCTGGTTCTCGAGAGTACCGCTGGTGGCAGTATCAACCGTGTCAAGGTAGTTCGTCAGATCGTAGACCTTGGAGTCAATGGCAGCCCATGTCCTCCAGGTGCTCTGCTCCGCCAGATCAGAGTTGGAAAAGACGTAGTAGCCCTTCCAGTACTTTTTGAGGAAGGGCTGCAGAGTGTCTGTGTACCACGTGCTGTTCGCCAGCGCCGAAGAGCTGTCACTTTGAAGTGTTCCCGAGGTGTGAACGGCTTGGGTGTAGGTAGCCGTCAAATTGGAATTGACATCCAGCGTGAACGTGTTGCTCGTGACCAGACCAGGGCAAGCAAGCGTCATGGGCACTGGGAAGTACGCAGTGAGGTCGAGACCGCCCAATTCCAGCATTACATCCTCAGTGACTTCGGTAGACGTATCGGAATGCTGGAGCTTGACGAACTTGCTCAGGTCGTACACAGTACCAGCAATTGCGACGTAGTAATCATTTGAAGCAGCGTGTGTGGCGAGCTCGTCTGTATTCCAAGCCCTGTCAGAATCGGGGCAGAGCAATTTTCCGAACGCCAGGATGTAGAACAGAATAGTTGCGCAGAGGAAGAAGATCATGCTGCAGATCGTCACCTTCTCTCTCCATGCCATCTGGACGTCAGGTCTCTTCATGCCTCCCCACTTAGCCAGAAGCGAGGTAGGTATGTACCAAGTACACAGCCAGGTGAAGCGAACCCACCATCGTCGAATCGAAGTCGTCGGAATCTCTTCGACCGCATCGATGGCTCGAGGCACCCTGTCGCCAGCTTTCTCAGCAAGCAGAGGGTTGATATCCCCATAGGCACGCTTGTCGTTCCATTCATTAGCGTACAGAGAACCCGCATCAAGCTGGTGATCCGCAAGCGCCCTGTCGTAATCACCGTTTGCTACGCTTGAGAATGGGTTTGTAGGCGCAGCCTCCGAGGATCGTCTGAGGAGCATTGAATCAGTCTCGCTCGCAGCTGGAAGGGCTGGTTGCTCGTCGTCAAAGACGTCCGGCAAGCTTTGTTCACGCTCCATGCGAGGAAGGTACGAAGTTGAGGCGGAGGAAGAGGCCGTGTGATCGCCATGACCACTTGCCAAGGTAGGTTTTGGTATGGGCGAAGGATCTGCGACTTCGGATCTTCTCAGCCTGTCTTCCATCCTTCTCCAGACGCTATAGACGAGCCAGATCTTGGTAGCTCCGAAAGCATAGTCTGTAGCTTCTCTCCACCCATTCGCGATGACAAATGCTTGAATCTTCTCCGATGGCTCTGTCACTCCCCCTACGGCAGCAGCTGCAGGCTCGACTGACTCATGATAGCGTTCACAGAAGCTGGCGTAGCTTAGACCCTGTACGTAGTTGACTTTCTTCCTAGCTACGAGGTCTGGCAAGGCCAGTGCTGCGACTTGAGCCTGGACACTCCGTGCATCGAATGAACCTGGCTGAGAGATGTCATTAGGCCGTATGCACAAGACAGGCCACACTCGACCAGCTTGGTCCACAGTGCGGAGTATCTCGCTGAGAGTGCTGTTCATCTGTCTCGTGATACCATACGGCTTGAGAGGGTCCAGCAGCGGCTGAACACCGCCGTTTTCGGACAGTGGAGAAGGTCGACGCAGGGGTCGAACAGAAACCTGGGCCCCGACTATAGAATTGGGGTCATAGGGGTGCGAAATAGTCGCCAGGCTTGGTCCGACGAAGAGCCGCGCGACAAAAGCGACCTGTGAGCGACGCAGCATCTGCAGGAACGTCGGATCAAAGGCGTTCATCTCCCGAGAGACGAAGCTGGTGGCGTCGTACTTGCACTGCCCACTGTAGTGGTTGACGGCAAATGTTCCTGAACTCCGGCTCTGAGGCTGAGCTTTGGTCGAGGCGATGTATGAAGGGGTGAAGGGCGCCATCCTGTCCGCCTTTTGGAGAAAGGAAGCGTCGTCCTCTTCTCTGGCGTCACCGGACAAGACGTCATCGACAGCACTTGCTAGGTGTCCAAAGAGGCCAATCGGATCACGATCTGTCACCTCAGAGCCCACGACTCCACCTCTGAGCATC
Organism: Microstroma glucosiphilum; assembly: GCF_003144135.1. Lineage (NCBI taxonomy): Eukaryota > Fungi > Basidiomycota > Exobasidiomycetes > Microstromatales > Microstromataceae > Microstroma > Microstroma glucosiphilum. The sequence goes on along the minus strand of NW_020289928.1, from coordinate 280,952 downwards.
TCCACGCATCTCTTGCCGTCTACGCTGTGCTCTACATCGGGCAGGCGAATGCCTTCTCTCGCGAGAGCCGCGTTGGGACCAACAGAGTCATCGAAGTCGCGTCGAGACAGCCAATTGCGTAAGCACTCAGCAGAGGAATTGATCACAAAGTTGGCAAAGGCATTGCCGGTGTGGCTCGACTGCTGAAAGCCAGGGATGTCTAGCTGCACGATCTTGGCCGCATACGCAGCGTCGTCAGCAGGGGCGAGCTTATGGTTTGCAGTCTCGACGACAAAGGCGAACAAGGTGGCATAGAGGTCCCGCATTAGGCTGTCCCTCTGAGCTCGAGCGCCAGCGCTGTCAAGAACGGCGGTCACTGACTCTTGCCGAATGAAGCGAGACCTGTGGGTCAGCGCTTGCGTTAGATCTTCGGGGTTGATACCCAGCATCTCTGCCACGTCGTCGAGAACATTGGGGTTCGTCACCTGCGCAGGTTCTCCGCCAAGCGAGAAACTGCTGCCTGCGTGATCTCCAAATTCGATGCTACCCAGGAGAAGTATGGCAGAGAGAAAGGAGAAGACTGCTTGGGAGTGCTTCTCTTTGAAGCCGAGCGTCTTCATAGCTGCACGCAAAGCGCCCATGCCAACACTGTCGTCGGTCGAAGGTCCCCCTGCCAATCGGTAGCAACCAGAAGATGCGAGAAGAGAGTAACTCGTGACGTCGTCGAGCTTGAATAGATCTCGTTCCTCATGAGTAGCGCCAGCGAGTAGCTGGTAGAAGACGTGGAAGGTTCTTTCACCCGAAGCTAGTGCATTGACCCTGCTTTTATCCAGACCGAAGGTCAAAGTCTGTGCAGCTCCCAGACGACCGGAAGTATCAAAGTGTAGCTCCAGGAAACGGCTGAAGCGGGACGCATTGCTGGTGGCGGTGGTCTGCGCACATCCGAAGGAGTTCAATAGAACATCGAGGCTGCGGATCTGCTCTGCCATCTTGTGCTCCCTTTTGCTCGAGGCGCTAGCTAGACGGAGAAGCTGTGAAGTGAAGAGCTGAGCAGTGGACGTCTTACCCGAGCCGGTGGCGCCATCGTATACCACTCCTTGGGAAGATCCGGTCCTCCGCATCGTGTGGTAGACCCTGCCAGCGAATTCGTAAGGATGGGGCGCCAGAGCGCTCTCCGGAGGCGGCCTTCCTTCGGCCTCCCAATTCACATCGCTGAAGGTTTGCTTCCTGTAGTCATCAGCAGATGCCTCGCTGGAGCTTGCCAGACTCTTGAGAGGGTTGAGTACGACGAGTTGTGTGGGCGAGAGGCGAGTATAGGGAAGGTCTGAACGAAAGCGCTGCTGGAGGGTTGAGACGATGGAGGTGGCATTGGCGGAGGTACTGCTATCCGATGCGAGAGACACCAGGTCTGAGGGTGTGCTCTCCGGCGGAGGGCGAGCGAAATGAGAGGTCATTGCGGAGAGTATCTGTATCTGTATCTACAAGAGGGAGAGCTAAGCAGAGTGTTGAGGGTCCTGAAGCATATGTACAAGGACGGCGCTGAGCTTCTTGAGGCTGAGGCAGTGAATGGGGAAGGGAGGGGCGGCCGTCCCTGCTGTATTCACTTGAGGCTGCACAGACGGTCAGAGCGCATCCAGTAGAGGTGGGAGCTCCTAGCCTCAGCAGATGTGCCGAGCTAAGCGGGGAAAGGGTTGCTACACAGCCGAGTGAGAGAGGGTGGAAGGAGGAAGTCTGAAAGGAGTGGTTAGTACGAAGGACAGGGGAACAAACGTTGAATGGTCTCAGCCCTCTTTCCTTTTCCCCTCGGGAGGGATGAGCAATGCCGGCGCCATGGCTTGACCGTCTGCCTGTAGTGCAACCCCTGCGTTCTCTTGGTAAGGGTGCGTGGCCGGTAGGACCCTTTCTCCTGCGTGCTACTTGGGAAATCCCAAGATGCATGCACGCCGGCAAGGGGGGGCGTCCTTCGTCCGCTCAACTCGACTCAAGTCGCCGGCGACGTCCTCCGTCCGTCCTGCAACGCGTCGGAAGTGCGGCGTCTCCGCCCTGGACCAACACTTTGTCCCACACGTGGAGGGGCCAGAGGGGGAGGGGGAGAAGAAAAGCAGGCGAAGAGGGGTTCGCCGCTCGCACTGCCCCCGCCCGAGGAGACGAAAGCAGGTGGGTTCACGGCAGCTTTCAAAAGGAAGAGATTGTCAAGTGCGCCTTACCAGAGACGTAGAGATCGCTTATGAGGCGTCTGACTATCGCACTGAAGCTTGCCATCAATGTCGTTGTGACTCCGAGGCTACACACGCGCTGACCGGACGCAGCCAAACTCAGACTAGGAACAGATCACTCAGCACCCAGCACTCAGCACCCAGCTAGCGAAGCTTCAGACATACGTATGATAAGGGTACTCTATTCATTCAATACCAAAAGGTAGACGACTGTGAAAGCAAGCCTACAATTCCCTAGATGAGCCCAAGGCAATTACAAGCTGGGAGAGGAGCTGACGTTTCATGCCGGGCACGCACCAAAAGCTACGCTGTTTTCCAATTCTTACTTGAGGCTCTTCTCGAGGGCCTCAATCGACATCGACTTTGGTCGCTCAATGGGAAGACCAAGAGCCCTGGCCATGACCAGGTTGGGCAGGGCACCCAAAGCTCGGGAGACACCGAAGACGACGGTGTAGAAGTTCATCTCGGTCATACCGTAAGCGGTGAGACCGGCTCCAGAAGCGGCATCGACGTTGGGGAAAGGGTTCTTGATCTTGTTGGATCGGCCCAGGACAACGGGGGCGATCTTGGAGACTTGTTGAACCATCTTGACCAGGGGCTGGTCTCGCAGCTCCGGTGTCTGCTCGTAGAATCGAGACAGAGCCGAGAATCGGGGGTCGGGCTGACGCAGAACGGCGTGGCCGTAACCGGGGACAACTCGGCCAGAGGCGAGGGTGTCCTCAAGGTACTTCTCGATCTGCTGGTCGCTGGCCTCCTGACCAATCGACTCTTGCATTCCCTTGAACCAGACGAGCACCTCCTGGTTGGCAAGACCGTGCAGGGGTCCAGCCAGACCGAGGAGAGCAGCTGAGTAAGAGAGGAAGGGGTCCGAGAGGGCGGAACCAACCAGGTGTGAGGTGTGAGCAGAAACATTGCCTCCCTCGTGGTCACCGTGGATGGCGATGTAGAGACGGAGGAAGTCGGTCATGCCGACGCTGTCTCCGTAGCCGAGCATGTTGGAGAAGTTTCCGATCAGGTCCAAGTTGGGGTCAATGGCCTGCTTGCCATCTCCCTTGCCGTGAACATTGTAGTAGATCCTGGCGGCAACGGCTGGGAGCTTGGCGATGAGGTCGATGGAGTCATCGAAAGTGGGAGACCAGTACTCGGCCTTCTTGATACCCTTGGTGTAGGCAGCAGAGAAAGCAGAGTCGTGGTTCAGAGCGGCGGTGGCAGCAGCGAACTGGGTCATAGGGTCTGTTGAGCGCAGCAAAGCAAAGAGAATAGATCGTCAGTCATCACATATATCATACTTGAAGTTATCGTCTACTCACGCAGGGTCTTGGGGAACGAGTCGATGATCTTCTCGACGTACGAGGGCAGCTTGCCCTTGGAGGCGAGCTCAGCGGAGAGGCCACGGACCTGGTCGGCAGTGGGAACCTCACCGGTGAGGAGGAGCCAGAGCATAGATTCGGGGACTGAGGAGCATTCGTGGCGAGGAAAGAGAGGAACGACGGTCAGCAACGAATCTATCAGCTCAGCAAGAGAAAGTGGGAAGAACGCCGTCTTCACACAGCTTCTCTCCCTCAAGAGCTGCTGGTGTGCCTAACACAATGCCTTGCAGGCACCCCCTCCTGTTCCAGACTCTTCGCATGTAGCTGTGCGGCGATATAAGCAGACTACTCACGCATCTCCTTGCCCTTGAGGCCGAGGTCCTTGGCAGAGGGCAGCTCCTTCTCGCAGTCAGGGATGGACTTGCCGTGGAAGGCGATACCCCTCTCAGCGTCGAGTACGGAACCCTCCCAAAGCATGACCTTGAGTCCTCGCATACCTCCGAGGAGGTTGTCGAGCTTGATGTCACCGAGGGAAGTGTTGGAGTGCTTGGCCTTGAGTGCCTTCAGACGCTCCTGCTTCTTGGGGATGGCCTCAGCGACGGCCTCCTTGAGGGTGGAGGCATGTCGGATGGACTGGGAAGCGGCAGCCCACTGCTTGGCAGGTGCCGAGGCTCGGAGAGCTACTCGGGGGACGGAGGTGAGGGCGAACATGGTAGTTGCGGGTTTGTTGTATGTGGTGGTGATAGGATGGGGAGAAAAGGGTGGGAAGGAATGATGCACGGCTGGCCTCGGCGATGAAGATCTACGGCCCGGGTCGTCTGCGTCGGGCGGAACGGTTATGCGGTGGGGCCAAGGCACTGGGCCACTCTCCCGCTCCCGCTTCCCTTGCGCCCACCCACCCACACGCCATTTTTTCACGCCCCACCACTTCTTCTCGGCGGTCAGGATGTCCCTTCCGGCAATGCTTCTTGGTGATGGCGTTCCCACCTCTGTTCCTCACCTCTGTTCCTCGGAGATGATCGCATTGTCGCCGAAATACAATAGCCCACGCAAGTCCAGTTCTATGCTCGTGATCTTCCGCATGTCACTGTATGATCTCTTGTGCGCAGCCGCGGTCACTGCTCATGCGATCTGGAGGCTTTGCCTCTTCTCTCTAGTCTGCTCTTACAAACGACTCCTGAAGGCCTGAGCCCGCTATTTCAGAGCCAAGTCTCGCCTTATATCGAAGCAAGGCACATTATTCCTGTTCCTTCCCCCATTACTCCTCCTCCTTCCTTGCTTCGGATGCAGCACTCGCGGCGTGATCGGAGCAACTCGCCTCGCCCTGGCCTTTCGGGTGATCTGTGCCTGATCGCCTGCTCCACATTTCCGGCCCCGCAATGGCAGCCGCCAGAACTGCCATTGGACCCCCACTTCAAGGCTCACTGCGTACGGCTGACCTCACCGAAGCTCGAACAGCTGACCGACTCGTGGCTTCCTTCGTCGTCTCCTCACTCCCTCCTCTGATGGCGACCTCGTCGCTTCGCAAACGCTCACAACTGTTACTGCTGCCCTCCTAGAAGTACGCCGCCGAATCCTGACTCTCAGCTCAGCTCCCTTGCACCATGTCGAAAGCAGATGTTCATACCATCCCCTCCGAAGTTCTGTCGCTAATCCTATCTCGGCTGGACCCCTTATCATTGCATAGGGTCTCTCTGGCATCTAAGCATTTGAATCAGGCTGCCACACTGCCTGCGCTATGGGAGGAACACTGCGAGTCCTTCTGGCCCAGCGGGCCGCGAGGTGGCGCCAAGGCGGAGAATCAGCAATGGGAGCATTGGAGGCAGCGCAGATGGAGGGATGGTCTGAGGGAGCTGGTTGAGAGACAAGGACAGGGCCAAGAGCAGTCAGAAGAAGGTGAAGGACAGAGGCTTACCCTCTCACTAGAGCTCCTCACCGGCCCGCCGTCTGACCCTCGGCCACCTCTGCCCAACTTTCACGGGAGATTTCAAGAGAGGATGCAGCATGATCATGGCCTGGTGGAAGATCTCAGAGCCTTGGTCATTAGTGACGATCAAGGCGCTTCCTCTTCCAGCTCTTCCAGCTTCTCTCGGACACATCTGGCTGCTTTCTGTAGATTAGCTCTACGATATGGCCAAGATGTACGAGATCTCCTGCATAGACTGGCTTGGGATCAGACTGTCGACGCCGATAACGTCGATGAGGTTATGGCGCGCTTTCGCACAGAGACTACAAGCCCTTGGCCGACTGCCTACGACGTCCATACTCGTCTGTCCAGTTACCCAGGAGTGAGGAGACCTCACAAAGACTACCACCTCGCCCTCCATCACTTTGCACGCACCCTGCTCGATTACCTTCAGAGGGCCGAAGGGCTTGAGGTCTTCCGACAGATTAGAGAGAAAGATTCTCAATTGAGGTACGATGAGCAAGTCATGCGGGCCCAGACGGCTGGAGATCGGGATGGAGGGGCATGGCAGAGGGCCATGACAAGTACCGAAGAGGTCGAGGCAGCTCTCTCTGCTTTGGCATGCTTCAGGGGTGGAGACAGGGCTGAGGTGAGTGGGCCCTCAGGAGAACGCAGGAGGTCACATGCGCTCGGAGCTATAAGCTGATTGTTGCCCTAACCTTTCCTTCCTTACCCTTCAGATATCACGCTACCTGGATGTGATAGCGCTGTCGTGCTACTTCTCTCTCCGGCCAGGATCCGAAAGCAACACGTCGCTCCGCGCTGCCAGCCGACAGATCATGGCTCATTTGCAGCAATTAGGCAGTGGCGTCGCCGACCCTCTGAATTTCCTCGACATCGACAACTCTTTTCTACACATATCGATCATGTGTCCCGACAATCGAGCTACGCTGCCTCTCACACTCACACTCATTTTCTGCGCCATCGCTAGGAGACTAGGTATCGCTGCTGCTCTCTGCAATACTCCGGGAAGGATCATTGCTGTGGTAGAGGAAGGCGCCATGACAGACTTGCCCAACGACCCAGGGACCCGGCGACAATTTTATATCGACGCGTCTCAGGAAGATCCAGTCCGGGAGAATCTTCAGAACTTCACGGCCGAAGGAGGAGCGGCCTACAACGCTGCGCTGGCGTCAATCGACTGGAAGCCCGCCAGCCCTGCCGACCTGATACGAAGGTGCGCCCACAACATTCTCAATGCGGTACAAAATGGGCGTGGCATTCCTAGAGTCATCCATGTACACACTGCCCGTGCAAGGAGAAGTCGAGAGCAGCAAGCTGCGCAACAATCTAGCAATGAAGACGCACTCAAGGAGAAGACAGGAGCCTCCACGCCTGCTCAAGAAGTTTTCAGATTCCTCTCCTGTCATCCGAAAGACCACCACGCTCTCTTCCTACAGAAGGCTCTGCCTGTCTTCTTGAAAAGAGTCCTTCTGTCTACTACCCCCTCCACGCTGCCATCTTCACGACGTGCCTCTCCCCGCCACGAAGACGAAGAAGACGCGACGTACGCTGCAGCATGGATCATGACGGAGCTCAGTCCCGAGGAGTTGGGCACGAGGGGAAAAAAATGGATCATCGGCCAGATCGAGCTGAACTATCCGCTCGACATACTGCTTTGTCCCGGAGGTGAAGACGAGATGAACAAGCTTGTCTTGGCACAGCAGAGGGCGGAGCAGCAGCAGAGTGGAAGGCGTGCTGCACCCGATCATGACCTTGGAACGGAGGAAGAGAATGAGAGGCAACACTACGCTTTCTCTGCGTCCTCTTCAGCCTCGTCCGACTCGGAGACCTCCGACGAGGCAGGAGACGCAGATCGCATCTTCCGCACCAGCGCCGGGCTGCTCTTTCAAAACGACATCCTCCCGGTAGAAGTTCACCCACGTCGTCCTCCCCAACACCCCTCGAGCGTCTCTTCTGCCTCTTCCGCCGAGCAAGATCAAGAGCGAGACAATATCCTCTACACCGTCGGCACTCTCTTTAAACATCGTCGATTTGGTTATCGAGCCGTCATTGTCAGTTGGGATCCCATTTGTTCTGCTAGTCCTACTTGGATTCAACAAATGGGAGTAGATCAATTAGAAGGGGGAGGAAGATCACAACCTTTTTATCATGCAGTCGTGGATGATGGATCTAGGAGGTACGTCGCACAGTGCAACGTTGTACGTCTAAAATCGGGTAGCAGTGGTTCGTCTAGTGGTATATCCAGCAGAGCACAAGTACGATCTGGAGTGTCAGGGCTGGAGGTAAGGGCAGCTCCAGCTCCAGCTCCAGCTCCAGCTCCAGCTCCAGCTCCAGCTCCAGCTCCAGCTCCAGCTCCAGCTCCAAGTCGAGCCAACCTTCTTGAAGAAGAAGGCGAAACCATCGAGGACTTTGTCCAAGTCTTGAATGTGCGCGGCATCGGTAGGGAATTTCGCGCGGCCGATGCCTCCCAGTATCGATTGAGAAAAAATGCAACACTACGTGCTGCTTTCCCTGATGATGAGAGTGCAGATGAGGATCTGTAAGGATAGGATAGGATAGGATAGGATAGGAGTGAAGGGGAGGGGAGAGGAGGGGAGGAGATAGCGCGAGGAAGCAGGAAACAGGAAATAGGAAGATGTGAAGAGGTTTTGTAGTATTATTGCGAGGCGATGCAGATAAAGTATTGACATTGCTTGTACGACTGGCGAGAAGATGGTGAAGCATGCCCCAAAAACGAAGAATAAGGTACTGTTTTTGCATACTCCCAAGTAGGACTCGACAAAGAAAAGTGGGGAAGACATTGCCTCACGGGAGCTTCCCGACACTTATCTCACCTCGTTCGCCACGGGAGCTGCTTTGACATCATCTGGATGCGGCGACTGTTGTTGTTGTTGCTGCTGCTGCTGCGCTGATTGAGCATCTCCTCTCCGAGCATCGGGCACCTCATTCGCCTTGGCTTCTATCTCCTCCCTTACCTCTTGCCCTACACTCTTCCCATTCTCCTTTGCACTCCTCTCCTTTTCCTCCTCCCTCTCCCTCTTCTCCTCCTCTTCCTCCTCCATGATCATTTCCCTCCTTCCTCTTTCCCAAGTCTCCAAGACACCCATCAATACCCACCCCATCCCCACCATGTAGACCAAACCCGCCGCCCAAACTCTCAGGAATACGTCCTGTGCTTGCATCTCCAAGAGGTAGGCTTGGGAGAGCCAGAGGATCTGAGTGAGGAGCCAGACGCCTAGGAGGAGATAGGATTGAGTGGGCGAGGTGGGAGAGAGGGAGGGGAGGAGCGGTGGGAGGAAGGGAAGATACCAGAGGAAGTACTGTGGGAGCGAAGTGATGGAGGGAGGGAGATTAGGAATTGGACCTTCACTAGCATCTGTTTTGATCGCGCGCGGCAGACTCACCTGACTCGTAGCAACCTTGTTCAACACCACAAAGGCCATACTCTGCGCAGCGCAAGCAGCAAGCACATCGCCCTTTCTCCCCAATTTGTACCCAATGTACACCACCACTAGAATCTGCGGCGCGAATGATCCCAACCTTGTCCAGCTCGCGGCAGTCTCGGCGGCAGCGGCGCCGCCGCTGAGCGAGCCTGTACCTGAGATGGCGGGTGTGTGGATGAGATAGAGGGGGAGAAAGTAGGGCGAAAAGTTGTGCCGGTGGTCGAGCCGTGTTAGGTGGTAGAGGAAGGTATTGTCCAGATATGGCTGACCCCATCTGGTAAGCAGGCGTGTGAGAGAGCGCGTAGAGTCAGCGAATATACTCTTCGACACATCGGTAAGATCTGTCTCTGCCACTCACATCATCCAGAGTCCCAGAGCTACACCTAGGAACGCATATGCGCTGATAAGAGCAAACAGCGCCGCGTCGGACCATCTCGCCCCCCTTCTGAGACCTTCTCCATCCGTCCGTAGCAGCAGAGCAGAAAGGACGGGCACTCCAAAGAAGATGGGGAAGAGCTTGAGATGGGCTGCAAGAGCGAGGAGCAGAGGCGCAACCAGCAGTGGTATCGGCAAGGTGGGTAGTGGGAGAGAGGGGAGGGATGATTGAGGATACGAGAGGGGCGCTGCACTTGTCTGAGCATCGGCTGGGGAAGAAGGCGCGTCTGGCCGGATGGTCGAGTTGTCGTCTGTAGAGGCGGACGAGGCTCCATCGTCATCCTCATTCACCTTGCTGAGTGGTTGAGCGCTAAGATATTGCTTCTTTTCTTGAGGGGCAGCCTTTTCCTCCTGTGCATTGCCGTCGAAGGCCTTGCCATCCACCACAATCACTCCATCCAGACCATCGTCATCGTCACCGATCCCCAAACCCTCTACAAGCATCGTCGCCGAGTTGACAAACGCCAGGATGGCGACGCATAGGATGGCTTCCGAACTGCCTCTCGTTGCAATTTGAGCAGGGAATGGATTCAGCAGCCAGAGGAGGCCGACGCTATGGGTTGGCTGGGACAAGAGCCTGGGCAGAGAGCCGCCCTTGCCGAAGACGGAGGCAGGGAAGCTGGTAGGCGCCGGGGCGTTCACCCGCCCCCTAGCTCTCTTGCGCCGCAGTGCAATGTCCCACATCAGCACGCCTGCAGCCAAGTCGGCCAGGACGAAGAGGAGCTTTCCCCAGATGTTCTCGGCGAAGCTGCCGGGACCTGCCCATGCGCCAGGGGACATGAGTATGGCCAGCAGAGGCGTGTAGCGGAACGTGGGACGAGCGTAGGGATTGCCCATAGCAGCCAGCGGCTTCAAGAAGGGCCGCAATACAGCCATGGAAACTGGCAAAAGCACTGTCTCTATGCGATTGGGCGGAATGAGGGAGAGAGCTGCTTCATCTCCCAGCTCTTTCCGCTTCTCTTCTGCGGGCCCTGCTCCAGCGGACCGGGCTGTGAGTACGTCTTCATGCTGTAGGATATATCTGGCGCCAATGGCAAGCCATCCCTTTGCGCAAGCATCCTTTGTAGTGCCAGGTGGGTCAGTAAACTCCTGAAGTGTGTCCCACGGGTCGGCCTGATGGGGTGGTACGGCTGCCGAAATGGGGCAGCCGTGGACGAGATGAGAGGCGCCAGACGTGAATACGTGGTAGTCTACGTCGGTGTATGGCAGCGAGGGGTTGCGAGCATCGGTGACGAGTCCGACGAAGAGGAGGAGGAGGCGTAGGGCGAGGCCGAGGAGGAGATAGGTGAGGCGGTTGCGCGTGAGTAGGGGCGTCGTGGGAGCCATGACGGACAGAGGGGGGGAAGAGGGCGAGGGAGGAGCGGGAGGCCAATGAAGGCCTGTCTGCGTCTATGCTCCAAGTCCGGTGATGGTATGAGGATTGCTTATGATGTTTGGATGCGTGACTGGTGGGAAGATGGCCAGGCGTTTACTTGTGTGGGTGCAGCCGTGAAAAGGACGTTGGCCCCTGCTCGGCGATGCGGGGGAGGCCAGAGTCGCGTGGCTGATGGCCCTGGTGCAGAGCCAGCGCGGCGCACGGGGGGGGCCAGGCCAGGCCACGCACAAGTGACAGGCGCAGAGCGGAGAGGCGCACAGAGGCGCACAAGCAAAGCAACACCCGCGGGCAGCCAGGCGGACAGTCAAGACAAGGCCCACAAGCGGCCAGGCGGGCGGGCGGGCGATCAAGCAAGCCTCACACATACGCCCATCCTCTCTGTCCATACCACCATCACCACCACCACCACCACCACAAAGCTCGCCTCTTGGCCACTTCCAGCGACAATCTTGTCTGAGAAGTACACTGCACAGACACAGCTGCCCGGCCACGATCTCACGACATCAAGACATCCTACGCTCGCACTCACCCCGAGCCGCATATAGCTACTACGCAAAGCAGCAAGCAAACTCGACCCGCACAGCCACCTCTTTAAACGCACCGCACTCTTGCCACCCTTTCCCACCCTTTTCCCTTACACATACACATAATGGCTGACGCTCAGTGAGTCGCACATAAGCAGTGCTGCAGTCGGCGCAGTCAAGCCTCCGGGCTAGCTCGGCCTTGACTTGCGACAGTCCAAACTGATACGCCGCACTCGTCGCCCCTGCTCCCCTTGCAAACTCTCTAGATACGACTATCTCTTCAAGGTGACTAGAAATTGCTCTCAACTGCATGACGTTCAAACTCTTCACTCTTACTCACACCTCACCGCCTTACCCTTTTACCTCCCCCCTTTCCACAGGTGGTGCTGATCGGAGACTCGGGAACAGGAAAGTCGAACCTCCTCTCTCGATTCACACGCAACGAGTTCTCCCTCGAGTCCAAGTCCACAATTGGAGTCGAATTTGCTACCAGGTCCATCTCGGTAGACTCAAAGACTGTCAAGGCCCAAATCTGGGACACTGCTGGTCAGGAGCGTTACAGGGCCATCACATCAGCCTACTACCGTGGTGCAGTGGGGGCCCTCTTGGTGTACGACATTGCCAAGCACCCAACATACGTCAATGTGTCCAGGTGGCTAAAGGAATTGAGGGACCACGCTGATAGCAACATTGTCATTATGCTCGTGGGGAACAAGAGTGATTTGAGGCATCTCAGAGCAGTACCCACCGATGAGGCAAAGAGCTTTGCTGCAGAGAACAACTTGAGCTTCATTGAGACGTCTGCCCTCGACGCCAGCAACGTCGAGCAGGCCTTCCAGAATATCCTCACTGGTGAGTTGGCGGCGGCAGTGCAGCGAGAAAGGGGACAGGCTTGACGGCGAGCGAAGATGGCAGCAAGAGGAGCTCAGCCGCTTTCATGGGCTGAGGTGGACATAGCAATACCTACTCTTGCACATATGGGCTACTCTTTGCTGATCATGCTCCCCTATCTCCTCCTTTTCCCTACGTACGTCCTTCTGCCGCCCCTGTAGAGATCTACCGCATCGTTTCAAACAAGGCGCTGCAGTCATCCGACGAGGTCATCAAGCCCACGGGCGGATCAGAGACAATTACCGTACAGACTTCGACAGACGATGGAGGCGCTGCTGGCAAGAAGGCTGGTGGATGCTGCTAGAGATTCGTGGAGTGGAGAGAGGAGCTGAATGCAGCGTGCGTGGGTGCGATTCCCCTTCGTCTCATCTTCTGCAATGGAGGGTTTGGCGGGCTTCCGTGGCGGGCTGCAAGCTACAAGCCAGCATACATGTATCATCGTTGGTCGGACGCTGGTGAGGAGGTGTAGAGGTAGAGGATGTACGACTGGCGCCTGGTGACTGGCGAAGTGCGACTGCGACTGCTCTTCTTCTTGTATCTTGTGCATGCAAGGTGATTTCTTTTCCGATTGTTAGGAGCTCAGCCAGCCAGGTGGAGAGTGAGAGTGAGAGTGAGAGTGAGAGTGAGAGTGAGAGTGAGAGTGAGAGTGAGAGTGAGAGTGAGAGTGAGAGTGAGAGTGAGAGTGTGTCGGTCTGCTCTGCTCTGCTCTCTGCTCTACCCCCAAGGATCGACGGTCCAGCTACGTCCCCCACAGAGTGAATCCCGACGTCCGCCGTGCGGATAATGCTCCACCCCCCGGTGGTGGCCCCGATGTCGAACAACACCTCTCGGCCGGTCAACGGACCATTCGATCACTCGATCACTCAAACATTCCGTACTCCGTGCTCGGTCCGATTGCCTGAACTTTCGGGTGATTGCCTCACCGAAAATTCGCCGATGGTGACCCCATCGTCGTGGCTTCGAGCGGTGCTGCCGGATGGTGCTGGTGGCAGCGAGGAGAGCGGGATGGAGGGGGGGAGAATGGGGCGCTGCGCTGCGCTGCGCTGTGCCGGCCGTATCGTTTGTCGTTGTCAGTGTCAAATCGGGGACAACTCCTGTCATGTCAGGTCAGGTCAAGCCATACCATGCCACGTCCCGCTCAACGTCGCACGTCAAGGCATATCTCCGCTTCTTGGCGCTGACAAAGTACGTTTCCAAAGTGACGGCAGAGGCTATAGCGGTGACCGGCGATCAAGTTTCATTCTTTCGTGATTAGGTTGGCGCGACGAGACCGGCGATCCACCTCCTTTCATCCCTGTATGTCCATCTAGGCTATGCTATGCTATGCTACTCGAAGCTGTGCTTAGAGATGCCGTAGGAGCAATGACCGTCCGCGTCGCCAAGCGAGGGTTTTAGAAGCCCAGTAGAGGACCCGCCTGCAATGCACCGTCTGGCGTGGCGTGGCGGGGCGGGGCGTGGGCGTGGCGCATCTTGCCTCCGGTCCCTTTCTCGCTTCGCTCGCCTTACCCGCCCCTCCTCATCGGACTTCCTTTGGGCACTTTCTCCGAGAGAGAGAGAAGAAGAAGAAGAAGAAGAAAAAGTCAAGAGCTTAACAGTAAAGGCGCTGCGATGCTTTGAGTTCAGACGATTGGGAGAGATGATGTAAGCTGAGCTGTGAGGACACCCTTGGGAGCAAGATCGTTGGAATTCCCTAGGCTCATTCTCGATCCGAAGCTGGGGGAAGGAAGGAGGAAGGGGGGCTTGGGCAAAGGGCTCGGGGCATGCGTCACTCACGGTGACCAGGACAAGCTCCACGCGCTATCTCGAGACGCAGCGCCTCTGATCATGTGTAATCGCGGGCCTTTTCTGAGGTGATGGAGCAGGGTGAAGCCCATGCAGATATGGCGCTCCAGGGTGTCGCGATGCCGGACTATGCAATGAGAGAGTGAGACGATCGCCTACAGGCTGGAAGCGGGGACGGAGGAGCTGACAACAACGGAGAAGCGGGGTGAGGGATACATGACACAATGCCGACAGCTGCCAGAGCCGCCGAGTAGATGCGACCCGCCGGTTCAGCTCGGCTAAGATGAAAGGGGGAGGGGCGAAGCTGACGCTGACTGATGGATGGGTACAGCTACACTTCGCTTGCTTGGCGAGGCGAGGTGGGCGCAACAGCATCGGAACAACCGGAGGTGTGTGTGTGTAGGTCGTATCATTTAATCCCTCTGGGGGGGAGGGGGGGACCAATTCTCAATCGGCTCTCATCATGTCCCTCGCCTACATGATGCAAGCACACCGGCCTTTGTGCATTTTAACCTTTGGGTGTGCGAGCAGAGGATTGAAAGTGCATCATCCTTCTCCAGCGTTCTAGGTCCAAGAAGCCTAAGTGCCCCCCTTGCTCGCTTGCGCAATCGGCCTAGACGGCGACTGGTGGCTGGTGCACTTCTGCCCGGGTCTGACCCCGCCCAGCCCTCCCCCTTGCTTCCCGCTGCAGCCTTGGACCGAGGTAAGAAGAGCATGGGACGTTGCCTTTTTTTTTCAGTCCCCGGTAGACGCCTGGGATAAGTGCGGTAGCGGACTTTGGTTGTCTGTCGTCCCTCACTTCTGTGCTGACAAGTCTCGGCGTGTAGCTCCAGAGTCTAGCTCCTGCTGCTGCCGCTGCTGCTGCATCCCCTCTGGAGCCTCTGGTTGCTGATACGCTCGCCCCTCTTCGGTCACTATGGTAAATCTGTGTGAGATCTAAGCTGCGCGCTACCCATTAAGGCCCGCTGCTGCCAGTCACGCCACGCCTGGTCCTCCGCCTCCGCCCAATCGCCCTACCCCTCTTGCTGCTGCAGACACTGCTCCACGCAGTCCACAACTCACACCCACAGCCGCACACAGTCTAGCACCCTCACTTCCTCGCACGCTCCCCCCCCCACTACCCGTGTCAGCGGCTAGAGCCCTGGGCCCACTCCACCGCCCTCAGCCACCAACACTACTCTTCGAGCTAGCCAGCCATCGCAGGCCTGTTTTCCTCTTCCTCTTCCATACCATCCTTTCGACTTTATCGCATCGCCTCCTCTACACTATTGCCCATCATTAGTCTCTCCATCAGCGCAACGACGCAAAGGGTAGCTCCCTTCCTCATCATCTTCTCCTCTCTCATCCCGCAATAACGCTAATGAGGGGAGGACCTGGCATGATGGCAGGAGGGTCAGACGCTGGCTACCCAGCTCACACCTATCAGCAGCCTTCATCCTCAACCCCCTTCTCCACCTCTTCCGGTGGCCATCGCTCTCCCTTTTCCTACGCTCCCTCGTCGTCGAGCTCTCAGCCCTCGTCCACATTTGCCTTTGCCAGGCCGATGCGATCTCCCTCGCCCAGGCCCCCTATGACCAGCTTGAATGGGCCCTCGAAATTCACCAGCGCCTCTGCCAATGCTCCGCGATACGGCGAGGCCACGGGGCGAGGAGAGGAAATCAACTACGGCGACGACGAAGACGAAATCGATTCAATGTCACCTTCGGCGTCGCATTCCTCCTTACCTTCGGCCGCAAAGAAGATTCGCCGAACTCACGCAAGGCGATCCTGTCTCGCATGCCGTAAGCGCAAAGCCAGATGCGAGCTGCCAGATATCACTGTCCCCTCTTCGATGGACCCCTTGCCATACACGGTCAAGTGTCATCGATGCAAGACGCTCGATACGGATTGTATCGTCTGGGATGGCGATCGCAAGATGAAGGGCGATCGTCCGGCAAGGTACGGGCCGCCTCAGGACAAGATTGCTGCCAGCAAAGGTCGCTCCACTTCTCGCACAAATGCCAGTGCAGGCCGCTCACCTCTCACCGAGCATGCTGACGGCAGCGGCGATTCTGATGCTGCTCGTAGGAAGCGAAAGGCTGCTTCGCTCGTTGCAAATTCCAACCGACATACCGCACCTTTGCAATTCTCCATGCGCGAGCCTCATCTTCAGGACGGCTACGAACAAGCTGTGCCCAACCTTCGTACCATTGCCCCTGTCCCTGCGACTGAACAACCCCGTACGCGCCATTGGGCTGCCACTACGGAGGACATGATCGACACTATAGGCCCATGGTCTGATGCAGACGAGAACTCAGGCGCCAGGCAGGCGACCAATGACTCCTCCTCTCGGCCAACTTCCAAAAGCAGCTCAGTCTCGGGCCCACACGCCGCCAATCACACGACATCGGACGAAAGGCTCCTCTCGAAGGCAGTAACTTTGGCAAGCTCCCAACACCGTCTCTCATCTGAAAAGGCAAAAGGCGGCCGCTCCGATGCGACTAGCAGTTCCGTCAAGAGCAAAGCAGAAGCATCTGGACTGAAGATGAATGCACGCGACTACCGGATGAAGCTGATGAATGCAACTGGCAGAAACGCAGCACTGATGTCCGAGATCATCTACGGCGCACCAGAATATCGAGCTCGTGCCCGCGAGGGAGAGACTGTCGCTTACGCCTATCGAGGTGTGCCGGTGGTGGATGAGGGAACGGTCCCACGAGACAAAGTCGAGGCTCTCATTCGAGCCCATCCCTTTCTCAATCCTGAGCTGGTCAACTCGGTCCCGGAAGATGCTGATCCTGCTTCAGGCCGGGTGTTCCTCAGCAACGTGGTCAACTACCTTTGTCTCAAGCCCAATCCGCCACCGGATCTGACATCCTTTGTGATCCGGCATTCCTCAATACATGTGATCATGCAGTCTCGCAACCGAGAGACCTGTCAGGCTCTATTGCTGTTGGTACTCTACGAACCATCGGATCTGCAGTTGGGAAAGCCTGCACATGATGTCGACGTTCAGCTGGATCACTGTCCAGGGCATCACTTGTACCAAGCGGCAATGAATTGCGCACTCTCCCTCGGCTTGGACAGGGTGATCCCCAATCTTTCCACTGGGCCAGACGCCTTGGATCCAAACTCTCCTCTGCAACAGAGGATGAGCAAGCTACGAGACGCCGCTCTCTGGTTGACCGTCAGCGGCATGGGCGTTAGTCAGGCATTCTCAAGCACAAGGCCTCAATTGCCGCCCCTCTTCCCTTCGATGGCTGACATCGACGCGTTTCAGGACGCCATCCAACCGCTTCTGTCTGCCTCAACAAAAGACAACGCAGCGCTTGCATCAGTATATCACAATAGGGATACTCGGCAAAAGTCCGAAGCCTCCTCTGCATCCGACACTCCTCATCCACCTCTGACCTACCAAGCTTTGGCAATGTCTCTCCACATCCTGAGTCGACGTGCCAGAACGAGCTTACAAGTGCGCACTTACTGGAACGAATTGAATCCCTACGACTTCTGCGACGCCAAGAACATCATGTCGTTTGGGAGAATCCTCGTGACCATGACGATTGATGTATTGGAGACGCAACTGCGCAACAAATCAGAGCTCGAGGAGCTCCAAGCACTGATCAGCAAGGCATCTGTCTCGAGACCTGCCACCTCAAGCGGAGCTAGTGACCAGAATTCGAAGGATCCGATCCTCAATATCTTGCTCAAATGGGCAGAGATCGAAGCACTGGAGACAATCGCGGGTCTCAATACACGCGTCTTGTTCTTTGTTATCATGACACTGGCACTGAAACAGCATCGGCTCTCCAAACTTGCCGCCTACGAGGGTTTCGACACGCTTCAGCCAGAGCAAGCTGACATGATTGCCGAAGTGGCCGAGTGGACAAGCTGGGTCAACGAGAGGCTACTGCGTCTCGCCAGCAGTTTGCTTCCGCTACCTCCTACCGGCTCGGATCCGCGAAGAGCCAAGCAAGCAGAGAAACTCGAGTCAAGCCCGGCACTTGCCGACTATCAGCACTCATCTCGATATCTGCATCTCATACCTCACTTTCAATTCAGTGCAGTCGTCTTCGTCGCAGCCAAGCAGAGTGTGGAACACAAGCTATTCGTCGCCTTTGGTAGCGGAGATCTTGGCTCTGGAAACAAGACCATGCTTGCTGTCTTTGGACGTGCTGTTCAAGGCCTCGTCACCTTAGCTCAGGGAGATCGACTGAGTGTTCCTGCGATTGTCGGCAATGTCCTGCGCGAGTTCGCCAGGAGGTATGCGAATATCGTCAAGAAGACCGAAGAGGTAGCTGCGCGTGACAAGAATAGAGACGGTAGCAGCAAGAAGGGCAGCAGCAAGAATGCGGGCTTGCCGAATGCGGGAGGCTTCCATCGCAAAGGAGGTGACACAGCAAGTTCTCGGTTCGCTGTACGGTGCGCCAATGCCGTTGAGCGGGTACGAATGGTCTTTGGGGACCCTGCGCACTGGCCCCCGGGTCGTAAGCTCAGCGGAAATGGTGAGATCCCATTGGCTAGCGAGAAGACGGAAGCTGCACGGAAAGGGGGCCGCCCCGGTGATGTCGATGTCAAGTTGAACAGCAAGCTCTTTGACGACGGCAGGAGCGTCGCGAATACCTCCACGTCGCAGCAGCAGCAGCAGCAACAGCAACAACAGCCCCAGCCCCAGCCCCAGCAGCAACAGCAGGCCGCGCTGCCGCTTCCCTTTGACGCTCCTTGGGATCAGCAACAGCAGCAAGCACAGCAGCAGCAATACCCTCGATATGACCTACAGATGTCGATGCAGACAGATGACTTTCAGCCTTCACCCCCAATTCTCGAAGGAAGCGTCAGCATCACCGACTATGACAGCCGCTTCCCTACATTCACTGAAACTTATCTCTACGACGACCTTGGGGGAGGGACAGCTGGTGAGCAGAACGGCATCGCGCCCCCTTTCTTCTCCTTGGGTGACTATACCCATGCCGCCTTGGACCACCTGCTTGGCACTTTGGACAACGAGTTCATGGGATTCCCAATCGACTTGCAAGCTCAAGATGGAACGGGAGATGAGGGAAGCATTGTAGAGAGCATTGTCAATCAATGGGATGGGAGTTCTTTCAACAGTGAGAGTGGTCAGGACTTGCTCAGAGGAGGAGCGGGAGGTAGCGCTATCCCTTCGGGATATGCAGCTCACTATCCTCAAGCGCCCTCTTCTGCTATATACACCCACGAGCCCATTGCTGCTGGCCCAGGTCCAAGCCCTGCAGCTTCTTCCTCGTACAGCAGCGACTTGTCCTCGGCTGCCATCGCCAATGGGCTCTCGATTTCTCGGATGATTTCTAGCGGTACTTCCCAGCCTCTCCCATCTCAGCCTCCGCAAGCCCATCAACATGTCCTCAACTCCCAGCCTGCGCCTTATGCACACCAAGGCCCTCATGGGCAGGCGAGTAGTCAAAGTCAAGGCCGAGGACCGCTTTCGGCAGGACTCTACAGTCCCATTACTCCACTACAAAGCGCTTATCTTTCCATGGGGGCACATCAAGCATCTGCGTCCGCGCCTCCCGAGAGTGCGCCACTGATCAGTTCCTATGCCTACTATGGCGATGCGCGAAAGGGTACACAGAACGCTGGTGTAGGTCCAGCACTTTCAGATGGAGGCATAAACGAAGAGGCCAAGCTCGGTCCTTCGGGTGGGGGACATTCTCTCCGACCTGACAATGGAGGGTACTACGCTGCCTCTATCGGTGCGGGAGGTGGAAGAGCGAACTCATATGGGATGGGGTACGACAGCGCTGGAGGCGGCAGTGGCGGTGCCGATGGCATAGGAAGTGGATTTATGCAGCATCAACATCAACAACAACAACAACGTCAGCAGCAGCAGCAAGGATACCAGCATGCGGCTTCTCAGCAGTATCAGCAGCAGCATCATCAGCAACAGCAGCAAGCTCGACATAGGTAAATCACCGAGCGCACCGCTGAACTTTCTACGTATTCTTCGCAACGGATCGCAGTGTCTCTGGAGAAAGAGTGAAGGAGTGAAGGGACCTGGAAGGGGGCAAGAGGCGCAAAGACGGCGCTCTCCGTTCCTCTCTGGATTGGTATGGATGGACGGGGATTCTACAGCAGAACTTTACTGCTTCGCACATTTCCGTATTCTTTTCGCATTCGCATCTTCGCAATTTCTGTACCTCGTTACCCTTGCCTTTTCCCCTCGTCTTGTAGCATACAATGCGTTTTCACACTTGAAGATACAGTAGCGCTTTGTGCGACTTTGATTGTCAAGCGGCATTTGCAAATGGGCGTGTGCGTGGTCGACTGTGTGCATGGGTCGTGTGAGTTTTGTTGAAATGTCCATGGCATTAATGGAGTGTAAAAGTACAAGGATGTAGACATTGGCGAAGAACACAACCGGGCTTTCAGCGCCTTCATCTCCGCGGCGCAGCAGGAGGTCCCATCGATCCTGACCCCGGTCCCGATCCCAACCCCGTCTTACCTCCCGTTTGCCCAACAGTACCACTACTAGGCACAAGTGGTGTAGCTCCACCCTTGACTCCAGGCAAAAGGGAGAATTGTCCTTGCCTGAACCACTTGTCATTGGCCTCGTCGACTTTTCGCGCCCTCTGCGTAGGATCTGCCAATTCGATACCTTGCACGGGGGTGAAGGCAAGGGACGTCTGTGTGCCTGATGAGGTAGCAGAGGAAGATATGCCGTTGGCTGCTCCGCGTGCGGGGAAGGAGGAGGAAGACGAGGAAGGTCCGAGCATCTCATCCAAGTTGGTACGGGCATTGCCCCTACGGATTGCCTCCAGCCTCCCTTGGTTCTTCTTTGACATCTTTGCCTTTGTCCGATTTTCCCCCACACCAGCCCTGATCCGTCCACTGGCACTGGAGGACCCAGCCATACCCAGCCCAACCGTCTCGTCAAATGCTCCCATTTCTTCTTCGGCTTTGCCAAACTCGACTCGATTCTGCAACTTGCGCAATTCAGAAGCGCCATAGAGCTCCTTCATCTTGCGGGCACGACGACCACCACGACGCTTCTTGTGTCCGTTGCCTTCGACGGGTACAGGAAGAGCTTTGACCATCTTGGCCGGTGCGGCTTCGAGGAGCTTTTCGATCTTTTGAGAGAGCTCGGCGCGGAGCTTCGAGCCGTAAGTGCCGAGAGGCTCGGAGTGGTTGACGTCCATACGAGATACCAGGGCGACCTTGGCCGAGATGAGTCGTACGGCTTGGCGATGGTACTCGGGTGGAACCTCGCTCATTAAGGGCGCTTGATCGATGAAGCCAACGTGCCGCGACTCGCCAGAAAGGTTGCCACCGAGGTTCGACGAGAGTCCCAGCGCACCTAGGGAAGCCTTCTTTGCCGCCGCTCCCAGTACTTGAATGTTACATGCAGGGATCTTCGAAAGAGCCGTAAGACCTCCTGCCACTCCTAGCAACTTTGTTGCCACGTTCGAGCCGACAAGGGCGGAGAGATTGGGCGCGATGAAGCTCATACGCGACTCGACGTACTCTAGAATGAGTCTTGTGACTCTGGCCAGTTCGTGTACGGTCTTGCAACCCTCTTGTACCTTGTCCCACTCCTGCTGCGACAGCTTCTTTCCGCTAGTCGTGGATGCGGCAATGGAGATGGGGACTACGAGCTCTCGAGGCAGCAGCGACTCTAGTGAGCTGCCCTCCTTGGGAGCGCTGAGATCATCCGGGTTGCCCAAGGCCTCTACAGCTCGAACGTGTTCCCACGCTCGAGGAATGACGGTGTCCAGTTCGGGGAACCGAGCATTGTAGTGATCGCGAATGAATTTGTGCACGAGGGTGATCTCGTTCTCCACTTCCACAGCCAGATTGTTGGCGCGAACAATGAGCTGATACTCTTCAGAGTGCTCGAGAATGCCCTCTACTTGCATCTGGGCCACCAAATTCGCCTCCGTGGACGATGATGAAGACGCTGAAGATGATGCCTTATTCTTGAAGTGCTCGATCCTGGCTATTGTCGCTTGCACCTTTGAGGATGAGAGGAGCGTGGAGATGGATGATACGGATGGCACAGACTCGGGACCAAAGTCGAGGTCCTTGATGTCCTCTGACCTCAGCTCTGCCGAGGGAGCAATTGAGTCTTTTCCCAGCTTCAACTTCGAGTTCTCATCCACTCGTTCCCCCGGGTCAACGTCATCGTCGCCGTCATCGTCACCATCGTCCAGGTCTGCCAGATCGTCCTCCCACTTTCGCTTTCCGTTACTGTCTCCATTGCTCGCAGCAGTGGCGGCAGGCTTCTGGTCCTGCTCGTCGTCATCCGAGCCAAAGTCGTTGAGTAGCTCATCTGCGTAGCCACTCATGGCAGAAGTGAATGCGATGGAACACGGGATGCGATGGAACACGACAGGGGTGGATGGTAGGGACGGTAGGAAGGAGTGGCTATGCTACCAAGCAATTGGCCTCCCTTCCGTCGAGAGCGGCAGAATTGGCGGCTCCACTCTTTTCGCGCCTTTCCGAAGGTGAGTCCGGATTGGCTGCTTGCACACCTCTGTACGCAGAGCTCCCTACCCAACATCATCTTCTACCTCTGAATCTGTGAATACATTCGTATCAGCATCATCACATCTCTGTGAGGGCGAGGGTCATGCTGCGGGTGGTTGGCAATGGCACACGCTCAGGTCGTGTGCGGTTGTCGGGAAAGGCGGTATTCAAAGCAGCCTTGTCCCCTCTTCCTCTTCCACCTCAATTTCTTGCACCCTGCCTCGACGACTGCGCCTCCATCGCTGCCTTCAGTCGCTCTGCACTGAAAGCTAATCACGACCCTGGCACGTCAAGTCGTACTCAATGGCAATCTTCAGAGTCTGCCTTCGAGGAGCCCACCCTTGAGTATGCCTCCAACTCCAGGGACATCGATGAGATGCCACACTCTGACCCAAGACGTAGCTCCAAGGCAGCGGCCAGCGCCGAGCGCTCGCAGCCGACTTTCTCTCAGGCACAGCTTGATCTCTATCATATAATTAGAGGAAGGGTAGGCAACGCCAGCTCGACCAGCCCCAGGAGCGGGGCGGAGGGATCAGCTCAAGGTGCCCGTTCAAATTCGTCTGCAGCCACACGGCCTTTGCAGACTTTCCGTTGGGTCGTCTGGTTGGTTGAACATTCCGTACAGCCTGTAGCACCACAAAGAAGAAAGCTAGGTCCTCCGAAACCACAGCAGAGGGACAGCAAGGGCAAGGGCGTGCAGAGGGACATCAACAACTCTTCATCTTCGGCTGCTTCGGCCTCATACCAGCACTCCGCTCCTGCTTGGGGACTCTTGATGAAATATGCAGCTCGTCGCAGCGATGCAGAGGCTTTCAAAGTCATCGTCGAAAGCTTTGCCAAGTGGTGGGGAGAGCAAAGGCTGCAGCAGATGCTGGCGCAGACGGCCGAGACCTCTCAATATGATGGACAGCTCGCTGCCAAGCCAGTCGAGGTGCAGCACCGTGCGCCTTTGCCAGAGAAGTGGCAGACACAGACACCGCGGCAGGTGCAGAATCTGGCACTTGCTCTCCTGACCAGGCTCAGGAATCACCAGGTCATACCTGATCCGGATGCTGATCACCTAGCCCGAGCCCTCGGTGCTGCCCCTCGCTCGACTGATCAGAGTAGCGACAGTCCCTACGTCATCCTGGCAAATCTTCGCAGACGACAAGCGATACCGTCTTTGCGGCAGAAGCAAGTCATATCAAAGGACGCCTCTGCTTCCCTGGGGCCTGCCCAGAATCTTTACATTGCCAAGAAAATAGCCTACCTCTCCTCTGTGAATGCCTCAAGCGAGGTCAGACAGCAGCTTCGAGACTTCATGGCTCTGATAGAGGAACACCAGCACGGCGGGCAGATCGATGTTGAAGGACTCAAGCGAGTTCTGCTGGAAAGAGGTCTGACGACCAGTGAAACTACTGTAGACAGGTCAGGAGCAACTCTAGGGAGACGCAGGATGAGCGCTATGGCCAGACGAGAAGCTCGACGGTTGCAGGAAGTGGAAGAGCAACGCAAGGCCAATGCCGAACCTCTTGAGCCTGCACCCGTGGCAGGTTTCCTTGGCTCCCTCGACGATCCCTCTTCATTGGCATCTCTCCTCGTTCAACGGGAGCAACTGCTACAGCAGACCATCGCCCGCTGGTCTTCTTCTTCTTCTTCCGACTTCTGGTCCTCCTCCGCACACACGCATACCTCCTCATCCAACTCGTCCACTCCCTCTGCAGGGCCCCCGCCGAGCTGGCTCACACTAGCAGCTCTACGTTCTCTGGCCGAGAGGGGCGATTCTGTCAAGCTCAAGCAGCTGGTCAAGCTCTACCTCTCCGCCTGGTCATCCGAACATTCGGCCCTCTTCGAAGGAGGTGGCAGAAGCTACTTTTTGCCTCGGTATGGCTCAACAAGCAGGACGCGGCGGGTGAGGGCAGTCAGTGAGCCAGATACGGAGCCTGAGGGCGCTAGCTTCCTGAATTTGCTCGTCAGAAGCCATCTCGTAGGCGCCGTGGATGCCGAAAGCGCTCGTAGGGCGTACGAGAATGCCCACGCCGACTTGACTGAGCTCTGTGGAGAGGGCGACGCCGCTCGTCTTCTCTTGGACGGCCAGACCAGGTGTAAAGAAACTCTGCCCACATTCGTCGGTCGATCGCCCTCGCTCTGGTCAACATATGCTCGACCGGAGCTTCCTCTACTTGTACCAAACGAGACGACGGTACTTCTCTTTTTGAGGCTACTGCGACTGGCCAGAGCACCTCTACAAGAAGGTTTCGACTTAGTCGCGGACTTTGAGAGGAAATGGAGCCCGGCGTGCGCAATGGACAGGCTAGCTCATCAGAGAGTCTCCCCGACTCGATCCGAGGCGAGGCGCAGTCAGATCCCGTCCTCACAAGCTCCACAGCAGCCTGCCCCCTCTCTATCAGCGGACCTCTACCCGACCTCCAACGCCCCCTCAACAACAAGAGAGCAGCTCCCCTTGCTCCTCTTCACCTTGCGCACATCCCGCATCCTGCTTCGCTGGGCAACGGATCGCGGATCCTCTACGTTCGCGGCCAGGGCTGTTGACCTTGCGAACGAGTGGCGGTGGATCGCTCGTGAGGTTCGCGAAGTGCAGGAGACGGGAAGGAGGGGAAGGAGATGGGAGAGGAAACAGCGCAGGAGGGAGGAGCAGGGTGAGACTACGAGTCTTACTAGAGAAAAGAGGGACAGTGGTGGTAATAGTGGTAGTGGCAATGTCGAGAAAGAGCGAGATGGAACGATGAGGGGACCTCGCAGGATTGCTGCGACGAAATATAGCGGGCTACGTCGCGAAGGGAGAGAATGGGCCAAGTGGCGTAGAGGCCTTACGAGGGGCAGGAGAAGAGGACTGCTCAGAGGTCCTGCTGCACCAGCCTCGTCAGCTTCCGGTGTGTCAGTCAAAGGTGTGTCAGTCAAAGAGAACACTGTGGCCGGTGGAGGCGGCGATCAAGTTGGAACGTGAAGTAAAAGGGTGACATTGGTACAATGTACGAGGATCAATGCTGCACTTCGACTCTCTTTCCCCTCTCCCACTCCTTGCACGCCTTGGCAATATTACTCCAATACCTAAGCGCAACAGCCTCTTTCCTCACTGCCTCTACGTCCCACTCACCTCCCTGCCCTTCACCACCACCACCACCACCACCACCACTACCAGCACCGCTGCCCTGAAAAGCCTCTCCTAGAGCCTGAACAGACTGCTCAAGGTGCTGAGCATTCTCTTCGGCTACACTCGCTACTTCCTCCTCGGTGGATGCCTCCTCGAGAGACTCACGCAGCTCCATGACCGTCATCAGTAATGCTGGGTCTTCGAGCGAGTCTGACTCCGTGGCGGGAGAGTGCGAGGAGCGCTCCAGCTGTACAGAAGCGGCACGATTGGAAAGGAGAAAGACGTCTGGTCAGTTCAGCTCGACTCAAAGTTCTGCGCCCTTCCCGATTTGTGCAGAGTGGAGTTCTACTCACGAGATAATTGGCCCTTGCCAATGGGTCATTCAGCGTCTCAAACGCCTTGTTAATCAGCGCACTCTGACTCTGCGCGATCACCTTCTCCTTATCACTCCTCCCACTCATCCTATCCGGATGACTGACTGCCTGTTTCTTCCTCCAGGTATTCTTGAGCGATCGTACATCCACGTCCCATCCATTGCGGGGGACAGAGGAGAAGTCGAGGTCGAGGAGAGTGTAGAAGTCCAGGTCGGAGGGAAGGGGTTGGAGTTGAGAGCAGGAGGTGTTGGGGCATACGACGGAAGCGAAGGGCTGGACTGTTCCGCAGGCGGAGCAAGCCTTTTCCGGTAGAGGGCTGCTGTTGCTGCTGGAGGTGGTGGCTTGTTGTCTACTCCGAGCTGAAGTGGAGAAAGACCTCGTCTTGCCCCCACCAGGAGGTGGGGGTACGCCACCCTGAGGTAGTGGTCCTTCTGGGCTGTCGGGATTCTCACCTTCACCGAGAATATCCTTCATGCTGTGCGAGGCACTGCCCCTCTCCAAGGGCTTGGCCTGTGAAGGGTCTGGCTTCCACCCAATGAGGAAGATCATACCGAAGGTCGCAGGAATGGATCCGCCTGAGCCGTCTGGTTGCGGCACGCCTTCCTCTCCATGCAGAGCTTGATAGATGGCTCCTGCCGCAAGCAGAGTATCTCTTAGTAGCAGCGGCCTGCGATTGATAACCGCATTACTCTCCCCCATGTCTCTCAGGTCGTGAATGAGCTCATACATCGACGGGTAGGCGACGGAGATTTCATCGATATCTACAGTCGGAATGCTGAAGCCAGCTCTCGACAAGAGAGATGCACAATCTCTTGTATCTGTCATCGGCGAAACTCTTGGTGAGATGCCGCCTTCCCGCTCCTGTTCTGCCAGTTGCATGCTGGTGCGCAGCTCGAAGAGAGTGTCGCCTCCGTACATGGATCCTACGAAGCAGCCATCTGGCTTGAGGGACCGCTGAATCTGTACCAGTGCGCCAGGCAAATCATTGGTCCAGTGCAGAGCTCCAGAAGAGACGACGCACTCGAGCGAATTTGGCTCGAAGGGCAGCTCCTCTTCATCGATGAGTCTCCGCTCAATCTCGAAGGGATACTCGCCATCAAGGTGCTCGTCTCGGTAGAGCATCTCACGACTGGTGTCGCACATGATGATCTTTCTCACCCCTGTCCCTTCCTTGTCTAGAAACTGCCTCAGGTACCCTGGTCCTGACCCGATTTCAACAATGGTATCGAACTGCCGCTTGATATCCAGCACCCTCTCGGCAACATTTTCAGCCGCGGCCTTCCGCACATAGTCCGTCTGTCTGCTAGCCTCGCCTCTTCTGGCAGCTCGATCGCGCTGCATCACCTTTGCAGGACGGTCAAAGATGGTGAAGGGGCTATTCGGCTTGGGGGGCCCTGGAGCGGGGTTGGTTCGCTGAGTGCGAGCTTCGGGCTCGAGTGGGGAGGCGGGGGACGAGGTGGAAGCGCATCGCGAAGGCTGTGGTGGGAGAGATGCGGCCGCTCTGGCAGTGGAAAGGAGACTCCCTCGTCTCAGTGAGCGCGTACCCGTACGGAGCGACATGGCTAAGGCGTGGCGATGCGTGTAGCACGAGGCTGTCTTTGATGGTGGGGTGAGTGGTATGGCTTAGGTGGAAAGAGGGCGGGAAGATCTGTGTCAATCGATGGCGGAAGTGGAGAAGCAGTCGGCGCTGAATCAGCGCAGCTTCGGGCCCACGACTTTTTGCTCGGCCTTTCCGTAGAAGTGGCCATCTCCGTACATTGCAGCAGCTCATCGTTCAGTCCTCGCCACACTCAGCATCCATTTCCATCATGGGACTCTTCTCATCCTCATCATCATCGTCCTCTTCGGCTTCGACATCGTCCCAAGCACCACCTCAGCAAGCGCTCCCAACGCGCTCCTCGCGCCAAGCATGCTGGGATCATCGGGACGCCTACTTCTCCTGTCTCACTGCCAATTCTATCCTCGTGCCTCCCGGAACCGACACATCGGATGGTCGAGGACCGCCAAAGACGGCCAATGAGACTACAGCAGCGAGAGATGAGGACCCTTGCAAGGACAAGAGGAGCGGATACGAGGCCAATTGCGCAAAGAGCTGGGTGGACTACTTTAACAAGAGGAGACTATTGGAGGAGCGGCAGCGGTTGCTGTACGAGAAGAGTGGGCAGAGGCAGCTCTGAGGCGGTCAGAAGCGCTGCATTGCAGGCCACTCGAATTAGGAAGCTTCCGGGAGGCGCCAGTCGTGGCAAACATCGTCTCTGCCTCTGCGTGAAGGCCGCACGATGTTGAAAAACGGCAACGAATGGGTCGGTTCCACCTGCAATGACCCGTGGAATACTTGACACAACAATCTGCATGGCAGGCTGTAGAGCCATTCACATCTAATGTAGCGGATGGCTGAAGCGAGCTACGCTCACGAGGCCCAGAAACACCCCTTACCCGCATTATCAATGTACCATAGCTTTCCCACGACATTTCGCTCAAACGCACACCCACCACTCGGTTCGATGATGTCCAGAGAAGACGCTTGTGATGCCGACGACAGAGATGAGATTCTCCGCGGAAGGTATGGCAGGGGCAGGGTAGCCAGGCTTTGTATCATGGACCTCGTAGGCGTGAGAACGGAGCTGGGTGAGGGGCGCGCAGCGAGGGCCAGACATCTGGGTGTGCGTCAGGTGCCATGGCACAGAAGCCAGTCGCGGCCCGGAATTGCTCAGGTCGTCGTGTTCTCCCGGAAATTAGTGGACCCCGCTGCCTCGCCTAGGCGCGGGGCACCAGAGCACACACTCGGCACCGGAGAAGCGAGGTTGCAAGGTCATCCCTAGCCGCTAATGGCAAGGTCTGACCGACGAGGATAGGGGGGACAGCCCAGGTACCCCACTCCTCAGACCAAGTCGCTGTGCTAAGCTGACCTGACGCCCTGAGGAATGAGTACCAGGCACAACTTCGCCTCAATACCATTCAATCTGCAACCACGACTTCAGGCCCTGCGCTTCCTCTGCCAGTCAGGGCAGCCTCTTATCCTCTGCCCCTACACCACACCTTTCCCCCTCCCTTTGCCTTCCTTCCTGACCATAGATACTCCCTTGTCCTAACTTATTACAGGGTACGCTCGTTTTTCATCCCGCCTGACAGCAGTCGCTGAAGTCTGCGCCCACTTCAGGCCGGCATACCCACAAAGCCCTGCAGCGACCAACTCTGCTGCAGAATGGTTCAGTACAGTCCTTTCCTCGCACTTATAGGCCTACTGGGTCTCCTGCTGCCCCTCATTGTCGAGGCGGCTGTGCATGTGCCAACAGCAGGGCCCGTAGCTGAACAACGATGCGAGGCCTTCGCTTCTACCTTCAGCTCCAAGAATCTTGTGCTTAACCTCACTTTCAGTCAATACTGGGAACAGGGCTCGAATCCATCACTGGAGCTTCTGGCCTCTTCAATACCTTTGCCGATCTACCCAGAGGGCCCTGCACTGCAGCAAATTCTGGCAGGGGTTGGGCCAGATGTAGACATCTCCAGGGACGGTGGATACGGCTGGAATTCCCGAAAAAGGCTTTCGGAGCATGGCCCACTCGGGGGCCTGCCTGCTTTCTGCCGCTTTGGAGCCCTCATCGTCACCAGCAACCTCACCCAGGTCTACATGGAGGCATGGATGCCCTTCAAGTATAATCCCTCTCTACCGCTTGCGCCCATCAATGCCAGTGATTTCCCTACCAATTCCACGCCAATCAGTCTAGCGGCCAATGGTGACTATCTCAAGGCTCCCAGCTCGTACTTCATCAATGCCAGCTCGCCCCTGAAGAATGTCACGGCTCCCGACACCAACTCGACTCGATCTCTGATGACGGCTGCGTTGACAAAGTCCGCCTCGGCCAGCACCAAGAAGGTCATCGGTGATCCTCACACTCCATCTGCCAGAACCAAATTCAGAACAATGAGGACGACGGCTACAGCCACTGGAAACGACACCTCTGCGACGACGCCATCTGAGATCGAGCCAGAGGACACACCTGCGAGTTTGTCGACTGGGACTGCTGCGAATCCCACTGCCTCAGAAGAGGAGGTTGATGAAGAAGACGCCTCAATCGGTCTCCTTGAAGGACAGTCTACAAATGAGAATGGCAACAAGAGCACCATCACTCGCCGATGGAAGGGGCATTCCGACTCACCCCTCACAGGTCGTGAGGTCTTAGGGTCTCCCAAACAAGGTTGGAATGGGCGACTACTTTTGGTCGCAAACGGTGGCTTTAGGGGCGCCATCCCCTGGCCAACCATGAAGCAGTCCATGTCCAGACTAGGAATGGCCGTTGTTGGCAACAACCAGGGCCACTTTGGAGGAACGGGTGTGACGACCTGGATCAATGGCACGCAGCACGATGAGACCCTCGTCGATTGGGGGACTCGAGGTGTACACGTCTCAAAAGTGCTCGCAGATGAGGTGTTGGATGCCTTCTACGGGGTGAACAAGGGCAAGAAGAGACGCTCGTACTTTGCAGGATGCTCCAACGGTGGCAAATCCGCTCTTGCGTCCGCTCAATCTGATCCGGGAGACTTCGATGGAATCCTTGCCGGCAGTCCGGGCGTCAACTTCAACAGGATGGTGAGTGGAATCGTGTAGCCTCTCCAAGAGTGCTATGAGCTTGGCAGATGGGCCTGGTACTGATCCCTCACCGTCGTCACTCACAGAATGTGGGCCAAATCTTGTTCCAAACCCGCCACCGCAAAGGCACTGCGAAAGGAGGCTGGTTCTCAAACGAGCTGCTTGCGCCGATGCACCAGGTGATCCTAGACCAGTGTGATACCCTTGACGGTGTAAAGGACGGCGTACTCACCGACCCCAGAAAGTGCAATCCGGACTTTGACAAGGAGCTGCTGTGCAAAGCTGAAGGTGGCAAGGGCAATTACAGCGAATCCGATCTCTGTCTCAGCAGTACGCAGCTGACCAATCTCAAAGGCCTGTACCAACCTGCGACCATCAATGGCAGCTTTGTATACCCCGCATTCCCATACTCGTGGGAGTCGGATGGCGCGAGCTTCCAAGGCACAAGCCCGAAAGCGAGGTTCTGGCTGTTGGCGAACAGACGAGAGCCCAATTACGACAATGCGACCTTTGACCCGTACACGGAGATCACCTACGACCAGGTCGTTCAAGGCGACATCGATGGTACGGCATGGACTGCCGATGTCGTCGATCTTTCCCCTGCGATCAACTCTGGCACCAAGATCATCTCCTACCATGGTCTATCCGACATGACTATCAGTCCTTACTCGACGCAAGCGTACTACAGTGCCGTGGCCAATGCTACGGAAGGAAAGATCAAAGGGTCTCTCTCGGACCACTACCGCTTCTTCGACATTCCTGGTATGGGTCATTGTAGAAACGGTCCAGGCGCTTGGCACTTTGGAGGCATCACTCAGGAGGACGGAGGCAACCGACCTCTGGTCTTCGACACGCGCCATGACATGTTGCTCAGTCTAGTCGCATGGGTGGAAAAGGGTCACAATTTGCCATACCACGTAGGCGCGTCGTACAAGTCACGCTCGAAGGTGCTACCAGTGTGGGACGGTAGTCAGCCCCTGAAAGGAGATATCACGCTGCCCACGACCTTTGAGGACAAGGCTTACGGCGTTGAGTTCACCCGGAAATTATGTCCTTGGCCTCAGCAGGCTGTATACGACAAGCAGGGGACCACGAAGGGCAAGGACGCTTACATGAGCTTCACTTGCCAAACACCCAAGTAGTGCAGCATACTCTGGGCTGTTATACATGCCGCCTTGCATGCTTGCCAATTGCGCTCCATATACTTATTGTACTGACTGGGAGGAAGATCATATGCTGGGTCTGTCAACCAATGTCTCTCTCATTTGCGTTCCTTCATCCTCTTATACCCAGCCCTTATAGTAATGCATTATTCGCCTTACCGCCCATCCTGACTTGTATTCTCATGGCATTGAGAGTATTTGAGCATAAAAGTAGCTTGTTCCCACAGACAAGGACCATGTGTGACTGCTGAAGGTTACGCTGCTTGGTGATGCTCTTGATGTCCTTCTTCCGTTCCGCAATGGAATGAGCCCCTGTCTAGTCAAGTCTAGTCTAGCCTCTTCGCCCGCTCGCCCGCCCGATCGGTGGGTTGTGCGCGTGTGTGTGTCCTCATCGTGCATCTTGCAGCACCATCCAAGCCCCGCACTTCTGCACCCGCATCGCCCCCTCCAAACTTTGCCTGGGGGCTGGCCATCACCATTCATCCAAGCAGACCCATCCGCAAGATCTTCATCATACAACGCTTCCTCCTCTTTCACTAAAAGTCTGACAGTATATTCTACTGCTGCTGTTGTAAAACCTCCTAGTTCCTTCTCAGCGCTAGGTCTGTCCTCTTCAACGGAGGGAAACAGGGGCACTCACTCTCCTTCCGCTGCAACGTCTCGCGGCTGATCGCAGCCCGACCGTATCGTCCTCCTCCTCCTCTTCTTCTGAAGACCTATCACAATGTCCCACTCTTCCGGCTCGCCCAGGGACACCAGACGTCCTTCAAGGCAGGAGACATCTCCCGAGGGTGGACCTCCTCGTATCTCCTTTCCTTCTGAATCTGGCGCCGGTGCTTCCAGCCCGCAATTCCCGCGAGGAGGCGAGTCGTACAATTCGAGGGACAGCCATCATCACCCTGATCCTCAAGTGGCTCAGGACATTGATGCTGCGAGACAGATGAGTAGGGCTAGGGCTACGAGTATTGATCATAGAGGTGAGTCTCGTCGAAGCAGGTACAGATGGATAAGAAAAGGAATGGGATCCCGCAAAGGGCATGTGCGGGTACAGATACTGACCCTGCAATCCACTCTTTATCCGCCTTTGCAGAAACGAATTCGCCCACTTCTCCTCGGGTCATCCCAACCATGGGGAGGAGACCATCTATGCAGCAGAACGATGACCCTACCATTCCACCAACATTTTCCGCTACTTCTCCATCGCACGCCAGGCAGGTATCTGGCTCTTACATGGGCAGATCGCCCATGGCGGCTCGGAGTCAGGCAGCTAGATTCTACCGTCAACCTCGTCGGCAAGGCTCCAACACTTCACTTGATTCAGCTTCGCACTACATCGACCATCGTCATCATCACTCCATGAGCGCAAGTCAGGGTAACCAAGCTACCCTCTCTGCCTCTACTCGGCAGACAAGCAGACTGGGGCAGCAGAACTCCTTCCGAGACAACAACGTCAACGAGAGTGCTGTGGATGACGAGCCCATGGCGGCTGATGTGGACGACATCCCGCGGCGCAGCAGGGACGATTTGAGAGATGATCAAGACGAGCAGACGCAGCACACAATGTCTCGTCGGCCTTCTGCCCTTGAGGATGACGTCTGCTTCCCTATGCCAGGGCAGGGCTCGCCTCCTCAGGAGCACAGAGAGTACCATCATGAAGACTACCCTGACGATCACCGCGATTACGAAGAGATGCAAGAGGATGAGCATCATCATCATATGCATGACGGCCCTCGTAATGCAGCAGGGCGTCTGCCACCAGGCTACCCCTTCGCATTTGACCTACAGGCCCTGGAGGAGTATGCAGTGGAGGAGCGCACTAAGCTGGCAGCTACAAATGCGGCTGGTGTGGACTTTTCGAATGGCGGGTTGAGGAACCGTATTCGAGGAGGCAGAGCAGGTAGAGCGGACGATGGAGATGGAACATACGGAGGAACTGCATACGGCATTTCCCCTGAGTCGGACGATGCCACCTTCTACTCTCGCCGACCTCGAAAGCCTCAGGCGGACAATGCACAGGGCAAGTATCAACGCAAGCTCGCCCTTTTTGAATCCGGAGGAACGGCCCCTCCCCCTCAGAACATCTTTGGAGGCCGCGATGGTGCAGATGTGAACACACCTCTCTTGGGCGCCGACGGCAAATCAGCCTCTCCCAGCGATTTGCCATCTTACCAGCCAGCCAAGAGTGATGGAGGGAGAGCTGACAGGGATGAAGCTCAAGAGGGCCCAGGAAACCTTGGGCGCTCGTACTCGCAGCCCGCTGGACCCGGCTTCCCTGGCAGGAAGAATAGAAAAGCAGGTGTAGGAGGCGCAAGCGCTTTCTCCCTGGGAGCGGGAGGTCTAGGAGCTCCAACTCCTGCCGACAAGCCCTATCGCTTCACATTCTACTCCAATGCTCTGCCTTCGACCATCC
Organism: Microstroma glucosiphilum; assembly: GCF_003144135.1. Classification (NCBI taxonomy): domain Eukaryota; kingdom Fungi; phylum Basidiomycota; class Exobasidiomycetes; order Microstromatales; family Microstromataceae; genus Microstroma; species Microstroma glucosiphilum. The sequence goes on along the minus strand of NW_020289928.1, from coordinate 246,954 downwards.
ATGCTCGTCACATTGGCGAATTGCCTGCCAAGGGACAGACCTTTGAGGAACTCTTCTCCGGCCTGGATGCAGGTACGCTGGGAGGGGCTGCTGAGGAGTCGAGCGCCGAGCCTAGTGCCGGATCAGATGAGGCCAACGCTGCAGGGGGAAGCAAGATCAACGCCTCCGGATCGCAGCCCTCTGCTCTTACGGCGCAGTTGGCTGCAAGAGGAGCCTTGACATCAGTCACTGGCAACGGAGCTTCTGGCTCGAGCAGTACAAGCGGTCGAAGGGAGGGCACCACTGCTCCTCCTACGCGCTCTGGTACGCCTGTTCCTCAAGTGACTGGCGCTCCAGCTCGCAACTCGCTCAATGCTGTGCGACAAAACAGTCAGCGTGTGGCTCCTCCACCACCTGCTGGCAACACAGCTGGAGTACGCACAATGCCCGGCGGAGGCATTCGTATGGATCAGGACCCCGAAGCGAACACCTGGTGGCTGGACGTCCTCAGTCCCACGGATACGGAAATGAAACTCCTCAGCCGCGTCTTTGGTATTCACCCGCTCACCACAGAAGACATTCTGATGGAGGAGACCCGTGAGAAGATTGAACTCTTCCGCAACTACTACCTGGTCTGTTTCCGATCTTTCGATCAGGATCCATACTCTCCGACTTATCTGGAGCCTCTCAACATGTACATCATCGTCTTCCGCGAAGGCACCCTCTCTTTCCACTTCCGTGCCACACCTCATCCTCAAAATGTCAGGAGACGTATCAAGCAGCTCAAGGACTACATCAATGTCACCTCTGACTGGATCTCCTACGCCCTCATCGACGACATCACCGATGCCTTTGGTCCTCTCATCCAGAGTATCGAGTACGAGGTCGACTCCATTGATGAGCTCGTATTGATTCTCAAGGATGTAGAACAGAGCGACATGTTGAGGCGTATTGGAGCCTGTCGAAAGAAGGTCATGGGTCTGCTTAGGTTAATGGGTAACAAGGCCGACGTCGTCAAGGGATTGGCAAAGCGATGCAATGAGAATTGGTCCGTGGCACCAAAGTCGGATATTGGACTCTATCTGTCCGATATTCAAGATCACTTGATCACCATGACGCAGAACTTGTCCCACTTCGAGGTGAGTAAACCTGGAGTCCATACCAGTTTTGCTATAGCCAGGTATACTGATCCCTTTCCTCTACTTTCGTATTCCGTTCTTTGCCAGAAAATTCTCTCCCGCTCCCACTCCAACTACCTCGCTCAAATCTCAATCGAGATGACCGAAGCCAACAATCGTGCCAATGACGTCCTTTCCAAATTGACTGCACTAGGTACCGTCATTGTTCCTCTAAACGTCATTACCGGTATCTTTGGTATGAATGTGCAAGTTCCAGGACAATACACGGAAAGTCTTACGTGGTTTTGGAGCTTGTGCTCGGGAATGATCTTAATTGCCGTACTGGGATATTGGCTGGCAATTAGGTATTTGCAGCGTTGAGGGATCTGTTTATTCTCGGGTGGTTCTATACGATGTGTGCTTCTGCGCTCGCTACAGATTCTCTGTCTTCATTGTCCCTCGCACTTCTAATGCGGCTCACAAAATACAACACAAAGCACATGCCTTGCTACGCCTTTCCCTCTCACCTTTGCCTGAATGTCCACTCTATACTCCCCCACCCCCCACCCCTTTCTACTCTCCCAACTTCCCACTCTCAACAATCTTTGCATCCAATTCCTTCTCCACCTCTTCTCCCAATTCCTGTAGACGCTTCAAGTCATCACCGATGAGACTTACGTCTACGCCTCCTTGAAACTTGGGATAGGAGCCAAGACGGATATTCTCTTGTTTGCAGCGGGTATTGAGTTTTTCGAGATAGGGGGCAATGGAGGATTCGGGCAGCTAAAAGAAGGGTAGGACGAGAGAATCAGGGAGAGGAAGGAGGCTGTCAGTAAGTAGGTGAGGGAATCGATTCTCGCCACGCCTTTGTGATTCTGAGAGCTCACCTTTGTGTGTACCAACATCCGATGTGGACGAGGTTTGCTGGTGTCAATGGGTACATACGGCTCCATGCCGTCCAGTAGAGCTTCGAACAGCCTTGGCACTCCCGGTAGGATACAGATCCGCCCATTGATCCTCACCACGGGTACCCACAGGGACTCTGTCGGGTGAATCACCTCGACCTGTGCTGCTCCACTCCCTTTACTACTAGGGAAAAGGGCCATCCTCTTTCTCGCAGTGACCATTTCCTCCGTTTGCTCTCTACTTTGACTTCTTCCCTTTTGCATCTCTGCCATTCTCCTCAATGTCTCATCATGATATTCCAATGGTTCTGCTCCAAAGGCTTTTGCGATACTCTCATAGGTGATATCATCAAAAGTAGGACCAATTCCACCACTGGTAACGGTAAAGTCGTACTTTTCACCAAAGCGACGAACCGCTTCGGCGATTTCTTCCTCGTCGTCCGCAATGACTTCGATGCGCTTCAAGTCGATGCCGCGGTTGAAGCAGAATTGAGCAAAGTAGTTGCTATTGGAGTCTTTGGTCTTGCCGTTCAAGACCTCGTCGCCGATGATGATGCAGCTGGAGAGGAGGGAGGTGAGGAATGGACCGATGTTACGACAATGTTCTCAGAGATACCAAATCTTTTGGAGATCCGACCTTTCCTACTCACCCTGCTGTTTGGACATATTTGCCCGGTCCCAGAGGCTGGTTGTGCTTGCTCACATCGCTCATCGCAAACTTAGGCATCGCCTGCTGCGAGGAAGAAGCCATTCTTGCAGTCGGAGGTGAGATCCGAAGAGAAGGCGGTGTGAGGTGGGATACGATGCTGCTCAGACGTGTGCTGGAGCTAAAGAGGGATGCAGGGGAGCGAGGGAGCATGAAGGAGTGGGACTGCTGAAGTCTTGACACCAGTACGAGACCTTGACTGAGTGTGAGCTCGGATTGGTTGAGGGATACTGTACTGATCGTTCGGGTCGCCCGAGCCAGACGCCCTCCACTTGGCTTGTCCGCTGACAAAGATTCCGATCCGACTCCGCCATGCGTCGGCTACCGGTACGGCTACCTCTGGAGTGTGTGCCGGTAGCCAGGCTGCGCCAGTAGGCACAGATGGACATCACTGCCCACGCGCAAGCGCTGCTTTACACGAACAAGGTAGCGCTTGCTTCAGCTGAATTCTCCGGCCCAGCTGTACAAGTCTGTATTTGCGCTCAGCAGTCTGCACATTTGGAATGCAGCTCACAAGCTCGGAAGAAGAGCACGCTCGGTTGTCTGCCATCTGGACGCCGTAAATGACGCTAACGCTACCAAGCTAGGTCGAACCGTCTTTGGACCTGATCATACCATCGCCAACGGGGGTGTTCGGACCGAAGAGGCTCAGTGGAATATGCTGCCCCTGACGACCGATCTCTTCCCATCCGGTGCGCATTTGACCCGCCCCCTCCCGCGTCGCACTTCCTATGTCAGGTACACACACACACGCCCCTGAACATTGTGTGCAGAGCACAGCCTGGCGAAAGTTCAACAAGCACATCTGCGTATCCTTTGTGATGCACAGCACAGCACAGCACAGTGCTGAGCACAAGTATATATCACCTCCACCACGCACCCTCCTTTCCCCCACTGACCATGCCACGCTTCTCTCGCCTTTGCACTGCTTCCCTGTGTGCTCTGCCCTGGCTTCAAAGCGCACCATCAGCACCTCGCACCCATGAGACCATACCCCAGACCAGTATGAGTACCACCGTCCAGATTCGCAAAGCTCAGCACCTCCACAAGATTGGAGGTGAGGTGGAAGGACATATCGACACTGCCGAAGTGCGAGCTCATGCAGACAGTCTCTTGGCCAAGCATACAGCTCGAGGGCTTGCCTCTGAGGTGAGCACTCACTCGCACCATGATGAAAAGGCCGACCATACCAGTGCTGATCATCATCATCGAGGTCACCATGCATCTCACAAGCCTGCAGCCGCACGGGAGACTGGAAACACGGCCGATGTAGACATGATCATCCAAGGCGACGGCTTCAATTGGATCGGTGACCTCACTGTTGGTGACAAGACTGTTCCCCTGCAGTTCGATACCGCCAGCACCAATGTGAGTGGAAAGACAAGACTGGCAGCATCAGGAAGACGATCCAATGTTGCTAACTTGCCCGTCTCTCTCCCGTCTTTTACTCCAGCTCGTGCTCAACAAGGATGCTTACAAGCCGGGACCAGATGCCAAGAATCAGCGAATGTCTGGCAACGTCAGCTACGCCAGTGGCCAGACCAGTGTAGTTCACGTAAGTTTCTCAACCTTTGGCACAGGCGCTTCATAACTGACACCACCGTCGGTCCCTCGCCCTTCTCACTCCCAGCTTTGGACCGATACCGTCATCTTCGGCGAGCTTCCCCCCATCGCCGACGTCCCCATCTCCTGGGCCGAGTCCAACTTTGTTGGCGGCAAAGACAGTGCAATGCAAGGTCTCGTCGGCCTCGCTCTCCCCGGTCAAGACTCTGCTTCTCCCCTTGGTGGCTTCTTTGAGAGAGTCGTCAAAGCTGGAGTGCTCAAAGAGAACATCTTCTCTTTTGCTCTTGCTCCCGGTGGAGTTGGAGAATTGCAGTTCGGAAGCGTGGCGGAGGCGGCTGTGGCTCCACCTAAATGGCTGCCTGTGCTGCCTGACCGACCGGGAGAGTGGCTTGTCAAGGGCTCGATCAATGGACTGGAGAGACGCATGTTGCTGGACACTGGATCCAGCACCATCTTAGGTGAGTGACGCAAGGAGTCGTTGAAATTCTAACCTCCACTTGACCTTATCTTAACATCCTCGTATCCTGTCATACAGGTCGCAAGGAAGACGTTCTCCCCATCTTCGAAAAGCTTCAGGACTTCATCGACGTCCTCGAAGATCCCGACGGAAGCATCTTTGCCGTCCTCAAGGACTCCTCCAAACTCCCCACCTTCACCTTTACCTTTGGTGACTTTTCCTTTAGACTTGGAAAGGATGCTCTTTCCTATGGAACTATGCCTGATGGTCGTCAGGCATTGAGTATCATGGGAGATGTGATTATGGAAAAGTTCCCAAAGGATGTCTGGATCGTGGGGGATGCTGCGTTGCGTGAAGTTGTTTATACGTGCGATTGGGATGGGAAACGTGTGGGCTTTTCCCCACACAAGAACACCATCGTCGTCTAGACGCATCGGGGGTACGGTGGAGCACCGATTCCACTAGTCGAATACCATCCCAGCTCCCTCATCTTGTCTCTATATGCCGTCAATGACGAACCAAAGCTCATTAAGTGCATCCAGATATCGCCTTCCCCATCTCTATCGCCACCGCGTCTTCTGCCTACCACAAAGCCCTGTAGGATTCCTCAGCCAAAATCAATGCTGGCTCTGTAAGCGACACGAGTGAAAACAAATTTGCAATTGGTTGGGTGGTACTGTACTAATGGTATAATCCCTTTGCAATGGGTGGTGAGGTGACACGAACAAATGAAAGTGTGTAGAATGTAGAATGGACGGGGATGATGGAAGTCCGCAAAGAGAGCGAGTGCGAAAGCAATGGGAGGGTTGGAGAGAAGCTTGCAATCTTTCCCCGTCCACCTTGCGGATAGCTCACTCTTCTCCTGACATAGTCCACTGTGCCCATCATCTCTCGGCTTTCGCTCTTCATCGATTCCGCACCGTATTCTTCATCGTCTTGTAGAGCATCGTGTCCTTGAATGACCACTCATTGTTGTTGTAGGGGAACACGTGCTCCAGCAAACGCGACGCCGTTGGACGGGCGTCCGGGTCTAGCTCAAAGCATTTCTTGAGGAAGTGGGCCGCCTCTGGCGATGGTCTAACGTCGGGAGGGATAGGAGGTGCTCGACCTTCCTTTCCGATCTTGAACATGGCCTGCACTGCTTCATCGTCTGACCAGGGTCTCCTTCCAGCGAGCATCTCCAACACGACGCATCCAAGGGACCAGATGTCAACCTTTGCACTGTAGCCCTTCTTGCTCATCGTCACCACCTCTGGGGCCATCCAAAAGACGGAACCTTGTAGACTCATCCCCTCGACGTTGCTGTAGATGTTATCGCTCTTTCGCACTGTACCAAAGTCGGAGATCTTGACTGTGCCGTCGAGGTTTACCAGGAGATTGTCGCCCTTGAGATCTCGATGCAGAACACCACGCTCGTGGAGATAGGTTAGACCGGAGAGGATCTGCAAGACAAAGAATTTTATGGTGCCTTCTTCCATAGGCCCGTACTTGCGTAGAACACTGGCGATGCTGCCACCGGGGACATACTCGAGGAAGAGGTGAAGGTACTTTGGCGTCTCCTCGAAGCCCAAATAGGACACGATGTTGGGATGGTCAAGGTCTTTCAGCGTGTCGATTTCTGACTTCAGAGCAGTGACCACTCCCTTTTGCCGCGTATCCTCTCGATCGCTTTCAGTCCGAGGTAGCTCGACCTGCTTGACGGCGATCATTTCACCAGTGGTTGCATTCAGAGCGAGGTACACTCTTCCATACGTTCCCTTTCCAATCAGGTCACCCTTGACCCATTTGAAGACGGGGAGAGCGTTCGAGTCGGCAGAGGGCGATTCGGCTACGGAGGATCCTGACACGGAAGCCGCGTGAGATCCACGGTTGACCTGTTCTGAGCCTGGCGTCATCTCTAGCAGCTTGGTACCCCACAGCTTTGTGCTTCTCCTCCGAGCAAGACCCAATCCTGGCGAGGTGACCGACGAGCTGGACGCCGCATTCACCGCCGTCATCGGTGTCAGACTTCCCACGCCCGAGCTCAAGACAGGTGCTCGTCTCGGCGCTGGCGTGTCAGCCGTCTGTGCCCCGCCATTCATCTCCATGAATCGCATCCGATCTTCGGCGACTCGTCGAATTGACTTCTTGTGACGAGTCAGCGATGAAGCACTTGTGGGAGATGCAGTTGTAAGCTGATGTCGGCCGGAGCTAGTCGTCGAAGGGCTGCCAGACGCAGCACTAGATGGCAACGGGCTGGGAGGAGCGCCTGCAGCAGCTGCGTCAAGTACCGGCTTGTCCAGGTCGTGGCGAGGGAAGAACTCGTCCAGATTCTCGTACAGCTGCTCTGGGGGAGGACGCATCGCCCAAGCATTGTCTCGCCGAGCGAACGAGCTCTTGCGAAGGACTCCAGGTGAAAAGGTCGAGGAAAGTGGGACAGGTCCTCCATTGCTGCTAGAACTCAGCGCAGGCGAATCATGGGGTGAAGCACGAGCTTTGACGAAAGCAGCAGCAGGAGAGTTTGGTGCATCAATCGTCAGCCGCAACTCTGGGCGTCTGCTGGGACTTGAAACTCTTTCAAGCAGAGAAACGCCGTCGGGCGCTTTGAGCGATGGCTTGAGTGTGCCTGAGTCATCAGCATCATCCAACGAAGTGGTTTGTCCGCTGTCTTTCCCGCTGCTCCCTGAGCTGAGTGACGAGGGATTGTTTGACAGTGGAGGGGCAGCATCCAAAGGCTTCGCCCAGGTTCCACCCTCATCATCGTCGTCATCATCTGCGAACGAAGCGAAAGTCCCTCCACCTCCATCATCGAGATGGAAATTACCAATTCTGCTGCTCCCTTGACCGGAAGGGCTCTTGACAGTGGCTGTCGAGGAAGAGGCCGTAGATGGAGAATCAGCTTTGACAGTGCTGTTTGGAGAAGCGGCTGCGGGCATGCGCGGTGGCTTGAGAGCATTGCTGTCACCGGATGCATTAGCAAGCAGCGAAGCCCACTGATCAGCTTTGAGTGTTCCTTCATCCTCGCCGTCATGAGATTGCGCTGCCTTGGCCGACTTTGAAGCCGTCGAGGATACGGCTGACGTCACTGGCAGGCGGGGTAGTGGGCGAATCCTCGACACATCAATCTCATCGGGGCCGACATGAGTGGGCTGATTCCTCACTCGAGACGAGGCAGCAGGACCTCCCGATGGTGGCGGAGATTCCAAGGACTTCAGATGTTGACCAGGCAGCGGCCCACTGCCCGAGCTGCGAGCTGATGTAGGTGCCGTCATAGACTCTTCAATAGAACTGCGAGGCTGACTGCTTTCCCTGGACAGGCTGCGACGGTGGCCAGCCACTGCATCGCTTTCTGTGGACTTGAATGACAGACCAGACGAACGGTCTGAGCCGCCGTTGGTACTGCCGCGGTGATGACCATCACCTTGTTGTCCGCTCCCGGTAGAGGTCCTGGGATGCGTTGAGGACACCTGCTGTTGGTACTGACCGCCTGTGTGGGCTGGAGCGCTGCGCTGCGAATGAGGAAGAGCTGCGGGGGGAGGACCTCTGTACTGGGGAGCTTGTCCGTGAAGATTCTGGGGACCCACAATCCTGGTAGCTCCTTGCTGAGGGGAGGACGTAGCGGGAGTGCGTGGATAGTGGTACTCTTGAGAAGGGCGCTGAGCGTGTTGACCTGGCATGCTGCTCTGCGCAGTCTGACGAGCATCGTGCGACGACCTTGGCATCAATACGGGAGGATGCGGTGACGACGCCTCTCGTTGCTCTTGCTGCTTGAGTTGATGGAGCTGCTGCTGCTGCTGATGGTGGTGGTGGGCAGATCTGGGATCCCACTGGGAGGCACTTTGAGGCTGGTTGAGAGCACGAGGCTCCCTAGGTCCAAAGTGCGGATGAACAAAGGGCTGCCGCGGCTCTTGTCCGCCACTTTGCCTTCGATGCTGCAAAGTCTCCTGTACAGTCATGCCAGGAGACAGAGCAACACTCCCACCTGCTTGGCCAGTGCGCAGAAATTCAGAGACTTGCCTAGTGCTGGAGGCGGGAAAGCGAGCCTGAATGTAGGGATCTTCCTTAGGTTCCGGAGGAGACATGAATGCCCGATAATGGGCGGTTGCCGGGTTGCCTGCGTCATGGAAGGTATGAGGGCGCTGCGGAAACGGCGTCAAGGCTGGAGGCCCATGGTACGAATGAGGACCAGCACGAGGGTCCGTGTAGACCCTCGCTCCGAACTCGTTGATGTAGAGATTGGGCGGATGAGGGTGTGCAGTACCAGACATAGCTTGCACGTGATGCTGGTGTTGCGCCTGGTAGTTGTGAGCCAGTGCGACACCAGAAGCAGGGGCCCTTAGAGTCCCAGGCCCTCGATGAGACATCTGCCCCGGGAACTGATCCCGGTAACCTCCGTCGAAGGAGCTCGCCATTCGCATCGAGGTGGCTGACGGAGGATGCCGAGGAGCCGTAGAGCTCGCCACAGCACTGATTGCACCAGACTGCGCCACGCCCATCGGTGGACCATCTGCCGAATGTCTCGGCTGCAACGGTGCAAGAGGTTGTGCTGGTCGAGAGACTTGGCCTGCTGATCCGGGTCGACGGCTTTGATTGTTTGGAGGCATTTGGACTGGTCCGGTTGCTGCTTCTCTAGCAACTGTGAGACTTGGATACCTCCCGTCTTTACCTGGCGACCTCATCTCTTCGGGAAGGTAGTCAGACACAGACTGCCGATTAGCGCGGGATGTCTTGGGCTGAGTTGACGAAGGATTGTCTTTGACGCTTCTACTGGCATTGACCTCACTTCCTGACTTTGACTTCAGATCTTCCATGCTTCTGATGGGCTGTAGAGCATTGCCTCCTTGCCTATTGTTGATTTTTGACGATCCACCAGCCAAGTTCTGGGCGAGCAATTGCTCATAGCCTGCGTCAGGCTGATTGTACATCCTGGCAGCATCATGTAGATCGTACTCGTCACGTTCCGCTGTTTGCACGTCTCGCCGTCGGCTTGAGCTATCTTCTGGCATCTGTTGACGCTGAGACGGCGGACTGTGCGCGTGACGGTCGAGCTCAGTCGCCTTATTTCGGGGTGACTTCGACGGTGACCTCGCAGCAGATGCTAAAGCATTACCATTGGAATACCCTGAACTTGTTGCTGGACGCTGCGGAGTTCCTCTCGAATAGCGCCGAGGCAGGACCGGTCTCTCTTCCTCTACCGAGACTTGCTGCAATTCTTCCATTTCTTCTGCAGGTCCACTGAAAGCTTGACCCTGTACGTGGATTGGAGCATCTGGATCACGAGCGTCGTGCTGCTCGGCATGGACACTGCCTTTCCCTCTGGGCTCATCCTCTACAGTGGTTCCCTTGGTATGAACCGAGTCAGAGCGTCCCTCACGGACAGCCAAGAGCCCTGAGGACGGTCGCGAAGAAGTGGCTTGACTCAGACCAGAGAAGCGAGGGTCATCGCTGCTTCCCGCACTGCCACTCGCGAAGCTTCTCCGGCTGACACCTTTTGAGCGAGCGAGACCTTTCTTGCGGCCAGTCTCCGAGCCGCTATCGTACGTGGCCAGGGTTCCATTTCCTCCTTCGGCGCCATCGTGTTGGAAGGCATAGTCTCCTGTAGAAGAGACAGAGCTGATACTGTCGGCCTTCAAGTGACGATCGCCAGAGGTAGCAGCGGCATTTGACTGAGCGAAAATTGCCTGTGGACTCAGTGGAGACTCACTGCTCCCAGACTCCTGCTTACTCCTGCGCCTCTGTGGCTCTGACAGTGCGGTGACTGCAGCAGCGGGAGGTGGACCAGTGCTAGTCGGTCGGGCGGGGGGACCAATCTGCTTGAGCAAGAATTTGAGGTTGCCCTTGTTGTCACCCAGGGCCTTGCAAACCGTCCAAAGACTGTCTTCGGCGATCGGAGGTCCGCTGGTCTCTGACATTCCGATCTCAGTCCGGTAGAAGACAAATGATGCCGGATCGTCCTCAAAGCGATCTGTGCAGATATACGGAGGGTGTAGAGTTCAGCCTCTTATCCCTGTGAAAGCTTCGGATCCATCAACTCACGAAGTTTGCTCAACATCCGCTCCTTGATGCCTGCTGCCGAGTCAAGACCGGACACGTCTACCACTAGGAATCTCTCATTGTCCTCGGTCACCTGGATTAGCATCCTTCCGAGCGCCTGGCGACCCGCGACTGTACCATCTTCGACGGACTCGAAGCTTATCACAGACGATGCAGAAGGATTGCGCAGGAGCGGTGGCTTTTGTGCTGCAAGTTCTTCCAGGAGGTCAATTTGATCCGCGGTTGGCGCGACAGCGGAGGTGGGATCGACAAGTGACTGGGTATCGGAGTGGCAAGACCTTAGAGTGAGCCTCACATTCTGAAGATGCTTTGAAATGTCAGAGGTACTCACCGACTCGTCTCCTCCACTGCTAGCTCCAGTAAGTGCGTCAGGGCTTCCCTTTGGCGGCTCCCTTGAGTCAGAGCGGTAGTGTACCTTCTTACCGAAGCGCTCAAAAACACTGCCAACGTGGTCAAAGAGCATGCTACCATTCTTTCGTGACCGATCAGCGAGGCTTCTCTCCTTTGCGTCGCGAGAGCTCTCCCCTGCTTGCCCGCCTGTGATTACGGTCCGCTCCTTCGGCTTCCGTTTCTCAGTCCCGACCGAGGATCCGTCAACTACTCTTGGTGAGGTGGGTCGGAGGATCGAGAAGAAACCTCCACCAGCTCCAGGCGATCTGACTGCCGAAGGAGGCGTATTTGAGCCACTGTGACCCGTCGAATGAGGATGACCATGGCTGCCTGTTGATCCGGCTGAGAGCGGTGAGGGTGGATGCTGATGTTGTGATGAGGGACCAAAGACATTTGTGGTCAGGTACAGACCTGATCCGGAAGCTGCGCCTGTCTCTGCTTCGTTGTTGCCATTTGCAGAACGATTCGAGTCGAGCCTATCGTTGGGAGCTGCTGTCACTGAGAAGTTGAGACGGGCTGGCGAGTTCTGTACAGGAGAAGATTGCGTTTGCGGATCGAAGCCAGTCGAGGAGGATGCCTGGTCGCCGGCTACGATGGGCGAAGATTTGGGACTCGTGTCATCGACCCAGCTCGCAGCAGCGATACCTGCTCCACCTTTGCTGCTTGGCCCCCTGCTGCTCGAGCGCTGACCTCCTCCAGAGCGCATACGTTCTGAACGGTTCTGATCGTGTTCGCTGCTGAATCCTCGAAAGGAACGCAGCGAACCCGTCGGAGAGATGGGCATGACGGAGAATTCGAGGAAGTAGGAGCCAACGAAGCGCTGCGTAAGGCGCTGAGCCGCGTCTCCTTCGTCTCGAAGGGTCCGAATGCAGGTAATCCGCGGCCGCTAAGCAGACTACCTTATCCTTGTTCGACCCCTGACAATTAGTGACTGCTGCGTCTTGGGATAGAAGGAGGAGGGTGTTGCTCTATAGTAGCATCAGGCTTTGTTCGAGGGGACACAGTCCAGTAGAGGAGGAGACCTATCTGTTGGACGTCTTGGTACGGCCCAAGAGTATCTCAGCAAGCCCAGATGAAGTATGATATCAAGGGCGAGAATTGGAGCTTAAAAGTCGGATCGACTAGGGGCCAATGTCCTATGAAGATCGTCCAGCTACAGTCGCGATGTTGTTGCTTTGCGTCACCCTTTTTTAAGTCTACTCGTCTGAATGGGCAAGGGAGTCGCGTTGGTGCTTGGGGAGAGTGTATGCAGTACGCGCACCACAGGGGACCGAGCCAGAAGGTTACGTCGGCCAGACCAGATAGACGGGAGGGCGCGCGTGGGGTGCGTTGCGATGGCCTCGGCTAGACGCAGATAGGTATACGAGGCAGCTATGAGGATGAAGGAAGCTGCGATGGAGGGTGAAGAAGGGGCAACGAGAGATGGTCCAGGAGGCTATAGGGAAGCGCCGGCGGAGGTGAGTAGCAAGCGTCACACGGCAAGGGGGGCCCTGCACCCAACATCGGCTGAGTTTTTCCGCTGCCTCGCTCAATCGGCACCCGCGTCGCAGCCCATCCGGGGAACACGCCAGGGCAGCGAGCAAGGATGCGTCCAGGCACCTAGTCACTCTTACGAGGGATGCTTCAGACGTCTGGCAAACCCTAGCAGAAGCTACACCATGCCATTTACGCTACCTTTGTGCCTGGCTCAGGGCAGCGACCTCGGCACCTTCGCCGCGTCGCCAAGCAACCGTATGACTCCCGGGCGGAATGCACATCGGCCCGCCCGCGTGGCCTGGCCAAGGGTAGCGCAGGGGCCTCAGCCAGACGGAAAGGGAGCCAGGCGCAGGGCAGAGGCGCATAGACGGTGCACCTTGCTCCCACCTTCCTCCCCTTCCTGCTCACCTGAGCTCCCCATCGCTCCTTGCCATCATCTCGGCTGTCCATCATGGACACCGACATCTATCAACTACAGCCACTCTTGTATCCTGCACTTCCTCACAATCAGCGTTTGAATCCAAAGTCTCCAGCAGCCATCAGTCTGGCCGTGCGATGCGCCGAATCAAACGGTGAGCACGGCATGAAAGGGTGGGCCTATATGCGACGTTGACCTTCGGACCTGACCCTGCTCCTTATGTCTTGCACCGCTTCGACCATATTCTCCTTCCATAGGCAGGAATCTTTATGTCGGCTCGTCTGATGGCATAGTCCATCACTACGTCCTCAGAGATGAGGGTTCTTCGCAGAACGTGAGTTGCCAGATCAGACGGCCTCGGTTGCGCTTGCCTACATTCCTCTGACGTTGCTCTTACCATGCTCTTACCATGCTCTTTGCTATGACAGCCCAATCAATTTGATCTGGTCTCAAGCAAGGTCGTCTCCCCATCCGGCAAGCCAGTCGAACGCCTCCTTATCCTTCATCGCATTGGCGTCGCGGCAGTCTTGGCAGAGTCAGTCCTGACATTCCTCCATTTGCCCAACCTCGACCCCCTGCCGCCCAATACACTCCCGGTGGTGAAAGGCGTGTCCACAGTGGTATTGGATGATGCCGAAGTGGAAAAGGATGGGACCGATGGCCAAGGCTACGTCAGCCTATGCGTGGTCAAGCGGCGGCAGGTGGTACTAGCCAAGATCGGAATGGGAAGATGGCTGACAGTCAAAGTAAGTGAGCCAGAGCGGAACCCAAGCAAATGTCTTCATGTTTCGGGTACTGAAAGCCTTGAACCGCTTGGTTCTGCAGGACTTACCCATCCCTTCTGGCATTATGCTGGTGAGGCGCTATGGGGACACTCTATGTGCTGCTAGCACAACCGAGTACAGCCTGATCAACTTGACGACCTCTGTGGTCACTCCGCTGGGCCTTCCCATCAGTCACTCTCAAGAATCGCCTTCAGCCTCGACCCGTCCATCGATTGTGACCTTACCTGCAACCTCTGGCAATACTGCCACAGGAGAATTCCTTATCACTAGTCATTCAGACGAACAGACGCTGGGCGTATTCATGACGCCTAGTGGTGAGCCCGCCGCTAAGCTCATCGAGTTCTCCAGTCACCCTCGAGCTTTATGCGTTGAGTGGCCGAACCTGGTGGCTTTGCTTCGAGACGATACAATTGCCGTCTACAGCTTGGAGTCGATGCAAAGAATACAGAAAATCCAGCTGCCCGATCTAATAGAGCCGAGGTTACTATCTTCAGGACAAAGCTCCCTCGACACCAGTCTCGCTTCGCGAAGGCCAGATAAGTTCTTCACAACGCTCCATCATCCCTTTCGCCTTCCAGAAGAAGCAGGAGGCAGAGCAGCGTTCTTCCTCGACCTCACTGCCTCAGTCAAGCATCCTGCTTGGCGTGAATACATCATCAATGGGAACGATCGGCAGTCAAAGATACTTATGACATGTAAAGACGCCGTGCAAGCTCTATGCGAGCCGATACCCTTGTCGGAAGCGGTGTCGCTGATCGCTAATGAGAGGTGGGCTTCATTAGAAGCCCTTGCAGAGCGGGAGTGGGGCAAAGAGGGTCAGATAGACCGGAAGCCACAGATGGCGAGTACCCGAAGATTTATTCTCACGAGATAGCGTTCTACCACAACTGACAGTACACACTTCTGGGACTAGCAGGTGCCAGCTCTGCAACATATCTACAGCTTGCTGACGTTGCGAAATCTCAACATGCTGAACTTCTACGCTGCCTCTCTGGCGCTTCAGAGGTCCTCTCTAGACTACCGTTTCGTTCTGCGAATGTTCCCCAAAATTTGGAAATCAGGAAGCACGAAGCAAGTCGAGGTGTTCTCGGCTCTTCAGCCTCTGCTTGAGCACTGGAGCCCCGTCGAGGACATGGTCTCCGCCAATCTGCAGCAGAACTACTCTAATGGCTGGCAAGACAATGCAGTGCTGCAGCAACTGCAGTCTCAGCTTTTGGACAGAGGATACGATCTGGCAGAGAGCGTACTCGAAGGTGCCCGACACCATCGTTCTTCGGAGGTAGATACTCCTCTGGCAAATTTGTACGGGTCAAGGCACCAGCGCGAGAAGCTGTCAGCTCTGCTGAAGTCAGAAAATTTCTGCGATATCGACATTGTCGCAGCTCACGCTAAGGAGCTTGGCACAACAGCAGCACTAGCCGAACTTTACTATCGCCGTCGAGACATAGGCCAAGCTTTGGAGCTTTGGACGGCAATGATCGACGGAGATATTGAAGACGCAGAGATGACTCGGGGGGTGGAGGACGTGATCAAGGTGCTACAGGAATCGCAGCAGCTTGAATTGCAGAGCAAGTATGCCCTTTGGGTTGTCAAGTATGACGTACAAGGCGGAGTCGATGTGAGTGTGAAGTCTATCTTAAGATTAGCAGAGAAGATTAGCAGAGAGAAACTTTACGCTGACCGTATCATCATTTGTCCCTTTGAAGCTTCTCACGCGCTCTTCTGGAAGACTAGACCTCCTGTCTTCGGTGGATGGCGCCGACCATCAGGACATCCTCGAGAAGCTCAGAGCTGCAGGGGCTACAGAGGCCGCCGAGCGATTCATTGAACAGATCGTTCTCTCGCAGCCACAAGCTTCGAGGATCCACAAGGATCTCATCGACATAATCCTGAATCGTGTCGAGTCGGCTCTGCAGGATCAAAAGGCAAGAAGTGTCCTGCTGGACTTGACGAGAGAATATGCCCAGGGCGGATATGCGGAAGGTTTTGCTGGTCATTTGGCTATCCAGTCCAGCGCCTCGCCTGCCATTCTCGATCGACTGAAGTTGATAATGCTGTTGCAGGGGTCAAGCCATTATGACGCCGATGTACTCCTCTCTCGCGTTGATTCCCTCTCCAGCGGAGAAAGCAACTCGCTGCTCGCCTACGAGAGAGCAATCCTGCTGGGCAGATTGTCACAACACGAAGAAGCCCTAAAGCTCTTGGCGTTGGAGCTTCGAGACGCTAATTCCAGCGAAGCGTACTGCTCCCAAGGCGGTATCGTCCTATCGCCCTTTATGGCTGCACAAATCGCCTCTTCCGTTGGAGAAGAAGTCTTGTCCCAATATGCAGCACTCGTGGCTCGAGGGGCAAAGGCGAAGAAGGTCAAGGGGCAGGTGAAAGACCGCTTGCTGATGGCGCTACTGAAGGTGTACACGGAGAGTGGATCAGAGTGAGTAAAGTGACGAGCAACAAAGAGGCCGAGCTGCGTCGTCTGCTTCGCCCTTTGTTGATGCCAATCTTCCGCGTCTTCTCCCTCTGCAGCACCACCTTCCGTACCGCCACCGCCCACCTTCTCAATACGCAAGCCCTACGTCTCACAACCCTCGATGTCCTTCCCGTCGTCTCGGACGACTGGCCTCTATCTACCCTGTCTACCTTTCTCAAGAGGAATCTCCGCAGGGAGTCTCATAGAAGACATGAAGGCTCCATCAAGCGCGCCGTTGCCCTCAGTCAGAGTTTGGAAGTGACAGAGCAGGCTTGGAGGGCAATGAGGGCTATGGGCGGGGTGATACAGGAGGCGGAGGACGATATCGATACTGGAAATGGGGCAGGAGGCGGAGCTGATGCGGATGCTGCAGTGGCTGAACTTGAGGCAGAGAACAGTATCGTCGATCTAGGATCGGACGGGTACGAGAAGAAGGCGGGTGGTCCTCGTGAGCGTAATCGGGATCAGGTCGTAGAGGTCCTGGCGAACAAGGAGCTACCTTCCGCCAGAGGCCACATCGACCTTCCGCGCGAGCAGAGTGAAAGGTACTAGTGCCTAGGCAGGAAGCATCACTTTGTGTGACTCTCTTCGCTTGGCTTGAAGCTCTGTCTGCGGAACGGCAGCACAATGTACATACAACTTGCCCACGTCTCGTTGTACGATCTGACCATTGGAGCATTTCACAACCTTACGCAAGCAACAGCAGTGTAAATAGAATAAGTCTGTGTGCGTGAAACTATTCAAAAAAGGGGAACCCGGGCGGCTAGGCGAATCTACATGACGATACAACAGCTGTTCTGCTTCTTTGCCGACTTGTAGAACATCTTTGAGCTGGCCTGGAGTGTCTCTGATCGCTCCACGAGGGAGTCTAGATGCTCTCCACGCGCCAGGACGGATTCGATCGTCTTGTGCTGTGAGGCGGTAAAGGAAAACAGGTAGGAGCAATCGAAAGGGAAGGGGATGTGAGCTCTTCGCTTTCTTCTGAATTGGCCCCCACCCGCTGTCCTTTCCTTGCCTTTACTCACCAATACAATCTTGGTCTCATCCAGCTCCTGCTGAACCTTCATAATCGCATCCGCCTGTCTCGGATCCTGATACCTCACTACATAATCCGCCATCGGTGGAAACTTTCCAGCCGGCACAACCCCCTCCCCCTTGGGTGGTCCCTCCACACTACCCGCCACAATTGCATTAACCTTTTGTGAATATTCAACCTTTGGTACTTTTAGTAGAAATTCATCGAGGAGTTTATTGAGGAGAGAGAAGGAGACTCGGACTGGATATTCAGAGTCGCTTATTAGGACACCGGTTAGACCATCACTGGCGGGACGAGCGTGGACGTGGGCTACGTAGCTGTTCTCTTGAACGGATTGACGTTGGGTGGGAGGTGTACGCTCTGCGACCGTCTAAAGAGCGTTAGAATGAAGGGAGGAGCAGCCGTCAGTACACCCAATACGAGAAGGAGAGAGCATCACTCTCCCTCGCCTCCCCTCTCCTGCCTCTCCAATTCTGCTCCACACCCACCTTTGCCATAAATGCCATAACATCCTTTACTGCCCCCCTCTCGAGCCACCCAAAGTCGTCCAACTTCCAAGCCGTACTGAGCGGAACAGCTTTACCCCCGGGTGGAGTAGCGAAGATCATGAGGGCGTAAATCTTCATCCTGAGCGATTGCGGATTGGGAGGAAAAGGAGAGGTAGGATGAGGGTAGTGAGGGGTAGTGGGGGAGGGAGAAAGATGCGTATGTGTGTGGAGCTTTGAGACTGAGCTCAGGTGAGGAGAGGAAAGTGAAGGGAGTCGACTGCTACTTGCGCTGTTGCTGTTGCTTGCGCTCTGACTATCGTCGTTACCACTCGTAAGCTTTTGAAATACTCGGCGAGTCGCGCAGTAGAAATGAGCAGTAATCCGAGGTGGCACAATGCGATATGGACTGAGGTGGTGACGCCTTGCCAAGAGTGAGCCAACTCCATCACACCCACACGCACACGCACACACCCACCCACACGCGGGGAGGGGCCAAGACAGACGGAACGGGCGGGGAGACGAGGAGGCGCATGCGTGCGTGCCTGCAGCCCTCAGGGGCGGAGGGGCGGAGGGGCGGAGTCCCCAGTCACTCACTCAGTCATTCACTCACTTGGGCCAAAGTCAAGTTCCACGTCAGACGTCAAGCATCAAGAGGATGTGGAGCCTGCGTTGAGTCGAGGCTGGACAGACACCTGATAACCTCTTGAACAGATTGGGCTAGACAGATAGGCAGGGTAAAGGTGATGAAATTGTACGAATCTAATGAAGCCAACGTAGAGAGTGCCTCAGTGGTAGCCATGAAAGAAATCCCCATGCCGTCATTCTCCCCCGAAAGCCATCTACAATTGCAAGTAACTAATACCCCTCTCCCACATACAACTTCCCAGTAGCAGCCCACAAACTCATGCCTTGTCAGTACCAGTGTAGTGCTGAGCAGCGGCAATAGCAACCGGGTCTGCCTCCTCCTCTTCAGCCAATAACCTCTCTGCCTCGAGTGCAGCGATGCATCCAGTTCCAGCCGAGGTGACCGCCTGTCTGTACTTCTTGTCCTGCACATCTCCAGCTGCAAATAGTCCCTTGACGCTAGTCTGGGTAGTACCGGGCTTGGTGAGGATGTACCCGTCTTCATCACAGTCTACTTGTCCCTTTACGAGACTTGTAGCTGGGATGTGACCAATGGCGTAGAAGAGACCATTCACCGGCAGGTCCGACTCCTCTCCGGTCTTTGTGTCCTTGATGCGGAGTGCATTCAGCAGGTCTCCATCACCCTTGGCCTCGATGGGGACGGTGTTGAAGTGCACCTCGACCTTGGGATGGCTCAGCAGCCTCTTTGCCATGATCTTTGATGCCCTCAGCTCATCCCTTCGCACCAGCACATGCACCTTCGATCCGTACTTTGTCAGGTAGGTAGCCTCTTCTGCCGCCGAGTCACCACCTCCAACTACTGCCAGTGGCTTGTTGCGGAAGATGGGTACGGCTCCATCGCACACTGCGCAAGCCGAGATACCACTCTGCCAGTAGTGGTCCTCTCCAGGCAGATGCATCCGCTTGGCTGAAGCGCCAGTGGCAATGATGATCGTCTCTGCCAGCTCCGGCGCGTCATTCTCCTTTCCTTCCCTCCAGAACTTGAATGGCCTCTGCGATAGATCCACCTTGGAGATGGTCTCGGTGTGAATCTGTGTACCGAAACGTTCCGATTGCGCACGGAACTTGTCCATCATCTCACTACCACCGATACCCTCGGGGAAGCCGGGAAAGTTTTCCACGTCGGTAGTGGTGGTCAGTTGACCACCTGCTGCGATGCCATTGGCGAGGAAACCTTCAAAGAGGACGGGCTTGAGCTCGGCTCGGGCAAGGTAGATTGCGGCAGTGTGACCAGCTGGACCTGAGCCGATGATGACCTGTGGAGGGATAGAGGTGAGAGAAGCGGGAGTCGTCAGATATCGTCTGGGGTCTGCCATCGGGCACGCTTTTCTCCACTTGCCACCACCACTCACCACTTTGTAGTGCCCCTCGTCGGAAGTGGTCGAGTGACCGTTGGTAGCTACTGGTGCCATGTGAGATGTTTGAGAGGTAGTGGCGATGCTGGTGTTTGCTGATGTGATGGTGTGGAAAGATGCAACAGAAGCAGCAGCAAGAAAGGTTGATGCGTTTCTACCAGGTGCGGTGTGAGGTCGACGTGAGTGGTATAAGCGTGGGCCAGGAAGGGTCGATGGAATGGATGCAAAAGGAGGTCGTGGAGCGAATGAAGGTGAGTTATTGAGCAGAGGTAGGGTCCAGTTGCGGCGATAAGGTCGAGTGTTGGTGGTGTTGCGGCCGAGGAACATGCGAAGGTCGTGGTATGCCGTCGAAGACTGGCTTATGTGCGGGCGGGCGTTGCAAGCCTAGTCGCAGGCGCCACTTCCCGGACCGACCACTCACGCCATCCGGCGCAGGGCGGGCCCTTTGTCGCTCGTCTGTCCCGGAGACGTCTGCGCGCGCACTCCCTCCCAGTCCGGAAGGCAACAGGTCCGGGAGGGGCAGCATTGACCCGCGGCTGACCGGGCGGAGCGGAGCGGAAGGAGGAGCGGGGGAGAGATGGGGCGTGTGGGTGTGGGTGCATTGGCGGTGGGCGTGGCTCAGCTTGGCCTCCAGCGGGGAGAAAGAGGGGCAAGCAGCAGCAGCAGCAGCCAGGCAGCAACCAACCAAGCCAGGCAACCAAGGCGAGGTCCATCTGCCCAGACTGCATCTCCCTCACATCCCTACAGCCATTCCAGCTTCACCAGCATCAACCTCGGCGCACAAGACTAACAGCATCACACTCTTCGCTGCCGACGTCGTCCATCATACCAACGACTCGCGCCTAGCCACGACCAACCCAACCATTGCCAGCTTCTCTCCCCACTCTTCTACAAACAGCGGGCACACCTCTCCTCTCCAGGCAACCCCCGTCTCCACGACCGCCGCGACCCACACAGCGAGCGCCATTTGCTCTCGCCTCGAGCGGATAGCCACAAGTGCAGGCCCAGCTACCTCCTCGCCCACCCTTGCCGCTGCTGCTGCTCCCCCATCTCTCCTTGCCTCTTCTCCCCGGCCTTTGCTACCCACCTTGGGCTTGCATCGCAATCCTCATCAGCGCAGCCCCGGCACCCACTCCCAGACGTCATTCACTGCTGCCAACATCTACCCGTCTCCACGAGGACCACGACTTATACACGATCGAACATCCCTCGTGACCACAACACCCCTCCTCATCTACCCCGTTGCCCAGGCCACCACCAGCACCCAGCAGTAGCAGCAGCAGGTCCTTCTCCCCTGACGGCCTGACAGTCTTCGACGTCAATACGATAGCCCGCTCGCCCTTTCTCCTCTACCACTCTCGACAGCCATGAGTGGGAAAATGATGATCTACAAGCTAGTGGTGCTAGGAGATGGAGGTGTAGGAAAGACGGCATTGACCATTCAGCTCTGTCTGAATCACTTCGTCGAGACCTACGACCCAACAATTGAAGACTCCTACCGCAAACAGACGGTCATCGATGACCAACCTTGCATGCTAGAGGTACTGGACACTGCAGGGCAGGAAGAGTATACGGCATTGAGGGATCAATGGATTAGAGAGGGAGAGGGATTCTTGCTCGTCTACTCGATTGCTTCCCGTGCCACCTTTGAGAGGGTGGAGAGATTCAGGTCACAAATCTCGTGAGTAGCAGCGTGGGAGCGAAGAAGAAGGGAAGGTCACACGCTGACTGCTTGGTACGTACCTGTCTTACGCTTGCCGCCCCTCCCACTTAGGCGAGTGAAAGATCAAGAGCCTACAAATGTCCCCATCATGCTGGTCGGAAACAAGAGCGACAAGGTCAACGAACGTGAAGTTGGGTGAGTTGCAGGGTTGCGCTCTCTTGAGAGGCGTGGAGCAAGTTTTCTGATATATGCATTGCCCTACCATTCTTCCTTTGCCCCTCCCAATCTTCCAGCATCGAGGAAGGGAAAGCTCTGGCACGCCGTCTCGGCGTCGGCTTCGTGGAGACTTCGGCAAAGACGTGCGTCAATGTGGAAAAGGCCTACTACACCGTAGTGCGCCAGATTAGGGAGCTGAGAGGAGAGACGGCCCTCAAGGCAGGCAAGCCCGTCGGGCAGAAGAAGAAGAAGGGATGCACAATTCTCTAGAAAGAGAGGCTGATCGGAGCCAGAGTCACCTATACGCTATACAAGGACGGACTGTAAAGGCGACGTTTGGAGGAGAGCGGGGGTCGCCTCACATCTCTGGAAAGCGAAAACGGACGAAGGGACAGAGAGCAAGATGAGCGGAGCTCTGCAGCCTCAGCTCTGCCAGGGTAGTGTGCGGCGCTACCTCTGCCAGCTACGAACCCGTGTCGCACAAGGCCGAGCCTCTTGGGAGTGACGAGAGACGAAACGCATCAGGTCAGAAGGCAGACGCCCTCTGCAGCCAGCCAACTCTCTAGATGCCCCTCCAGCCTCCCGTTTCTTCCTCTTCTTTCTCTGAGATCCTCAAGCCCCACCTCTCATGCGCACCTGCGTGGAAGTGAGCATCAGTTGGACAATCTCTCTCCATTCTCCATTGGCGCCCGGCTCTACACGACCTTTACTCCTCTTGGTCTGCTCCACTCCGCGCTCTCCTCTCTTTGCGGTATCCGGGCTCGGTCTCGGTCTCGGTCTTGGCCTCAAGCGCCCGGTCGCCCGGCCGCGCTGCAACTTCTTCTCCTCTGATGATGATCTTCACGATGATGTTGATCAATACCACGATCTTTTACCCACCGTCTCTCCTTTTTTTCTCTTATTCCCTTTTCACTAGTCCAGTCACCCACCACCACCATCACCACCACCCCTCGCACTACCATTCCCCCTTCCCAACCTCTATCCACTTTGCGCTTTACGCCCCCCTCTTCCCACCCCTTCACCCCGCCCCCTCTTTTCTGTACCCCCACTTCCTCATATCCCTTCTGATCGTGTCGTGTTTGTGCCTTCTTTTTTTTGCGATATATCCCGTGATATGACCTTCCGACTGTCTGGCGCTGTGATCGAGAATCTTTCCCCCTCTGGTGGGTGAGGGTGGGAGGTGCTCTGTGCGCTAGATCTAGGATTCCGTTCCCTTCCGTTCCGATGTGTTCAGAGTGCAAGTCGGCCAAATTTTTGGTGACTTTAGGCGGACGGAAGGGAGGGTGCGAGCGAGGAAAGGGGAAGCTTTGGCTGGGCGGAGGCGGTCATTTACTCACTACTCACTCACTACAGTACCAAGGATTCGTACTTCTTCCTCGTCGTAGCGCATCTCATCGTACTGCTCCTGTCTTTGAACGTACAGCTTTCGTCTTTCCCATAGCTGTGAAAGGCAGCAGCAGCATCAGTAGCAGCAACATGCCACCACATCGCACCCGTCCCTCTCCCTCCGGGCTCGCCTCACACGGCAAGTCAAAGGGGAAATTCAGCACCAAACCTCCCGCTCTTACTGCAAGAGGAGCTACTTCCCGTTCTGCTGCTGGAAGTACAAGTACCGGTGGGAAGCCAGCGAAGTCGATGACTTCTCCCACCTCTGCTTCTAGAGGAGGAAGACCCGCTGCTTTCCCTACGAAGCTCTCTGCTGCTGCTGGAAAGCGACGAAGGGCTGCTGAGGAGGAGGAGGAGGAGGAGGAGGAGGAGGAGGATGAGACGCTGGGGAGTGCTGCAGAAGATGGAGAGGACGAGGATGGAGAGGTTGGAACGGATGAAGAGATTGAAAATGCAATGGAGAGGGGACGCAGTAGTAAGACGGCTAGTGAGTATACTAGCTTCAGTACAGGGGAGGGCGCGTGTATGCGCTCTCCAAGGAGAAAGGTCCTTTACTGACTTCTAATCTCACTTTTGATCTTCTACCTTCATCGATGTTCAGAGCGCAAGCGTCGTGCCGTCTCGCCAACCTCCTTCGGTCAAACCCTCTCCGCCTTCCTAGGCGACGAATCCGACGAAGGAGCCTCTTCTTCCCTTCCTTCCAGTGCTGTCCCTTCAACCTCTCAGAAGACCACTTCAAAGACACCCACCACACAAGCTTCGGTGCAAGGCCAGAGTCAACCACAAGCTCCCATCTTCTCCCTCGCACCCTCCATCAGCTCACGAATCTCCTCCACCAAGCTCTCTGAAAAGGCCGCCCGAGTAGCCCTAGAGGAGCGACGTAGCCGGGAAGACCAATTCAGGGTGCGAGACCTGATTGGTGGGTGGGGTCGGCCGGGGGAGAAGCCTGGACAGAGCTCGGCACTCACGGCACGAGGTGGACAGGAAGCAGAGGAGAGTGATGCTGAGGATGGGGAGAAGATGAATGAGTGGTTGCGGGAGGGAGGATCGAAGGGATTTGAGAGACGGTTGAGGAAGGTGGCGCAACGGGGTGGTAAGTTCTGCTCTTCCTCTATTCCTCGATTTGAGCGTAGAAAGCTCACTCTGATCTGGAAAATCTACCCTACTACACTACAGTCGTCAAGCTCTTCAACGCGATCCGAGCAGCCCAGTCCACCACTACCGACGACGTCGAGGAGAGGAACAAGGGCCTGACCGCCGCCGCCGCCAGCTCTGCATCTGCAGGAGGTGCAACTGCGGTTGTCAGGCCGGGGAGCAAGAATGCGCTGGGTGGGAAGAGCAAAGAGTGTGAGTTCTCGGAGTGGCGAGGGCAGAGGAGGAGACAGAGAAGAGTTGCGACTGACAGTGATGTTCTGCTCTCGATATGTGATACAGTGGCCGACCTCAGCAAGGCCAACTTCCTGGACTTGATTCGCTCGGGAGGTGGTAGTGGCAAGACGGTCAAGGCTTGATTGATAGGTGTCCTGAGTCGAGCCATTCTGGGTAGCAATTGTAGACACGCCATAGGCGGTTTAGCAGCACCTCCGTTCCTCTTCTTCAAACTGAATAGGATGACATTTGATACACGCAAACTTTCAAAAGTAAAGATCCCTGTGCTTCAGGCCAAGGCCGAGCTAGCTCCAGCCTACAATCTCGCGCCCCCTTCCTCCTGTCTTCCCGCTCTCCCCTTAGCTCCACCTCTAACAGGCATTCCCTCTCTATCAACCCACACCCAACTCCTCTCCACCACTCTCGAATCATCCGCCATTACATGTCTCATGATGATCCTCTCATTGGCAGGAGAAGTCTCACGACGCTCCTTGCCCTCTCGACGAAAGGAGGAGAGGTGCTCTAGGAAGTCCCAGAGGCGGGGAAGACTGTTGGGATGTTGGGAAGGGAGGGGGAGGGGGGAGTTGCTAGAGGGAGGTGGTGCTGGTGTTGCAGAGGAGGAGGAGGAGGAGGAGGATGAAGAGGGAGTGGGAGGGAAGACGTACATCGGTGTGTACTCTGGGGAGATGGCGATCAAAGGGATGGGCTTCACCGAGTCTGTGACGTGAAAAGAGGACAGCGATTGTCAGTATCCCTCGGCTATGTCGATCTCGAAGCACTCCGATGCTTGAGCTCACGCCCGAGCTTGATCAAAGCACTCACCAGACTTCTTGCGTAACACCAACCCTAGCTCCTCCATCCTGCCAAACGCCTGCGAAAGTGTAGCTGCATTGATCGCTTCGAGGTAGGCAATCTCTCCCTGTTGATAAAGCGTCTTGCCAAAGAGCTGAGCCTTCTTCTCAAAGTCCTTTGCTGCGAACCACAAAATCTCTCTCTCCCCCTCTTCTCCAGCTCCTCCTTGTAGAGGACGCTTCTGCTGTTCGCGAGGTGGAGCGAGAAGTAATAAGGAGCAGCACGCAGCCCAGTAGCTCTCGATGAAGGGCCAGATGAGGAAGAGGAACGAGTCAAAGGTGTCGCGACCCCTCTCCCTCTCCAGTCTGTGAAGTCCAATTCTCGTTTCACCCTCCTCGTCCCCTGTAGCACTCGTCTCCTCGAGTACCTCTTGCTTTATCAGAGCAGCAAGTGTGCGATTCACATTGGTCTCGGCGCCCGATGTGCCGTAGATGAACTCGTTGCGCAAGATCCCCGAGATGAAAGCCGTTTCGCGAAGGATTGCAGCGCGAGTCATGGTCTGCATCGGGGCAGTGCCACCTTGCTTGATCTTTGTGTAGCACGAAGCACATAAGATCGACTCCTCAACAAAGACGTGAATGACCTGCAAGAACAACGACGCTGGTGAGCTTCCGTCTTTCCTTGTCTGCAGTGTCGTATCCTCGACTTACCTGATTGCGATAGAAGCTCAGCTCGAATCTCTTGGCCGGCAGGATGGTCACTTCCATCACGTCTGTCTGTATTTCGACGAGATTCTTCATCAAACCCAAAGCTCTCTCGACTACTTCAGACACGGACATCTGGCCAAAGTCCGCCACCTGGTAGCCTTTTTCGATGATGGCTCCCCGCAGCCACTCAACTTTGCGTTCGAGGGCAGCCCGACCGACACCCCTGCCTCGAAGTGTCAAGAGGACAGTGCCGACGAGGGCAGCAGGCATCACGACGCTAGTCCTGTTGATGTCGCCCATTACCTTGTACCCAAGGGCCTTGAGCAATAGCGTCTTGTGCTCGTTGTTCTCTGCGAAGTCGACCTTCTGCGTCTGTCCTCCTGCACTGTCAAATTGTATCTTTCGCCGCTCCATCTGCTCGTCGATGAATTCCTTGAGCGACCAAGGCTTCTGGAAACGGACATCGATCCTCCCCAGCTTAAGTGATAGCAGTGATCCAGAGCCAGACAGGAGACCTAGTAGCGACTCTTGCTCCTTGGGCTTGCCAAGCAGCTCAGTCACATATGTCTCGCTCTCAATGACTGAATCGTACTGCAGACTGACGGGGCAGATCCAGCAGTCCGTTGTGCGTCCCGTCTGTAGCGCCTCTACGATGTACTTGAGGATACCAAGCTTCGGCGGGAGCAGCTTGCCTGTACGTGACCGTGTCCCCTCAATGAAGCACTCGATGTTCCTTCCTCCTTGTAGCAGCTCCTCGATGTACTCGCGGATGACGACTGGGTAGAGGTGGTCGCCGGAGAAGGTGCGGCGGATGAAGAAGGCACCACCACCTCGTAGGATGTTTCCAACGACGGGCAGGTCGAGATTCTAAGATGGTCAAAGAGCGGAAGAGCTGCAATATCAGCAACAGTCTCATGTAATGGTGTCTGTCATGCCGATCCATACTCACCTCTCCCGCAACGATTGCCGGCAAGCTGAGTCCCACTCTGAAGAGCAGCCACGAGATGGTCAGATAATCAATATGACTCTTGTGACACGGCAGAAAGATAATGCTCTGTTTCTTTTCTGCCGCCTGCTGAGCTACTCTCCTCAGCTCCAGCACCTGTGGCACATTGATATGAATGCCCCGGTGGTACATGCGCGTGAGGATATTGTTCACCGAGGCGGCAAAGACCTTGATGAAACTCAGCGAGTCCAATCGACCAATGGAGACATTGATCTGCGACTGAGCCATATCGGTCAACTGTTCCTCTAGCTTCTTCCTCAGTCTATTCTTCGCCCTCTGAAACTCCTTGCGTCTCTGCGGAGAGGTCTGCGAGTCAATCGTGTGTTGCGGAAAGAGCGTCTCAGTCCTCGTCTTTGCCAGCGTCAGGATACGGTCTTGCACATTCGCACTGGAAAGCACCACCTTGGCCGTCTTGTCGGATTGGCCAGGCTCGAGAATACGAGCACCAATGTAGTCCGTGTAGCCCCTCCAGCCCGAGCCGTTCCAAGCGGCGAGGAGTTGCTCCATGAACCGGCGCGGGTTCTGACGGAGGTGAGCTTCGTACGACTCGACGACGTTGAGGTCATTCAGGGCCTCGGCATCGCCGTTGTCTTTGCCTACATCGAGGCGACTGAGCATGCTAGTATTGACATTGGTGATGCCTACAGTGAGACCGCGTGAGCTCGCAGGGTCGGAGGAGGAGGAAGAGGAGGAGGAGTGTGTTGAGGAGACAGACGAGGACGAAGAAGCCTGCGCGTTTGGCCGATCGGTAGTATCGCCACCTGTGCTCCGATCGTCAGCCGTCATCTCTGTCTGGGCCAGAGGAGGGGAGCGTACGAGGCGTCAGGGTGTCGAGCAAGAGATGACGAAGTGTGGGAGCGATACGAGATGCACGATTCACCTCGGCCCGGCCCTGCACGGCTCGCCGGACCAGCGGCAAGCTCCGATCCACAATGCGGGGTCGGAACGGAGCGCGCCGAAGCGGAGCAGAGCGAGTCGGCTGCCAGACCGCCGGCAGGGACAAGACAGCCGCGGATATGTGTTGTCGACAAATAGTAAAGTGCATTATCATGGGAATGTTGAGGGTGCGATCTAGTGCGAGAGAGAAGAAAGGAAGTCTACACAGCACCAACATTTTTGTCATTTGCGTTTCTAGTCTTGATTTCCGACTAAAGACCGCAGCTTTTGCGGAGGATCAGCAAAGCGACCAGCTTCAGTCTGCAAGGTCCTCGTGTCAACTCCTTCGCCCCAGCTACTCGGTCTCTCGTGCCGAGGCAGGATGACCAGCGGAAGTGTCTTGTCTCCTACCATAATTGGTGGTGGGAGTCTAGGTGGCTCTTCGCCCCAGCCAGAAGGGCCGAGACGTGGTGACGCTTCGTGGTAGGATGTTGGGCGGGGTCTGGCGAAGCCGCCAAAGGTGGGGACGGAGCTGCCATCGCTTGTAGTGGCTCGAGGCGCAGTAGGCACTCTCTTCTTGATGCCCTTCTTGCGTATCTTCACAAGAGGCCAATCTGCCCTGCGAGGAGTCGCCTCAGCGCCGTCAGTCGTCTCCTCGTTCCCCTCCTGCTCATTAGGTGCTCGCTTGCTAGCAAAGGGGGCTGCACCTCGCATCTTTTCCATGAACGTCTTCTCCGCCCTGCCGATTGAGTCGGAACTCGTGTTGACCACAGACGTGAAAAAGGGCCGCGGAGTGGCACGTCCGACGCCAAAACGCAGCGCATGATCCTGCTCGCTATCGCTCTCCAACTCTTCATTGCCCTCGGTCGCGTATCCCGTGTTGGCCAAATGCTGCCAGTTGCCAGGCGTGTCGCCGCCTGCGAGATGGGATCGTCTCTTCCATGCATTCTCGTATCGTCGTGGCACCGTCTTCGCGGGACCTTGCGAGGCAGCATTGGCAGAATCATCGGGCTTCCAATCCCGTATCAGAGGGCTTGAAGGACGTGGAAGCTTGAAGGGCGAGCTGATCCATTCCATTCTAGATGTCGACGAGTGCTGGTCTTCCTCTTTGAGTGCGGGCAGCTCCTGTCGTGCCAAACGCTGCCGCACAGAGTCTTCGCTTTCTCTCTGGCCGCTACAGCCCCACACTGCATTACCCTGCTCCATCTCTTCGGCATTGGCTTCTTTCTTTTCCTGCAGAACAGTATCCGTCTTGAATAATCTGGTCGTGGCCTTGATGAGCGCGTCTGCCGAAGGACGTCGGAAGCGGATGGAGTCCTTGTTTGGCCGAGGGAGCTCGCTCGAGTGATTGGACTGGCCCTCCGAAGCTCGGGACTGGACGTCGTCGGATGTGCGTCTTGCGAATACAACGCAGAATGTGGCGGCAAGGGGAGAGACGCGGCGTGAGTAGAGGAGTAAGGAGAAGAAATCGATGGTCAGCGGACCAGGCAAGCATGTTAGTAGGGCAGAGGATGAAGAGAGGAGAGAATGAAGGAGGAAGGAGGTCAAGAAGGAGGGACGGTACAACTGTCTTTGCAGCCTTGGTCACATCGCCCAGCTCGACTTCCGTGGCAAGTCCATCCCGCCCGGCATCCTACTAGTCAGATTACTCTCGCTCCTCTGACCAGCACCCTCACACGTCTCTCATTACCAGATATGTCACAGCAAGATGAAGATGGATGAAGGAAGAAATGAAGAAAGATTGCAAGGAGCAGACCACGGCACGCTTGCAGAACACATTCGTACGATCCTCACATGCCTTTAGATCCTGGGCCGCCGGCAGGCATACTAGATAGGACAGCGGCATCCTTTGCCGTGAGCTCGGTAGTGTTGTCCCTCACCTTTGCCTTCTGCGTACGAGCCCGAGACATAGGCGAGGGAGGTCGTGGCGGTGGGTTCATCTTCTGCGCATCGACTAGGGAGATCGTGGCGTTGTTGTAGGAAGAGATGACAGGGACTGTGAGAATTGAAAAAAGGCAAGTCGTTTGGTCAGCATCCACGCCAGTGCTCGACATTTGCCCTATCGGTTTCGCAATACTCACAGCTGTGGTCTCTGCCAATAGTAGCCTTCATCAATCCCTTCATCCAATCCCTGACTACAATAGGATCATCAGAGGAGAAGTAGTGCGGTTTCTCCGTCTCGTGCAGGATCTTGAAGCCATACTTTCCAGGATTGGTGTTCTCGTCAGCAATGACCTTGTAGCCCTTCATCGAGACGTAGCCTTTAATCTTAGGAGCTGAGGGGTCTCGCAGGATGACCAGATCACTGCCCCTGAGGGCGAGGTAGCGTGGCTTCCAGCTGTTGTACCTTTCGCCCTTCTTCTTCATCCACCCTTCCAAATCGACAGGTCTGATGCGACCCATGACAGGTCCCTCACCCTCACCTACCGAAGCATTGAAATTTGAGCCAGTAAGGTCAGACCTGCCAGCCGCATCTTTGCCGCCAGAGGCACCATTGCCCTGCGCGATCATCCCCCGACGAGCCGTATCACCAACGCTGTCGTAGGTCGGACTGCTGGTGGGTAGGGAGATTTGGTTCTTGAGGTCGCTGTGAGAGATTTTGCCGCCCTTATTTGCAGCAGAGGACCCGGTGGTAGCGCTCGACCCCGGCCCACGCTTCATCCTGCCAAAGAACGAAGCTCGCTCTCCAGAACCAGGCTGCTTGGCGCCTCCAGAGTCACGCTTCCTTGCTGGAGAACCAGTGGTAGGAGAAGATGCTCCAGTTGCAGCACTAGGACCACTCACAGACTTGCGGCTAATCAGAGCCTCGTCTGCAAGCTCAGACAGAGTCTTTCCCCGAGTGGGTCCGGGCGAAGAGACGCCGCCAGATGCCTGCTGATCCGTCGAGGGAGACGATGGGACAGCACCCGAGGTTCCAGTGGTTTCACGCGACCGGGGCATAGTCGAGCGAGAGCCATCGTACGAGTTGGGGTTGGGGCTACTGCCGACGGTGCTGGAGAAGTTGTTTGGATAGGTGTTGCGATCGAAGCTCACAATCCGGTTAGTTCCAGATGAATCGCTGGGGACGGAGGGGTCCTGTGAAGGAGATGGTCCCATGCCAATGCCGCTCGGGGCTCCATTCGTCCAGCTTCCAAATGGGCCACCAAAACCTGAAGGTGCCCCTTGGCCAACTGGGTATGCAGGTGTTTGATTAGGAGGTTGCGAGTCTTGGCTTCTTCTAGCGTGATTGTCACTGGTTGTTCGTGCCGAGTGAGAGGAAGGAGCATACCCGTATCCAGAAGGTGGCGCCCCAGGACTCGAGAGTGCAACACCTTGGCTCAAAGGTCTTGCGCTACTGCCCTTGAGCTCCTTGATGGCATTTGCGACCTGGAATCGCTTCCCAAAGGCTGAGATGTCGATCTCTTTCAGAATGTTGATGTCCATCTCGAGTAAGACGTCACCGGAGATCTCGTGCTCCTGGAACTTGCTCACCACGCTTGCCTCGTCCCAGCCTTTCGATCGCGCCCACTCCACTACTTGTTCCACGCCCCAATCATTTGGGTCTCCCCCCTGTTGGTTCTGTCGAGAAGCTCCGAAGGAAGGGACAGGGCTGCCAGTAGCAGCAGGTGCAACTACACTCTTGGGCGTGTCTCGGCTGCCTGCAACAGATGTAGCAGCGGTCTGCGTGCCGGAGCCAAATCCGGAAGTCGAGTCGAAGTGGTTGGAACTGAGAGCCGGGGCAGCAGAGCCAGCGGAGTACCGTTGGTCCAGGGAGCGATCACCTGCCGCTCGATGAGAGCTCAATGGAGAGCCCGGTGGTCCGGGCGCGGAATAAGGCGCTGCCGCACCTCCAGAACCCCTAAATCCACCCGAAGCAGTGGCAGAAGAACCTTCTTGACGCTCCTCACCGGTTCCCGGGGACTTGGGATAAGGAGGCGCCTCGTACTGTGAAGCCATAGCAGGAGGGCTGCGAGCCGTGTCGGACTTTTCTTTGCTACCGATTGCTGAAAAGTTCTTTGGGTAAGGAGGTGCCTCGTATTCGCTGACAGGACTGAGGCCAGACACAGACCGAGAGTGCGAATTTGTAGAGGCTCGCTTCGTGTCATGCACGGGGGGAATCGTGCTAGGGCTAGGTCCGTCATCGAGGCTGGACGATACAGGGCCCCCTTGACTTTGGAAGGTGCCAGAGGAGGGCATGAAGGGAGATGTGAACTTCGGTGTTTGAGATGCAGACTGGTCTTGCGCAGGATAGCTGGACTGCTGGCTAGAAGCAGGCTGAGGACCAGCAAACGTGGCGCGGTCTTGACCGCCGAAGAGGGGGCTATGTGTTTTAGCCGCCGCTTGTGGGTAGGCATCTAGGCCATTGACGCTGCCCTCTGAGTCACTGTCATCGCTCATGTCCACTCCTTCGATAGGAGCTGGTTTCGAGGCGTTAGCGCTCGCCAGGTTCAGCTCCCCTTTTGCTGCTGCTTCCTTTCTCTCTGCCTCCTTCTTGAGTAGCATCTCACGTTGTCGAGCTTCTTCCTCCTCGAACATCTTCTGGGCCTGAGCTCTCATGCGCTCCTGCTCGGCGCGTTCCTTTTCCATCTGAGAGGCGGCATTTGCTTTGGCATTGGCGGCCAGAGCTGCTCGAGCGTTGGCCCGAGATTGGTATTCATCCTCCACCCGGCCATCGCCGTCTCCGCCGTCCGTATGGTCGTCCACCGATAGATCAGCGGTGCGTTCAGACTGGAATGATTCGCGAACACCGCGACCAGGAGCGGCAGCTCCGGAAGTACCATCCGTACCTCCTCCACGTCCGCCTTGTAGCTCAGTCAGAGCCGCATCGACGTCAGCCATGGTTGTCTTCATCACGCCTGGCTGCTGTTGCTGCTGAGTCTGCTGCTGTTCTGGCTTGACTTGGGCCTCGAGTCCTCCGTCTCCGGCACTCATTGCAAGCGCCTTGGAGTTCATGGCTAGCTCTCGGTCTAGTGTGGTATATGAAAAGGGAAAGAGACCCGTTTCGCCCCTTTCGTTGGTACCCTGGAGTCAAAGGTTCGGGGAGATAAATGATGAGTACTTGTCTGATTCGAGGAGAGCTCAATGAGTCTGCTCTGCGACTCTCAAGAGAGGCTTGAAGCACTCACCTGCCACCATCCATCACCGTACTGATCGTCACGCTCGACGATCATGACCACCTCTCCCACCTTGAAAGAGACTTCATCCGGGTTCTCTGCCACGAACTCGTGGAGACCCCAGACGCGATCTTGTACTGCAGTCATCCTCGATCAGAAGAAACGGGGACAGAAGAGTCGGGGGCCCAGAGATAAGTCTGGAGCCTCCCGTTATAAACCCGAAGCTGTTGGTAGATGTCCCTGTGAGCCTGTGTCACCTCGCCAGCTGGTCGAGGTAGGGTGGATTGCTCGAAGCAAGCTCCGGGAAAGTGGCCGAAGAGGTTCCTGGCAAGTGGAGGAGATCGCTGAGAAGTGAGGCGATGCAGGTGGTGTTTGTCGCTGCTGGTATAGTGGATGTGTGATGCTATATAGAAGAGACTGAAGGATGGGGAGGAAGGATGGTTGTGACCCTGGTGGTGCGAAGGAAGAGGTGCGACGTCGAATCGGGAAAGGATCCTGTGCACGCACGCACGCACGCACGTCCGGGCTCCTCTTCCGTCGGGGGCGAGGCCTGTCTGCCTGTCCCTCCGCCTTGAGCCTCCGCCTCGGGCCCTCAGCCACACCGCCACTCCCGCTGAGGCACCAGGCCCGCACTTTGACAAAAGCGGAATTAAACAGCCGCGTACGGCACGCCTGGTAAGACTAAGCCTCCTTCGTCACATCTGACATGACAGCATCTCTGCCGCTCTTGACAGACGGAGCAGAATCGAGCATACAGCATACAGCTACACAAGTCGACTCCAACTGCTCTCTGCAGATCACCATGGCTGGGCCCGGAGAGAGACAGACGCGACGGCTCACAGCTTTCTGGACGCACGGCGCGGCAAGTAAGATGTAACGTTCTTGCCATTGCTGCACCTCGGCGAGCAGGACCATCTGACCAGCATCTTCATAAGGTCAAAACGACGCGACGTGGGGCAGGAAGTCATGTTCCAACCTAGAATCAGCAATGGAAGTGTCGTGGTTACCTACTGCGAAGTGGCAAGTATCTACGGCGACTGAATGGCTCTCGACACGGAGGATCTGGTCTGTTGCTCCTTGCTGCCCTAAGCCAGTCTCCTTTGCTACGACGCCGGTGATCCCTTGCTCTCAGCTCTGGTCCCTGAGATGCCGCGAGTGGTTTGCTCTACGGACAAAGGGTAAGGTTGATCGAAGGACGAGGGAGTGCGGCTGTTGAATGCCTTTGCTTGGCTGCAAACAAGGACGCATCACTCCATCTATCGTCAGTCCGCGCCATGTCCCACAACATCACAGCGGTCAGCCGTCGCGAGCAATGCGCAGTTCCTCGTTCCCCTTGACTCTGCTCCTCCCTAGCATCGCACAACTCCCTTCC
This sequence comes from Microstroma glucosiphilum, assembly GCF_003144135.1. NCBI lineage: Eukaryota > Fungi > Basidiomycota > Exobasidiomycetes > Microstromatales > Microstromataceae > Microstroma > Microstroma glucosiphilum. The sequence continues at coordinate 212,654 of NW_020289928.1, read as the reverse complement.
TTCCATCCCAGGCCATCCACCATGACACCCCCTTCCTACTTCCCGCCGCCGCCCATGTCGCCGTGGAGATATGCAATCAGCACCCTCGGTCCCCTCGACGAGGGCGTCGTCGCTGATGGAAGCTCCTCCCCCTTGTTCCACAGCGCCCCCGCCTCCTTGTCGCCCTTTTCCACAGCCCATCACTTCTACAGCACTCAGCACCCCTTTGCTACTTCCATGATGATGCAGGGCAACGCCAATGCGACGCTTTCACCGCAATCAGTCCCTCCCTTCGACAACCTCATCAACTCTATGAGCGCACTCCAGATCCAAGACGACAGTCTAGCCCTCGAAGAAGCACCTCCTCGTCAAGCCGCCTGCACCACTCCTTCGGGACCTTACCATTTGGACATACCCACTCGAACAAGGCGATGGGGAGCACGTTACGTTGACACTGCCACTCAGACAGACGACTCTTCTTCGACTACGACTGGTATCCTTGAAGGTCCGCATTCAGCTAGTGTTGCTGACTCTGCTCAGGTCAAACTTCCATCTCCTCCTCCTCCAATTGCAGACCTCATCTGCCTCGACAGTGACGACAGAGACGTGCAGGAGTGCTCTACTTCTACCATGCCTCCGTCACCCCCGGCTTCTGTACCAGTACAAGCATCTAACAAGATCGAAAATGACAGCAAACATGCCCACCGAGACGCTCTGAGCAACTCACAAGGCGATCCCAAGCCCGTCGTCGACGCTCACATCGTAGACCTCCGGCATCACTTCAAGTTCGAGGCAGTCGAGGCAGCTCCGCAACAAATTCCGATCCCAGAAAGTGTCACTCAAGAGCGAGCAGTCATCGCGGACGTCCCCACATCTTACCTCTCTGCTATCAAGTCTGACATTTTTGCAAGTGGTGACTGTATCTCAGCAAAGCTAGCGTATACAGGAGGGGCGCGACAGCCAATGCCTGCAGGACGAACACCGCAGCAGATACAGCTCACTGACTCGCCGAAGCAGGTCACCTCAAGTGACAGCCAGAAAGGTGCTGCAACATCGGCTCAGAGTACAGAACATAGCCATGATATCAAACGCGAAGACTCAGAAATTGAGATCAAGAGAACCAACGTCCTCACGGCTATATCTATTGCAGAAGCATTCGCATCAAACGCAGCTCGCGCGAAAGCTCACCTACGCCCTCAGATCCTCGAGCTTGGGTCTGTGCACAGCGCAGATTCCTCTCAGAGTTCGTCGTCATCAGCTTCAGGCGACGTTGCCGACCTCACCAAGCAGCGATTGCCTGCTCATTCTTCGTCGCCACCACCACCTCCTCCTCCTAAGGATATGGACATTTCTCCTGAGGGTACGCTGCACTCAGCATCCTCGAGCGTGGAGGTCATCGTAATGGCACAACCAGTTGCCGATCACCTTTCGACCACTCATTCTGCAACGCCAGAACGCAAAGAGGTAGCTAAGATCCTGGTTGACGTACCCAAAGCATCTTACAACGCCAAAGAAGAAAAGAGGCATCCCGCTTCGCCTGTTGCTGAACCGGCAAAGATGTCACAGCGAGTGCCGCTTCAAGCTTGGCCAATGCTACTCGTAAGACCGTTGTCCAAAAGCGAAGACCAGGTGAGTATCGCGGATGGGGCTGGCTCTCGACATCAGGGCCGTAATAAGCGCTGACGCTCTACCTGCTCACTCCTTGCTGTCCCCAGCGTCTCGAGGCGATAGAGCACCTGCTTTCTGCACTCACAATGACGGCACCGAACGAGAGTCGGTATGAGTTTTCTTGTCAGATGAGAACCATCGTACGGCTAGCCGCAGCCTTCGACGTTCACCCTTGCGATTTTGGTGTCAAAGGAGAGGAAGCAGCGCCTCTCACGCTTGGTGACGTCAAGATCTCGACGACTGGAAATGATGGAGAGAGCACAGAGACGATGCACCTGGAGGTCGATTGCTCGAGGGTGAAGACGTAAGTAGACCCAGCATGCGTGACCTATGGGACAGAAGGGGGCTTACAGGTATGCCCACGTTTTATTTGCCTTGCCGCTCAATCATCTCGTTGACAGCGCTACTGCCAACAAGTGGGTATACCAGTCGCAATCGGGTACGACAAGCATGAGCGACGTTGTCACGGATCTCGTTCAGTCTTTGGCCTGGAGAAGAGCCATCGATGTTGTCGGTAAGGTGAGCATGAGCAGCAAATTGTCCGTGCCATGAGGCCGACGCAAACTAATACACATTGCTCTTCCCTTCGTCCACATTTGGTTCGCGTAGGCAGACGATGACATCGCTGAGCTTACCAAGCTAGCACCTCTCAGCGGCGCAACCACCTTGAACGCTCGTGCCCCACCGACATATCAGGGCGAGATTCCGGCTGTGTCTACCAATATTGTTCTTCGTCGAGCTGAGCCCCTCTTCATCAACGAATCACGCTCTTCTCCGGAGATCTTCAACCAAAGTACCAGAATCAAATTCGGCAAGAGGAGCCTTCCTCGACCCTTCGACTTTGGCAGGATTGTCACTCCTGCAACCCAGGAGAGCATCTGGATCGCTCTCCTCTCGGCAGCCAATAGAGCCAGTGTCATCTTGGAAGCAGTCTTCGGCCCAGAGCCTGCCTCCCTGCCGGTCACTGTAAGGATGGGAGATGTAGCTAAGAGGGTACATGAGATGGAGAGCAAGGCGAGGCCTGCTCTAGAGACTCTGTCACAGGGACAGCAGCCGCAACAGCAACAGCAACAGCAACGGCATACATCCAATCAGATGAAAGTGGAGTCTAAGGGCACCAAGTGCCTGTCCGAGACGCAGCAGTCTCCCTCAAAGCAGAAAAAGGCAGCCCAATGCACCTGCAAAGTACACGCCCGCAACCAGCCTTGGCAGCAGAAGGGACGAGCAGCCCAGACCCTTTCAACGAAATCCCAGAAGAAAAAGAAGAAAAAGAAGGAAAGCAAGATTACTGACAGCCAGCCTACGAACTCGAACAAGACGACGGCGTCGAAGCAGCAGCAGCACTCTTCTTCGGACTATGAGACGGCCCCTGAAGAGGAGAAGGCTCGCAAGGCTCGAGTCAAGAAGGAGGGTAAGAGCGGCATGGCTCTGTCTCTGCCTCTGCCTCTGCCTCTGCCTCTGCCTCTGCCTCTGCCTCTGCCTCTGCCTCTGCCTCTGCCTCTGCCTCTGCCCGTAGATGTACGTGCTGCTGTACCTGAACCTGTGGTTCTGCCGAAGGATATCCCTCTGCCTTGCTCTGATGCAGAGCAGGACGAGCATAAGTCGGAGAAGGAGAAGCAGAAACCTTTGATGACTTTACGAGACTTGGAAATGGTCGATTGGCGAGCAGCTCTGCTGGGCTGAAGGTGACAGGCGGCGAATCTTTGCAGGGGAGACAAGTTCCATCAGAACAGCCCATGCGAGCAGTCGAGAAATCCTTGATGGGACGACTCGCCTCTACCCTTCTCACTCTCCCCCCCACACATGTCTTTTCTTTCTCTGAACTGTCCCACTCTTTACTCGAATCGAACATGTGGTGAAATGACAAATTGATTGCGCCTGCCTGAGCGCCGATGACCTATCGATTTGCCATGGTACGGCCAAGAAGCAGCGGCCACGACAGGCGTACCGACGCATTGTGCCCCTCTGGCCCCCTTTTCCCCACCTTGCCCTGGCCCTTGCCCCGACTGCCGCCCAATCGACTATGGCTCAATCTCTCCCAGTAAGAGCTGCCCGTCCGTCGAGCTCGAGACGACTGGATTGCCCGCGAGGGGAAAAAGATGGGTGGATAGAGGTCAGCTTACTCTCTCGCAAGGAGATACCTTGGACTGGCAGCAGCGCGACTGGAGATGAAAGATGACTCACCAATGGGCTCCTTGGGATGGTAGGCGGCGGCGGTACATGTTCCGCGATGGCCTGGTAGCTTGTATAGGATCTTTTCGGACTCGACACTGGTGAGAGGAAATGGCAAAAGGGCAAAACAGTTCCGGGTGGATCAGATTGCCTGCTCTCTCAATCGGCGCAACTGCTCTCGCTCTCGTTCTGCTCTGCTTGGCTTGGCCAGCTACTCACTCCCATACGACGCATGTCCGATCTCCACTTCCCAGAATGATCCTCCTCCCATCTCTGCTCCATCCTCCTTTGATCAACAGCGCATCAGCGCCATTTAAGGCACCACTCAACGTCCTATACAGTCTCTCCTGACTAGCCCGATCTTCTTCATTGACCTCCCCTGCTGCATCGCCATTCGAAGAGGAGATGGCAAAGGGACGTACATCCCAGACTCTGAGGGTCGAGTCTAGGGAGAAGGAGAAGAGGTATGAGCCGGAGGGTGAGAGAGTGAGAGACGTGATTGTGTCTGTGTGAAGATTTAAAGAGTAGAGAATTTGCTTGCGATGCAGGTCGTAGAGCTGGGGAAAGGCAATGTCGGTTAGAGTCAGAGACCGGGGTAATGGCTTTTTGCAGGTAGTAGAAGGCTTGGGACTCACATGGATCTGATTGTCAATACCGCCCACAAAGAGCCCACTGCCATCTTTTGTCCACTCAAGTGCAGTCACTGGGTATCCCACTTTCAATGACTCCAAGGGCTGCTTCTCTTCCGTATTCCAGATACACACGTCTCCATCATCCGATCCACTGGCAAACAGTGTTGCATCCGCTGGGGAAGGAGCAACGCAATTCACAATGCCCTTGTGATGCCTGAATCTCCTCAGCTTGTTATTCGGCGGCGGAGAGAGAGGTGACCAGAGGATGAGGGTTGAGTCTGCTGATCCGGAGAGGAGGAGCGGGAGGGAAGAGGTGGAAGAGGGGAAGCCGTTGATGGTCTTTGTGGACGGAGGAAGGAATGCGAGACATATCACTGCCTTATTGTGAGATTGGAGAGATGTGACGTGGTTGTTCGGAGAGTATGTCTTCCATATCGCTGAAGGATGCGTGGAAGGGGATTGAACTTCAGCCTACCCAGCCACATACAGTCACGAGCCTTTCCCTGTCTGCACACTTACAAATGGACTTGTCGCCTCCAGCAGCTGCAATGTACTCTCCATCCAAGGAGAACTTCACATCGAGTATCTCTCCTTGATGACCTCCATTCAGGCTCAGGATAGGATCCGACAGGCCACTTGTCCTCTTGACGGACCGTACCAGTCCCTTGTCCTTTCCGTCTCGGGAGGAAGTGATGGGTACGAGAGAAGAAGAGGCGGCTGCATCGGACCCATCCTCGTCTTCTACGCGACTGCGCTTCACCAGGGAGGACGAGGCAGCGGGAGGCGGCCGTTTTGTTGCCATGCTATCGAAGCTTGATGAGGGAGGCTGAGGGCTACCTGGGTGTACGTACGTATGGCGTGTTGGGTATTGGCACGCACGGAAGGACGAGAAGATCTGGCTGCAGCGAGGCGACAGCTTCCGTTCCGTCGTGGGGCCTCGGACAGATTTTGAGCGGAAAGGCGGCGACACTGGGATGAGAAGAAGGTCCTCCACTGACGGATTCGCACCTGGAGGGGGAAGACTTGTACAGACACCATCGCCACCAGTGATAGCTCACTGCAGGTCATCTACAACCAGCGGCCCACCATGAGCACTACGTTAGCCCTCACGCTGATGGGCCACGTGGACCATGGCAAGTCATCCTACGCCGACTCCCTCCTCGCCTCCAATGGCCTCATCTCCCAGCGACAGGCGGGCAAGATCCGGTACCTCGACTCTAGGGAGGATGAGCAGGAGCGCGGCATCACGATCGAGTCCAGTGGAATCCGTCTAGGCTTCAAGATGCGGAGAAAGGGAGAAGATGGTCAGCCTGGGCCAGTCCAAGACTGGACGCTCAACCTCATCGATACACCTGGGCACATTGACTTCAGCTCAGAGGTCTCTACTTCCTCCAGGCTCGTAGATGGCTGCCTCATACTCGTTGATGCCCTGGAGGGTGTATGTACGCAGACCATTAATGTGCTCCGGCAAGCTTGGATCGACCGATTGAAGCCCATCCTCGTGCTCAACAAGGTGGACAGGCTGGCGGTAGAAGTGAGAATGACTGCTCACGAAGCAGAGGCGCAGCTGCAAAGAGTCATCGAGCAGGCCAATGCCACCCTCGCAGGCTTCTGGGCAGAAGAGAGGATGCAAGAAGAAGAAAAGGAGAGGGAGGCAGCTGAAGCAAAGGGCGAGGAGTTCACCGCAAAGGTGGAAGTAGACGGAGAAGAGGCAGATGCTGAGCTCTACTTCGACCCTGCCAGAGGCAACGTCATCTTTGCATCTTCCATGTATGGCTTTGCCTTCAGGCTACATTCCTTTTCCCATCTTTATTCGACCAAGCTGGGTCTGCCGGAGGAGAAGTTCAGGACCTTCCTGTGGGGAGACTGGTACTTTGATGCAAAGGGCAAGAGGATGCTCAACCGCAAACAGGCATCAAAGCTGTGGGGCGAAGGCAGGCTTGGGCCTACCGCATGCCAACAGTTCGTCATAGACAATCTATGGAGAGTCTTCGAGAAGACAGTCATTGAGCGCGACCAAGCAGCAATCGAAAAGATCGTATCGACGCTGTCTCTGCCGATCAATGCTCGGGACCTCAAGACCCCTGATTCGCACGCCCTCCTCTCTTCCATCCTCTCCGCATGGCTACCATTGGCCCCTTGTACCTTCTCTACCATCGTGGACCAAATACCACCGCCTCCGGTAGCACAGGGCCGCAGAGTCCCTCGTATCCTAGACCCCACAGGGTCGATATGGAAGACAGACCTGAGTCGCTTCTATGCCGACAAGATAGGGCTTGAGAGACCTCAGGGCAGGAATGCCGTCGAGAAGGATCTTTTCAGTGCTAACAGGAACGAAGAGGCTTGGAGAGTCGGCGTCATCTCCAAGATGTTCGCAGTAGCAAAGGATGACTTGCCTACTGACGCGGGCAAGGCGAATGGCAATGCTAAAGAAGAGGGCGAACAACAACGGGGAGACGTTCGCAATCTGTCCGTCGAGGAGAGGCGGAGGAGAGCTAGGGAGGCTCGAGAGAAGCAGCAAGCTGCCAGGAACGGTGGAGAGACGCTTCAGCAAGACAAAGAAGCCGTGGAACAAGCCTCGACCGGGGGCGCGAAGAAGGATGCAGCGGTAGACTCGGTGACGATGCCAGTCGAGCTTTCGAAGCCTCTGTCAGTGGGCGGGGTTAACGAAGTACCTGCCACCGATTTAGGGACGGCCCCCGCTGTTCCCATCGAGGCAACCTACGAGAGGCCGCCCACAATGGCGGCGCCCGAGCCAGTACAAGCTTCCAAGGTGGAGACTTCTGCTGAAGATGAAGAAAGCAGCGAGGTACTCTTGGCTTTCGTGCGAGTGTACTCCGGCTCCCTCTCAGGATCGACATCAGCTGCAAGCTCGCCATACTTCTTACTTTTGCCCAAGTACAATCCATCTCTGGGGCCCACACACGCTTCCAACACCAAGCACATCAAGCGCATCCATATCCAAAGCCTGTACGTCATCATGGGCAAGGAGCTTGTCAAAGTCGACAAGGTTCAGGCTGGAGAAATTTGCGCTGTACGAGGCTTGGAGGGCGTGGTCGGCAGAATGGGGACGATCGTCGCACTCCCCGAGAGCACGATCATCCCCAACGACGAGTCAAAGCTCATCTCTGATTCTGCTCCGGGCCTTGTCAATTTGACTGGAGGAGCTGGTCTGGCAGCACCCATCGTGCGAGTCGCATTGGAGCCTGACAACCCAGCTGATATGTCCAAGCTGATCGAAGGCTTGCGTCTGCTGAACCAATCGGATCCATGTGTTCAGACACTCGTGCAGGAGACTGGAGAGCACGTCATTGTCACAGCTGGAGAGCTGCACCTAGAACGCTGCCTGAAGGATCTTCGAGAGCGCTTTGCCAAGGTACCCATCTCGGCTAGCAAACCTCTCGTGCCCTTCAGGGAGACGGCGATCCGAGTCGGTGAAATGGCGCAGCCTCGCTTTGGCGAAGAAGGCGAGGCCAGGGGTACGGTCAACGTCAGCGTCGCAAACGGCATCGTTAAGCTGAAGTTGAGAGCCAAGCCTCTGCCTCTAGCAGTCACTGAGCTCCTCGAAGCCAACACTAGCACGATTCGGAGCATGTTGGAGAAGAGGGGAGTTGCAAGAGGAGGTGAGGAAGACACTTCGAGCGATGTCGCGAGCGCCAGTGGCTCCTCCGGCACGGCGAGCAAGACAGTGCCTGCTTCGCAACTCTTTACGACTCTGGCGAGTCTGCTGCACAAGGCTGGCTCTTCAGCGCGAGTCTGGGAACAAGAGTGGAAGGATGAGTCTCTAGTGGACAGGATCTGGAGCTTCGGACCTCGGAGAGTGGGACCCAATCTCCTCTTCGGACCTCAAGAGGGCCTCGCTGCTGGCAGGGGTCTCAAGGCTCGCCTTGCTGCAAAGGTCGGCGCTGGGAGCGGGCTGCCAACTCCAGCGGTAGTACCCAGTACGTCAGATGAAGATACCGCTAGCCTCACATCAGCGCTAGCCAAAGCTTCATTAGAGCAGAATGGCGACGAAGCAGGCGAAGCGACCGCATCCGCTACGAAAAGCCTCTCCTGGTCAGCAAACGACCTGCTCGAATCGCTCGACACTGGTTTCCAGATCGCAACTCTGCAAGGCCCTCTGTGCGCCGAACCAGTCCGCGGACTAGCCTACTTCATCGAGTCTCTGACCGTCGACTCTGCCGCCGCGGTCAAGGCCAATCTGCGTCTGTCTCAGGTGACGGGCTCTCTCATCTCCTCTATACGGGAAGCATGCAGAAATGGGCTGCTGGACTGGTCGCCGAGACTGATGATGGCCATGTACGAGTGCGATATCCAGGCTGCCCCTGATGTGCTCGGCAAAGTTCACGCGGTACTCAACAAGAGGAGAGGAAAGGTCACGAGTGAGGAGATGAGGGATGGAACGACGTACTTCACTATTGGGGCTAGTCTGCCAGTGGTGGAGAGCTTTGGTTTTGCCGACGAGGTGAGGAAGAGGACTAGTGGAGCTGCTAGTCCTCAATTAATCTTCAGAGGGTGAGTACAACGAGGGTGGAGAGGGCCAAGCGGCGCGACTTCACAGGATAGACATGATGCTGATGTCATTGCCTTTTCATTTCTCAATCTTTCTCCTGACCTGCTCTCCGTTTTCCTCCTCTACTACCTCGCTCACCCACCTCGCTCACCCTGCAGCTTCGAGCTCTTCGACCTGGACCCCTTCTGGGTACCTCGCACGGAAGAGGAGCTGGAGGACCTAGGTGAAAAGGGGGAGCGTGAAAATGTGGCCAAGAAGTACATGGATGGAGTGCGACGACGCAAAGGCATGCATGTGGACCAGAGGATGGTCGAGGCGGCGGAGAAGCAGAGGAACTTGAAGAGCAATTGAGCAGATAGGGGAGACGCTATTGCTCATCCGTGTTGCTGCGTTGCTGCTGATACCTAATGCATTTGTAGCACCAATGTTGCACCGGCTTGTCTCGAGGAGGGTATATCTTTCAACGTGTGTCGAGCAAAGGTTGCCCTGATTGGGTACCGGTATGGGATTGGCAGATCAGGGCCCCCCTCAATGACATCGGCCATAGCGCGCTTGGCGCAAAGGCGATGCATGGCGCTGCCTCATTCGAGAATGTGTCTTGAGCTCGAGGGTAGCTTGCGGCGCTCTTGTCGAGGCGTCAGACCCCCGGGATGTGGACAGCCCCCTTAAGGCTTTCAAGAGTGGTGTTGATGGCATACGCCATAATTGCTGTAAAGCCTCCCTTATCCGCCTCTCCTGCCTTTCTCTTCAACTTGTATCCACCCCTTCCTGCCGGCAAATCTGATCCTCTCCCCCTCCATCTTCTCTTCCTGCCTCACATCATCTTGCAGCAGCTCTGAGCTCGTGAGTGGCTTGTTCTTGCCATTGCGGGCCGGGCATGGCAGGAGAGTCGAGGCAGCAACGGTAAGGACTGAACCAAAGAAGGTGGCGAAGAAGATGCTTGAGGTGAGGGTGCGACGCGAGAGGGAGATGGGGCGGATCATGGTGGAGGAGTGTCAAGTAGAGAATGTAGTGAGACGAGACAGCGGTGATCTACACTGCTGCTCTTCTTCGTCACTGATCGTCTACGTACGGGCGAGAATGTTTGGTGGGTGATGCTAGGCCTGTTGTACGCCTGTATCTACTCCTCTATCATTCCCTCGCCTGGCGCTTCCGGATTTCCAACCAGGCTCCGTTCCGATGTGTGGGTGTGGGTGGCCTTGTGCGCGCAGATTTTTCTGGGCGTGGGCGTGGGTGAAGCGGAAGTGAGGCAATGGATTCTTCTGGATTGCAGTCCGGTACATTCGACGTTTCAAATCCGCGATCAGCATCATCGATACCAGTGGCCACTTCATAGACAAGGCCGATTGAGGTGCCTACACATACATATACTCTATACCCTTTCTTCTCGTCGATTGTCGAGTAGAACAGCATGGCTGCGCCACCTCTGCTCATCCGAGCGGCAACGGCCACCACCTCGTCCTCGCTAGCAGCTGCGAATCTGGCCACTCGCTCAGCTGCCGCCGCTGCCGGACCCTCTTCGTTATCACCGCCATTGCAGCGTCAACAATGTTACTCGACATCATCCAATGCCGCTCACGCAAGGCATCCTAGGCGGCCTCGTTCCCTCTCACAATCCGCTTCGACCACCTTCAACCGCTCTTTCTCCTCCACCCCACGCACATCGGCGTCCGTCAAGGACCCTTACGCTGCCCTTGGCGTCAAGAAGTCTTCATCTGCAAAGGAGATCAAGTCGGCCTACTACGACTTGGCCAAGAAGCTCCACCCTGACGTCAATCCAGACAAGTCTGACAAGGCCAAGGAGCGATTCGTAGAAATTCAGCAGGCATATGATATACTCAGCGACGAAAGTAAGAAGCAGAATTTCGACCAGTACGGTAGTCCTGACGGACCTGGCGCTGCCGGCTTTGGAGGTGGAAACCCGTTCGGAGGTGGCTCACCTTTCGGTGGCTTCGGCGGGTTTGGAGGGCAAGCTGGCGCAGGCAACGCCTCGGACATTTTCGACAGCATCTTTGGAGCATTTGGTGGCGGAGGAGGCGGTGGACGAGCTCGAGGCGCAGGCTTTGCCGGAGAGAGCAGGGGTGACGATCTCGAGACGGGCGTCAATATATCCTTTGAGGAAGCTTGCAGAGGAGCTACGCGCAGCATCACCATCAATCCCATTGAGAAGTGCAGCCCTTGCTCGGGCCAGGGTCTCAAGAAGGGGGCCAAAAAGACGACCTGCGGCGTCTGCAACGGTACAGGTACCAGGACATTCGTCATCCAGAGCGGGTTCCAGATGGCATCCACATGTCCTGCCTGTGGCGGAGCCGGCTCATCCATTGCAGCGGGCGATGCCTGTGGCTCTTGCGATGGAGTCGGCAGAGTAAGAGGCAAGAAGACTGTTCAGGTCAAAATTCCACCAGGCGTCGACGATGGCGCCAAGATTCGACTGGAAGGGGCGGGAGATGCACCACTCAGCGGTCCAGGACCCTCCGGCAGTCTCTTTGTGCGTATCAATGTGAGGAAATCGAACATCTGGAGGAGGCAAGGCTCCAATCTTCACTTTGCCGCCAAGGTCCCTCTGCACGTTGCGCTCCTGGGAGGTAAAGTCAGGGTCCCCACATTAGACGGAGACGTCGATGTGCGTGTTCCAGCTGGAACGCAAGTCGGAGACGAGATGCTGCTCAGGGGAAGGGGTGTGCAGAGCTTGATGAGGAGAGGCGAAAAGGGAGACTTGCTCGTGGGATTCGAAGTGGCTATCCCGAGGAGTCTTACCAAGCGGCAGAAGGAGATTCTGCAGATGTATGCCGACGAGGTTGAAGGCAAGACGAGCGCAGCTAGCAAGCCTTCACCAACACCCTCATCGACCGCAACTCCTCCACCTCCTTCGAGCGCGGACGCAGCTTCAAAACAGCAAAGCTCAACCTCGGCAGCAGGAAACGAGACCGCAAGTGGGAGCGCATCTTCATCTGGTACGTCATCATCTTCGGAGGCAGAATCATCGGGTGATACATCGGGAGGCAGCGGACTGTTGGGTGGATTCTGGAAGAAGCTGATGGGAAAGTGAGGAGGTACGAAAGAAGTGCGGGACTAGTTGGTGATCGGCTTTTCCGCCTGTGATGACCCTCGAGAAGTGGGAGGATGCAGCATCGGAGCGGTAGACAGCAATGGACCCTTCCCCACCACCATCATCTACTCGCACTTTCGGCTGCTCGCCTGCTTCTCGAGGTCATCTGAGCATCAGGTGAGGATCACCGGTGATATGAAGGAGAAGAGATTATGCATGGAGCGATGCCGGCTTTGCTTGATACGCTCAATGTGCTTCGGTCAGAGATGCTGACCCGCAACGCCTTCTTCTCCTTCTCGACTTTGATAGCTCCTGAAGCAAAGGAAAACACTCAGTCATCAGCGGCAGACTCGAACAGCAAGGCGGAAGCAGGGAAGGCGAGCGCTTCTGCATCTGGGGCCGCCTCTGCCACTCCAGCCGATGCACAAGCTGAGAGCCAACAGCAGGACAAGAAGGACGAGGGAGGGCGGTCGACAGCGGGTCAGGGTCAGTAGGCTCGCACGAGTGGAGGATAGAAGCATCTTTGTATACATCACAAGACGATCACATCACCTCTCTAGTATTACTACGCTAATAAGAACCTTTTCAAAGCATACAAACACCCGATACGATCGCATCTTGACGTGCACTTATGATGTGTTTGTGATGCGGAGAGCAGTACGTAGCACGCAGGCAGCTCCACGTTCCCGTCCCTTGTCCCCACTGCCCTCAGCAAGCCATGGCAAGCCTCACGAGCCTGCTGCACTCTCTGTGTTGTGTCAAGAAGGAGCGCACCTACTCGCGCTCGAGCCTCTGTCGCCTGTGCCCCGCGGTCTCCACAGCTGAGCAAGTGCAAGTCACAGTAGTGTAGATCTTCTTGGCGGCGCAAGATTCTTCTTTACTGACGCACAGCAGGTCTTGAGCAATCAATGGCGATCGGAAGCCTGTCGAAGAACGATTAATGCAGAAATGACTGGAGAGCTGCGCCATCACAGCAAGGCCGGCGTTGACACTATCTGGGACGATCTGTAGGAGGCAGCGCTCGGGCCTCTTACTTGGCATGGAGACCTTCGCAGACTAGAACAAATCATGCTATCTGCATCGGTCCAGAGCTGCACTTGACAATGCCGAGGTCAGCGATGAGCTGCAACAGAAGACTTCTTCGGGCCGGACCGCCGCTTGTTAGGACTATCAGGGCTGTCAGGAAGCAAGGACACTGGCACTGTCTTGAAGGACTCGGGAAGATCAGGAGTCAGACCGCCCGTGTCAATGAGTGATAGCCTCCATACTCCCATTTGTAGATAAAACCCGACGGTGTCGATCTAGCTCATAGCTACTGCCCTTGACCAACGCTCACTCTGTCCAACATGACGTCTCCAATCACTCTGCGGGTGTTGGCTCAGCTCATCCTGTTCTGTTCCATCGCCTTCAGCGTCAACACCACTGCCTCTCCAGCAATTTCATCCTTGCCGCTTCAGAGCAGAGGAGCAGTCAACACAACGTCTTTACATGCCTGCGCCGCGCTCAGCTTGTCCTCCTCGGCCTCTAGCCTCGTCGTGACCCCCTTTACCTTCTTCGACTTGGCGGACCAGCACTACATGATCACTTCCTCCCAAGTGTCCACTTGCACTGTCCAGCCGGCCACTGCTCAAGACCTCGCAGCGACGCTCAAAACTATTGCGGCAAAGCGGGCCAAGTTCGCAGTGGTGGCAGGTGGCCACACTGGCAACCAGGGTTTTTCCAGCACAGATGGCGTGCTTATCTCATTGGAGAAGTTCAATGAGATTAGTCTGGACAAGAACACGCAGCAGGTTACTTATGGTGCAGGTGTCACATGGGATACAGTCTACAACACTCTGGAGGGCACAGGCTACAATGTCGTCGGCGGTCGAGTGGCAGGTGTTGGGGTGGGAGGCTATCACACAGGAGGCGGAGGCTACAGCTGGCTGAGCAATCAATTCGGTCTAGCAGCAGACAATCTCATCTCGGTGGACATGGTGCTGCCCAATGGAACCCTCGCAACGGCGAGCGAGTCCAACAATGCCGATCTCTTTTGGGCAATCCGCGGTGGAGGCAATCGCTTTGGCATCGTGTATTCGTTCACCGTCAAGGCTCATCCTCAACCTGCCCAGGTCTATGGAGGCTATCGTATCGCTATCGGCGATGCCAATGTCCAGAAGGTGATCTCTGCTACTGCCAAGTTTGCCGCCAACAACACTGCATCTGCTGCTCAGATCATTACTACCTTGAACAGCGAGCTGGGCATACCTAGGGCCATCGTCTTGGCCTACTACCCAGGCACCTCAGCTCCTGCCGGTAGCTTGGATGCATTCGACGGTATCAGTTGGCTGATCGATGGATGGAAGGTGCAAACTTTCTCCAGTCTTGTGAGCTCCATTCCCTCGAACTTGCAAAAAGGCCAGCGCGGCGGCTTTGAATCCTTCGCAGTCAAGACGCTCTCTGTGCCGATGCTCCAGTACATAGCCAAGACCGTTGCAACACTAGGGAAGAGCCATTCTGCAACCCTGACATCGATTGAGGTAGAGCCGTTTGCCTCGACTCTTCCTGGTATGGCCAAGAGCGCCGCTTGGGACCACTCTTCGAACGCGTGGCCCCAGGCCATCTACTTTGCCTGGACTAGCTCAGCCGATGATGTCTACTGGCGCAAGCAGCTGGTAGACCTTGGCAAGACGCTCACAGCCATGGCTCAAGCTGAAGGACAAGACTTGAGCGATGCATACCTCTATCCGAATTACGCTGGCGCGGGCACTGCACTGAGTGCTATGTACCCGCCGGAGAACCTTGCGAGGTTGAAAACCCTGCGGGCCGAAATTGATCCACAGAATGTTATGGGGCTCACCACCTGGTTTGACTTCTGAGACAGCCCTTCAAAGTCGGCAAGAGGAGAGGTGAGGAGAGTCATTGTCTTGACCGATGCGAACATGCGTACTTCCTGTATACCGTGCGAATCTCTCCGCCGGCTTTATGGTCGTTCTTGAATGTGGACTGCGATAGGTGCCGTATGTTATAGTCTGTTGCTACTTCGAGTTTGTTCTCAGGGAGGTGTGACCTGAGGTGTGAAGAAGGATGTATACTGAGACCATTGTTCAGGACCTCTCAGCAATTTGTCTCTCCCCCTTGAGGATCTGGAAGGGTTCCGACAGGCGGTCTTCCGGAGACTTCAGTGATGAAATTGCGCCCTGGTCTTTCTTTTGAGAGATGTCCGAGTCGGCTTTCCACCTCGTTTGCTCTCGCACCTGCGACGTAACAGCAAGTCGAAGGCCTGCTCTGCGTGTGCCTGTTCTTCGGAGGAAGCATTGGGGTTCGCTCAGGAACAAGGTTCCGAAATGGTCGAAGCAATTGCAGGATTTCTTCCCGAAGGTAAACTGCATGTATGCCGGGAACATCCGAAGCCTCTCTCGAGATCTTGAGACCTTGCCTACTCGTCATCTTGCCTACTCGTACTCTTCCTTCCTGAAAATTGACTCAACTCATAATGTACGAAGCTGATGACGCTGCCGCAATCTGGAGAATCAGCATCACCGAGACATTATCGCCTATCTAGAAGCCCGGACTAAGCAGCCCAGTGGCTTAATTCGCATCAACTCACCTCAGTCTTGAGCTCTCGTCGTATCTGAAGAGACCATGCCAGTAGAGATCTGCTGCCGTCAGTTGAGCTGACGCCGACTTCTGTTCGTCTTCGATCGGGCTGCGAGGAGCTCGCTGGCCGAGTGCAAGTGGTCACGGAATCTGCAGTACTGGGAGCTGAAGAGGAAGGCAGGTGAGCGCTGTCATCAGCCTCGAAAGTTGTGCCATTCCTTGGGTCGAAGGCAAGAATGCGAATCTCTATCCGCGCTACGACCTGACGGACGAGTGTTCACACAGACGCGTGACTCTTACAGAGGGAAGCGCTGAGAGCAGCTCTCGACTGGCCCAGGGCATCAAGTCCTAAGCCTTCCTCCTCTGGCAATGCTCCCTGTGTGCTCAGCTTGGAGAAGCAGGACGTGTGTGAGGTAAGGTGGCCTGCAGGGCGCCAGGCTAGCGTGTGGCCCACTTCACGGCATTAACGGCTCCAATTCGAGGCCACCTCGGAGAAGATCACTAGGCTCGGCACCAGTGTACAGTGGAAGCGAGCTAAAGGTCTTGCAGCTTTCCTGGAGCTCAAGACTGTATCGGCCAAGCACTCAATCGATGTTGTGCCTGATGGAAGCAGATCAACCCGGTGATTGCTGATACCCCCTTCGAACCGACTATGCCGACCTACAGATTAGTGGGCCCCCTTGGCGTCCTCGCCTCTACTCCGTGCGAACGACTGGGGCCGACCTCGGAGATCTCCTTGCCGGGAACTTTCCTCGCTTACATGTCACACACGCGGGAATCTCTACAGATCCTACTTCAATCGCGCCATGGCTGCCACTGGGAAAGATCTCCGAGAAGGCAAATCCCGAGGCGGTTGAGTCCTGGATATGTACAGCCATTACGACATGCGAGCGCCAGGATGCGACTCTGTACGCAGGTCCAGAACACGCGTGCTATGCAGACGGACTGTAAAAGGCGCCCTTACTTAGCTGAGCTGGGAGAGCAATGCCTGCACATCAAGCGCATCAGCCCATCGGCCCTAAGCGGGTGTAGAGGGCGGAGCCCCGCTGTCTACATTGGCGACGCTACGCATGGGAGGCGCCCGGCGGAGCCGAGTAAGATCCAAGCAGCGCCAGCCCATGCCAGGTACTGGCTGCAGCAGCTGTGCCTTGGTGCATCTCTGAAGAGAAAGCCGAGCGGGGCATCTGGGCACTGTACTCGCATCTGCCACCTCGTGCCACGCCGGCGGTGAGCTTTTTTTTTTTCGCAGCAAGGCGCGTGTGCCGTCACTGCCGCGCCCCCCGTGTCCTCGCCGGCCCTCTCCCACGCTGTGCCGCACCCTCTCTCCAGCTTCCCCCACACTGGGCACACGCTGTCTGATCGGGAATCTCTGGAGCAGCTTCCATCTGGGTTGGGCTCATCGGCATTCCCCAGGTCAACCCCAGATGTCACATTGCCCGGAGCCCCGGCTGCATCGTCTATAAGGAGCACCTGGGGTGCCTTTACCCCGCATCCATTTCTTTCCATTCATAAACTTCGTCTCCTTCCCCAGGTTTTATATAAACCCCTGTCCTCCTCGCCCACACCTCCTATCCTCCTATCCTTCACCCCCCTCCTCCTCCTCTTCTTAAGCCTCCTCTTCTAAGGCCTCCGCGTTCTTAGCCCTTACCTTACCTATCCATCTTAGCTTGACATACATCACCCCTACATATTGCGTACTCTCCACTTCGCTCACAATGGCTCATCCCGACTACGCCTCGGATGAGAAGAAGGATCTGGGCTTGGGCACCACCCGCTCTGCCTCCGATGAGCACATGGCCGGTCGCGGTGACATCCCCGAGGAAGTGCCATCCAAGGTCACCACCCGTTGTCTGCTGCTCATGATGACCATCTGCGCTGGAGGTTTCCTCTTCGGTTACGACATTGGTGAGTAGCAGAGGAGCGATGAAGCGGATCGATGAGGATTTTCGACAGCACATTCGTGGCACGGAACCGCAGAAGCTGACTCTTACATCTGCTCTTGCCCTTTTGCTGCGACAGGTGTCATCAGTGGTGTTCTGATCATGAGGGACTTCGTGCTGCGATTCGGTGGTTCCGAGACTATGCCCGGATCTAACACCTGGAGTCTCCCTGACCACACCATTTCCGTGCTCAACGCCACCCTCTCGGCTGGAACCTTTTTCGGTGCTCTCCTCCAGGCTCCCATCTCTGACTACATCGGTCGTCAGAGGAGCATGATCATCTGGGCCGTCTCCTTCACCGTCGGCGCCGTCATTCAGGTTTCCACCGACACCTCCATCCCTCAATTCATCGTCGGACGTGTCTTTGCTGGTCTCGGTGTCGGAGCCCTCTCTGGTCTATGCCCTCTCTACCTTGGAGAGACTGCACCCAAGGCTATCCGAGGTATGATGGTCTCTGGCTACCAGCTTCTCATCATCTTCGGTATTGCCCTCTCTTACGGTATCGGCTGGGCCTCGCACACCGCCGAGTACTCGTCTGCATCCTGGAGGATTCCGGTGGGCATGCAGATGCTCTGGGGCCTAATCCTCATTGTACTGGTCACAATGCTGCCAGAGTCTCCACGATGGAACCTTCAGAGGGGAGATGTTCTCAAAGCACGAGAGACGATGGCCTCCATGCGAGGATTCAAACTCATCGATACCCCCGAAGGTCCTCGTGGTGACGCTGCTCTCGAGGATGAACTCGCTGAGATGGAGCAGTTCATCAGCGCCGAGCGAGAGGCATTTGCTGGCACCAACTACTTCACTGCCTACCTCAGGTGCTTCTCTCGCGAAAAGCAGCTATGGCGACGAACTCTGCAGGGTATGCTTGTCCAGACCTTCCAGCAACTCAACGGACAGAACTTCTACTACTACTACGGCCCCGTCTTCTTCCAGTCTGCCGCCGTATCACTCGACTCGTACCAGATCCAATTTATCCTCGGAGCTGTCTCGCTGCTCGCCACAGTCCCCGCCCTCATCACTGTGGAAAAGGTGGGTCGAAGGAACTCGCTCCTAGTCGGTTCCGTCGGCTGCGCGACCTGCGCCTTCATCGTCGCCTTTGTTGGACACTTCTCGCTCGCTCCCAGTGGCACCCCTCCTGATGCCCTCACCAGCGCCCAGAAGTCTGCTGGAGGTGCCTTCATCGCCTTTGCCGTCATCCACCTCGTCTTCTTCAGCACCTTCTGGGGTCCCGTTCCCTGGATCTACCTCTCCGAGTCCTTCCCTCAAAGTACCCGAGCCAAGTGCATCTCTCTAGGTGCCGCAAGCAACTGGTTCTGGAACTTTATGCTTTCATACTTCAGTCCTGGCCTCAACAGCAAGTATTCAACCTATATCTTGCTCATTTTCGGTAGCATTACCTACACGGCTGGTATTTTCGTGTACTTCTGCCTGCCGGAGGTCAAGGGTCTCTCCCTGGAGCAAGTAGACTACATGTACGAGTCAGGTGCCGCAAACAAGGCTTGGACCACGAGCAAATGGATTCCTCCTATTGGTGACACAAACAGAGGTACCCTTGGTGGCGGTAGGAAGAGGGTTGTGGGTAACCAGATTGGTCCCAATAACGCGTAGGAGGAGTACTTGCGCGCGGATCGCCGTTCTACTTTACTTTGGCTGCAAATGTCCGGCCACGCCGCCTCATCTGTCGATCAATGCTTGTTTCAATTACATCGAGTGAATTATCTATCATCATTGTCATTCCGAGGAGGTTGCCTGTGATCGTGTCTACGTCCTGGGAGGCTGCGGTGGTACTCTGGAAGCGGCGATGCGATGCGGTGCGTGCACGGACATTGCAGAGGCGATGCATCGGAATCGGAAGCACACAAGTGAAATCCCCCCGGTCTGATGACGCCAGTGAAGAGCCTCCAGGGCGGCAGGTGCCTGAATTCCGATCCGCTCAGGGGAGCACCTTGGCCCACGCACCCTCTGCGGCCAGGTACCGTCAGGGCAGCGTCCCTGCTGTGATGTGATGTGCTCGTGTCCAGCACATCCCTCTGCGCTCTCAGTTTTTTTTTTCTTCTCCCTCCTTCTCTCACCTACCACACCTCGCATCCAAGCTACTGAATTCATTCACACAGACAAGAGCCTTACAGCGTCAAGCTAGCACCCTCACACAAATCTCACCACACATCTGCACGCTCACCCTTCATCCGTCATCGCCCTCCTAGCTCCACTGCTGCGTCTACCAACCAAGAGATCTTTCCTTCACCCTCTGCACACCCAACCCTCCATCAACGAGTCACCACTGCTTCTACGAAGTCTCATGCCTCAACAGTGCACTTGCTGAGTCGACGGTGCAAGACAGCAGTCCCTCACCGGAGCAGAGAGTGAGTCACAGACTGCAGGCCAGCTCGTCTGGAGGAGAAGACAGAGAGCTGACATGCCCACTTCTTGCCACCGCAGATGAATATCGCTAGACTCTAGCTAAAGCCACAGCACAATGGCAGTGCTTCACCACACCGGACCTTGCACTCAACGACTTCGTCACCAGACACACAGAGATCTGATATTTTCAAGGTCAACGAGGCGTGGGAACTTGTCTATGCAGCCATATCTCAATGGAAAGCAACATTTCGACATGCTCAGTGAAACCACCATCATCGGGGATCTCCGGCCTAGAAAAGAAGGCACGATCACCTCTTTCGGAGAGTCTACTACCGAGCACAACCTCACACTAGGACTATAGGAATTCGAGTCTGTCCATCGCATAAAGTGTTCTCCGAAAGCAATTAATTCCCAATGTCTTCCTCGTAAAGAAGCAAACACCGATCGTCGATCAAATACAAGCCTCACGATCTTGTATGTCGCTGGCGCTTCCAATCTTGCTGTCATCTCCTACGCTTTTCTAAGCGATCGTTCTCAATTCGACCCTACACCAGTCGACCGCTTCTAGCTTAACATGCTCGGTGTCGACACAATTGTCAGCAATCCGAGTGATCCGAAGGATCAGCGAGCTGGTTCCCCAGGCTGTCCTTTAGGACTCCCATACCCGTCTTCTAGAGGTTGACACCAGTCCCAGGGAAGCGGAAGGTATGAGCCAAGCGTTTGAGATTTTCCCATACCCTCTGTACCACGACGTGGCAGTCCGCGGTCGTGTTGACCTCACAAGCTTGCAGGGTGACGCAGAACACGAAATTCTTCTGGTCACACCCAAGCATTGCCAAGCCAATGTCAATGCACCTACAAATTCCCAGATTAGAAAGCGAGTACAGTGGCATACACGACGCACTCGCCACATTTCGATCGACGACGAGATTTTGGCAGAGGCGTTGCGCCTCGAGGTCTCTTATCAGGATAAGGAAGAAGAAGAAGAAGCGGAGCAGCAAGACGAATCTTCCCCAACCCAGCGAAGGCAAAGACTTTCACTTTCTGCCTTGCAGTCGCAGCCGTTGCTGCTCTCTTCTTCGCCGAGGACCCCTTCGAGCGATCCGTCGTGGAATCTAGATAACGACAGGAGGTCAGAGCCTGAAGAGGACACGAGCGACGATAGCAAGACAATCGCACGCAGTCTGCGGCTTCAAGCTCGGACGCTTGCCTAGAAGGTCCTAACTATTCCATCAAACTCGTCAACAGTCTCGGAGCCCACTTACAAGATGATGATGCTTGCAGAGGCGGGGCGACAGGAACGATTTTGCTCACTTGCCAGACTGAGGCGCAAGCTGAGCATATCGTTGCCCCGCTTCGACCACATCTTTCAGCCAACACCTTCTCCAAGGCCTATTACTGCACCTTCTGGCCCTGCATGAGGACGATAACGTCTGTTTGTGCGGGGGCACGCGAACATTTTCGCTCAACTGTGCAAACGAGGCTCAAGCTCTGCACCTCAGAGACGGTTTGGCAAGCCATCTATATGCGCACATAGATCCCCAGGCTCTCCTAGCTGGAGAGACTCACGCTTTGACCGCACAGCGATACGTTGACTCGTTGACTCGCCACACGTCAAGAAGTCGAACACCGGAGCGCTCGTGCCTGGCCAATTCCTCAAGATGGGCCGCTTCCCCATTGAACTCCTACCCACGGAAGGTGGCCCCTCCGCTTCTCTGCCATTGGACTCTCAGTCCTTGGGTTGGTGGTTCGGAGATGGGCACCACGACGCCGCGACAATCGCTGCAGCCGCCTCGGACCAAGCAGCCATACGCGCCAAATGCCAAGCCATCGTGGAAACACTCAATGCTCGCCGACCAGAAGGAATGGGCCCTCTCCATCTTGCAGTGAGCCTGATCCCAGCCAACAATTCCGGAGATGTGTCAGTCGTCAAGACTGCTACACGTTTAGGATTTCAGGCAGTGCGCGTCCAGGCACGCACTGGAACCCTTACGTTGACACGATGCGTGAGCTGCGGATTTGGGCAAATGACAAGGAGTTCGGTATTCCGGAGGTGTACAAAGGTGCAAGTGAGGATGTTCGCGCGGCGGTCCTAGCGGGTTTCATCGATACAGATGGCTGCGTCGTCAACAATAACACTGCGTATGCACTGTCGCAACGTGTCAGGCACCGACGCCTGATCGAAGATGCTCGGGAGATTGCGATCGGGCTGGGAATCAAGGTGGGTCGTCTCGGTCAGTACTGGGCGCCAGACCCAGCCAGTCGTGGGAGACGCCGGTAGCAGCGACGAGGACATGCCGCCGCCTGCACCAAGCTCAGACGCTTGGCTGGCAGACGAGAGTCATTCGGCTTCGCACATGAGGAGGATCGAACAACGCCTGCAAGACCCAAGGTCCTGCTGATGTGGTGCGACACGCACCTTCTCCTTGAACTGTACCACTGCCGCACAAGCGGAACACATCGGCAACGCGTTCCGCTCCCATCTCTTTGCACACGTCGACTCCGGAGCGCTCTTGGCTGGAGAAACGCACGTGCTCACGGCACAGCAGTACGTGGAATCTCCTCACGTCAAGGAATTTGACTCTGGCGCTCCCGTTGCTGGGTCATTCCTCAAGATGGGACGCTTCCGGATTGAGCTGCTGCCAACAGAGGGCGTCGCCGCCGCCGACCTACCACTCGACCCTCAGTGGTTGGGTTGGTGGCTTGGAGATGGGTATCACGACGCTCCAACCATCGCCGCGGCAGCCAGCGACGCCGCGCCCATCCACGCCAACTGTCAAGCGATCGTTGACGAGCTCAACGCACGCAAGCCGGATGGAACGGATCCCGTTCACCTCGCCATCGCACTACCCAGCAAACGACTTGGGCGAAGTAGTCAGTAACCAGGACTGCTACACGTTCAGGATTTCAGGGAGTGGACGACCCACTACCCATTGGAATCCCTACCTGGATTTCATGCGTGTGCTCGGCATTGGGGAAAATCACAAAGAGGTCGGGCTCCCGGACGTCTACAAGGACGCCGGTGAAGAAGTGCGAGCGGCGTTACTTGCCGGGTTCATTGACACGGACGGATGCGGACGGATGCGCAATCAATATTCGCACGGCCTACAGCGTCTCTCAGGCAGCCAAATATCGCCAGCTACTGACTGACGTGCGCGAAATTGCTCTGGGCATCAAAGCAACACGCTTGCGCGACTACGACGCCCCGGACCCTACCAATGCGCAATGCATGCTCCCACAGGTAGCCTTGGGGCTCTTTGGGGACAACCCCGCCAAGATTCAATCCCACATCTCTCTAGAGCGAAAGCGATTGCGACGGACATGAATCAACAGTGAGCTTCGCACTCTCCTCGTAATCACTGACATCCCTGCAAGTGACTTGGACAATGGCATCAGTCATCAAGACTGCTACACTTTTCGAATCTCGGGTAGTGCGCGCACAGATACGCACGGGAATTCCTACGTCGATCGGATGCGAGACTTACTGATCTGGGATAGCCATAAAAAGACCGGCATTCCCGACCTGTGCAAGACAGCAAGCGAAGAAGCTCGTGCCGCCCTCTTGGCTGGTCTGATCGACACCGACGGTTGTCTGATCAACAACGCACCGCTTACACGGTGTCGCAGTCGATCCATCACCGACAATTGATACAAAACGCCCGGGAGGTGGCTATCGGCCTCGGCATCAAGGTTGGTCGCTTGCGCCAATACTGGGCGCCAGACCCAGCCGGTCTGGTCAACGACGATGACGATGAGCAGTCTGAAGACGACAACAACAGCGAGCACAGTGAGCACAGAGAGCACGACCGCAACCGTCGCCGAGGTTTCGAGCAACCGGCCTTCGGCATGTTCGGGCCGAACCTCGCCAAGATCCAGCCTCACCTGGCGTTGACTCGGAAGCGAGTACGTGAATCTTGGATCGACAGTGAGCTTCGTACTCTCCTCCTGGAGGCAGCGGCAGGGCCCGTCATGGGCCGCCGCATCAGGCTGCGCGGCCATGAGGTGACAACCCTGCAGCTCCGCGAGGGCTGTGTCATCCAGGCTGCCCTGGCCCTCTCGAAGACTCGCCGTGATCAACCGTGGACTCTCGTCTCCAGCTGGCTCGAGTACAGCTTCCTCTTTGTCACCAGCTCCCGTCCAAAACCTTTTCCAGTCTACGAAGTAGCTAACGAGGGGCGCACGACCGTGGGCGGCCTCATTCGCATGCAAGTGATAATGGAATACCTCGTACGCGAGGTCCATTGGCTCTGAGGGTCCGATGACAACCTCGATAGGCCTGCCGTGCGAGTCAAAGACTGTTGCCGTATCGCCCAGCTCCCTGACGAGTCGATCCCCCTCAAGGGTCCTGGCGATAGTACTCTCGCCGAGCATGGTAGAATGGCTAGGTGTTGCAGGGATAGGCGTTCAACAGAGTGTGTGAGACAAGACGCTGTGATTGGCAGGAGAGATTCGAATTGGACAAGGCGGGTGATGAGCAGTGCGAAGCTGCTGAGTAGTAGTGCGATGCTGGTGAGGAAGACGATGGTAGTCAGCAGCTCGTACAATGGGTCAGGATAGGTGGGTTGGGTGAGGAATGTGACGAAGAGAAGAGAAGACGAGGAGGGATCCAACTGCAGGCTGTTGGGCTCAAGCTCTGAGGGCGCGGTCCCGTGCGGGGTGCCTGACCGCTCTTACACCTTAGTAACATAGCATATAGACGATTCCCTTCATCAGCCTAGAGTTGGCCACGTTAGAATTCATGTCAGGGACGAGCTTTTTAGTCGACCCCTACCGGACCATCCAAACATCCCCATGTACTTGTTGTGCCGATCCCAACGCTGTTCATCCTAGCTGATATACAGCCATCATGTGTCATTGCTACCACCTTTTGTCGCAGTCAGGCTGTCGTAAAGAGGGCAAAGTGGTCACTTTGGAATGCAATCATGCAAGTGACTCGTGCTGGCCGCTACCTTATGGACCTCTTTACCTGTGAAACCACTCTCAATACTTGACCTATCATCCGCGTTCTCACCACACCCTTCACCGCTTCATTGCTCCCGACGCTGACGCCTTCACCGTGACTGCTTCCACTTCATCGTTGACTTACTACATCAGGCCAGCTTCGTGCATCTGAGAACGGACCGGAGACACATCGGAACGAGCCCAGCCTTCGTGCAAGACGAGAGTACAGTAGCATCAGGAAACAGACGGTGAGCAGCGGACCTTGACATCCTGCACAGGTGATGCTCTGGTTCGTCGGAAAGCGTTCTCCGACTGTCTTTGTGGTCCCTACCTTCGCACCAATCCTACCTTGCTTCACTTCCTCAACGAGTCGACTCTAGTGGCCGTCTCCCACGTATGGTCCCTTGCTGGATCATCTCAATGCTCACAGGCTATCGATCAGTCGAAGTCACCTGCATCAGTCATGTCTCTGTCTCTTGACTACGCCTTTCTACGCGAGTCTTCGTCTGCCTTATGCAGTGCTTTGGCTACCTTCTCTAGGCTCGACTGCCTTCACGCGCGGGAGCTGTACGTTCCTGCTGACGGTCTCTGCACCGAGACTGTTTGTTGCTCCTTGTCCATGCCTCCTGCACAAAGCACTACCTGCTCCGCTCACCGAATCTGCCCTACCTCTGCACCTTGGCTCTACCAAGCAGCAGCGTGGGGGTGGATCCCTACTTCCGGAGGGCATGATGCGTGCAGCCGTGCCAAGTTTCCCGCCTCGGCTAATCAACGGCGCAGATATTCGGAAGGAGCTTCGAGGCGAAAGACCCGAAGGTGAGATCCACGGGAGACCAGGCGCTGTGCGGTGCGGCATCTTGACGTCGGCGGCCCGGCGTCGGCGTCCACAAAGAAACTCAGCCAATTTCTCCGAGGAAAAATCGAGCAGCTGAAGGAATCGGAAGTAAATCTGCACCACTGGACAGACGGACGGACAGAGGGACTCAGGCACCGATGACGGCAGGACACTGCAGTCCCTCCGTCACTCTGTCAGTCAGACATGCGGACGATGGATAATCATGAGGGTCAGACCTCCGGCAAAGAGAGCCAAGAAACGCTGACACGGCGCAGAGACGAGGGCCGTACGTCAGTCGTCTCTGCGCGAGGCCCCTCTTCCCCACCTCGCCCCCCTGCCTTTCCCCATACCCCGCCTCATCGCCGCCGTCGTCTCCTCCTTTCCCTCCTTTCACTCACTCCCCCCATCCTCCTCTCTCAAGAACACTGAAGGAGCAGCAACCACATCTCGGTATCCTACGCATTTCAGCGCAAGCCTCTCCTCGACCATCCTCTTCCAGCCCATCTTGCGAGACTTGCCTCACTACTTCTTAGCCCAACTCACTGCCACAAGCACCTCTCTCTCTACCCACAATGGTGTTCCAGCTACCCGTCCTCACTGGCAATGCCATTCGAGGAAAGACTCTCACTGCAGCCGTTGCCATGATCGCCTCGACTGGCTTCCTGCTCTTTGGTTACGATCAAGGAGTCATGAGCGGTCTCATCAACACCACTCAGTGAGTAGGCCAGGCCTCGCTCTCAGCACCGGTCTCGCAGGCGGGTCTCCTTCCAGTGCCACTGACCTCCTCGTTCAACTTCTGCATCCTGTAGGTTCTACGACACTTTCCCCACCATCACCGAGCTCACCGATCCTACCACAGGTGATTCTCTCAACCCTCGCTTCCAATCGGCAGTACAAGGCGCCGTTGTTGCCATCTATGAGATCGGCGCCCTGCTTGGATCCCTCATCATTCTATGGAAGGGAGATGCCATGGGCCGTAGGACATCGATCGCCATTGGAGCCACCATCATGACTGTCGGCGCTGTGATCATGACTGCATCTTTCGGCCTTGCCCAGTTCACAGTGGGACGCATCATCACAGGTATCGGCAACGGAATGAACACCTCTACCATTCCCATGTGGCAGTCCGAGCTCTCGAAGGCCCACAACCGTGGAATGCTGGTCTTGGTCGAGGGAGCATTGATTGCAGGCGGTATCATGTTGTCCGTGAGTACGCTCGATACAATGAGGGATGGTTTGACCCTGTTCACGCTTGACTAACACACCTATGCTCCTTTCACACCTCCCAGTACTGGATCGACTATGGCTTCTACCAGATCAAAGACTCCTCGGTATCTTGGCGATTCCCGCTCGCCTTCCAGTGCGTCTTTGCGATGACGCTCCTGCTCGGTGTCCTCTGTCTACCCGAGTCTCCTCGATGGCTGGTCAAGAAGGGCCATTCAGAGCAAGCCGCCAAGATCTTGGCCCAGGCCGATGACACCACCGTAGACGACCCTGCCATCAAGTCCAACCTCCGTCAACTCGAGGAGTCCATCTTCGCCTCGGAGCAGCTCATGGGTGACTTCTCGTACAAGGAGCTCCTCACCAATGGTCCAGAGCAGAACTTCTACCGAACCTGCATCGCATTCACCGCTCAAGCATTCCAGCAGCTGAGTGGCATCAACTTGATTACATACTATGCAACGACGGTCTTTCTGTCCATCCAACCGAATGACAACATCGCTCGATTGCTCACCTGCGGCAATGGCACCGAGTACTTTGTGGCATCCGTTGTGGCCCTCTTCTTGATCGACACACTGGGCAGGAGGAAGCTCATGATGGGTACTGCCTTCCTGATGAGCGCTTCGATGGCAGTGTTGACAGGAACCGTCTACAAGGTCGAGAACTCGCCAATTGGCAGTGGCGGTGCATCGGCCATTGTTGCTGCCATCTTCCTCTACCTCTTCAACACTTGGTTTGCACTTGGCTGGCTGGGCATGACTTGGCTCTACCCGCCCGAGATCACGCCCATCAGAATCCGTGCTCCGGCGTCTGCCATTGCCACCTCGAGCAACTGGATCTTCAACTTCTTGATTGTCATGATCACCCCTCCTGCATTCAGCTCCATTGCCTACCAGACGTACATTATCTTTGCCGTCCTCAACATGGCCTTCATCCCCGTCATCTGGGCCTTCTTCCCTGAGACGAAGCGACGTGGTCTGGAGGAGATGGACTTGATCTTTGCCGAGGCCAACGATCAGGGCTTCTGGAGTGCCAAGTATTTCATGACGCATGCTTGCCGCCTGTCTATCACCAAGCCGCACATGACGTCCGAAGAGCTGGACGAGGAGCTGGTCAGGCGCTTCGGCAAGGACGCTTCTACCGGCGCTCAGCAGCCCGTTGGCGAAAATGCTCCCGACAAGATGGAGTCTGTCCTTGAGAAGAGGGCGGCAGAGGGAGCTGCCGAAGACAACAAGACGACGAGTGTCGGACACGATGGCGCTGCTAGCACTCGCTCAGGCTCTGCCGCATCTCAGTGATGCGGACGTCTAGTTGAGATATGCTAGGCCACAACCTTCCCGAGCAGAGATCATCCGGACCAGCAGCAGCGATTTACTCACCATACCTTTTGTACCGAAACTATAGACTCGGACGTGCTTGCTCTCTTGCAGACCCTGACTGCTTGTAGACGATGCCTCCTACTGCCTCTGCGTTGATTGCTACCTTCGAAGATGGCTTCCTTTCGTCACGAAGAATCTAGCATGAGCACATCTATGGCACTTTTATGCATGTTTCACTTTCTTTTTCCCCCTCTGTGCGTCTCGGTCATGTCTTTGATCATAGCGGTGTGTCGGTTCAACAGACGTTTGTCTCGTCTCGTGTACACCTTCACATGTCCGCACATGTTGATACAAGCAATACACTTCACAGATTCAAAGCCCTTGGGTGATCAGCTGGCTCGTAAGCGCGAGCCTTGCTGCCGTGAGAGAGTGGGCAGGCTTTCTATCTCCGCGAAGAGTCTTGGGATCTTGACGACGCTCCTCATGTGAGTGTGTGTGTGTGTGAGAGAACACGCAGCCTCCTTGACGAGCGAGATGGCTGGTACGCGAGATGGAGTGTCTATCCGGCTCGGGCCATTGTTGATGATGGGCTCGGCTGATCTTTGAGTTGCCTCTCGCGTGTGGGGCGCAGGTGGCTTTTCAGCGAGGGATGCAACGAGCGAGGAAGCAGCGACAAGCGACGACGATGCTCACACGGAAAGGAAAGGCCGGAGAATGCGGGGAAGGGCACAGGCACAGGCAAAAGGCCCTCAAGGGGTCGAAGCAGTGAGGCACCTTGAGAGCATGAGCTAACTCTCTTCGTCTCGCTCTCTCTCTCTCTCTCCTCTCTCTTCCGTCGTAGTCTAGACCTTTTGCACTCCAGCTTCCCCCCCTTTCCTCGCTCGTCGCTTGAAGTACACACTGCCAAGCCGAAGCCGGAAGTGAGATCTCGCGTTCCGGCTGCCCGGTACCGGTCTGCTGCATAATAAAGACAGGCGAGCTTGCATCGTACTTATACTTTGCCTGGCCATCTCTAGTGTACCTGTCTCTCCCTCTTCTCTCTCTACCTCATCCATCGCCACCACCTGTTATGCCGGCTTTACACAACGGATCCTCTTCCGCCTCCTCGAGCGCCTCAACCTCCGGTCAGGGCAAGCCTCAAGGCGACCCAAGCTCCACCACCTACAAGCCCCTCGGTACACCCAAGCGTGGTCCTGCAGGTTCAACCGTCGTGCAACAAGTCACTCTTCCCATTCCAATCGGTCCCGTAGCCCTCTCCACTGCACAGGACATTGAGCATGCTCGCTCTTCAGCTCAATTCGATCCGGCGAGGATTGAGGAGATTATAAGAGATGGGAGGATCGATAATGATAGTCGGAGGAAGATTATTGCTGCGTTGGATAAGGATGAAGTTTTTGGTGATTGGAAGAAGAGAGTGTGAGTGACTCGCTAGGACCAAGGGAGATCAGTCTTGTATCAGCTGTACTGATTCGAAAGGAAACACTACCTTGCCTCCCCCGTTTCTTCTCAGGCTACACTTGAACCGAGAGCAGGTAATGGCAGTCTCACACAAGGCCTGCCGACGTCTACTAGACTTGGCCGAACGAGAAGACTGGGACACACAGGAGATCATCGAAGCTGCCATTTCTCTAGATCTACAATCTCCCATTACTATTCACTGGGTCGCATTTGTGCCAGTGATCATGTCTCAGGGAAACAGCGAACAGGTGGAACGATGGGGAGGTAGAGCCATGAACCATGAGATCCTTGGAGCTTACCTCCAGACGGAGCTCGGGCATGGTACCAATGTTCAGGGACTGGAGACGCTAGCTACCTACGACGAAGCAAGCGACTCCTTCGATATCCACTCACCGACTCTCACCTCTACAAAGTGGTGGGCGGGCGGCTCAGGACTTACTTGCACCCACGGCATCGTACAAGCGCAGCTGATCATCAAAGGCAAGCGCTACGGTCCTCACCTCTTCTTTGTCCCCATGCGCTCCCTAGAAACTCACGAAAAGCTTCCAGGAATCGTGGCGGGTGACATTGGACCCAAGACCTACGGCGCTTTTGGTGGTTTGGACAATGGCTGGGTACGCTTCGACCACGTCAAGATTCCCCGCGATAACATGCTCGGCAAGCACGCTCATGTCAAAAAGGGAGGAGAGTACGTCAAGCCACCCTCGGACAAGCTTTCCTATGGTGGTATGATCTTCATCCGATCACAGATGATCGACCGAACAGGGTGGATGCTGTCTCGAGGTATCACCATCGCTACACGCTACTCCCTCGTGAGAAGACAGTTCCGCGACCCGGACGCCAAGGAAGGGGAGATTGAGCGCTCTGTCCTGAGCTACCCTTCGCTCAATCGCAGATTGATGCCATTGCTGGCCAAGTCCTTTGCATACATCATCGCAGGAAGGCGCATGCGTGTCCTGTACGAGGACATGGCAGCCCAGCTCGAGGCAGGAGACACTACCATGCTTGCGGACGTGCACGTCGCCTCGTCCTCACTCAAAGCATACTGTACAAAGCAGTCCCTGGATGGTATTGAAGAATGCCGACAAGCACTGGGAGGACACGGATTCTTGGCCTATGCTGGCTTCTCATCCCTGTTCCCAGACCAGGCTCCCACCGTCACATACGAAGGTGACAATTATGTCCTGATGCAGCAAGTAGGCCGAGCAATGCTCAAGATTACCAATGAGCTCAAGACTGGCTCCGCGAACGTCACCAATACCACCGATTTCCTCCGCGCACTCGACACACCGAATGCAATCCCCTACAAGGCCCCTCAGACTGCTGCCGAGTGGCAGCAACCGAGCGCATGGCGGGATGCTCTCCGTCTGCGTTGCGCACGTCGTGTAGCAGACCTGCGAGCAGAAGTAGCGGGTGGAAGGCGCTTCGTGGAGCTGTCGTGGGATTGTGTCGAGGTGGCCAAGTCGCATGGAGAAGTCGTCGTCGACGCCTGGTTCTCCGAGGGCGTAGCGAATGACTCGGAGGCTTATGGACCCGAAGCAGCTGCCTGGTTGCACAAGCTCGTCGCCCTTCATGGACTCGTCGCCGTCGCGAGAGACCTCAGCCCGCTCGTCCTCCCAGCTGGCCCTGGACGCGCCCTTGCTGGCGGCAGCGAAGGATCTGCGCCCATCCTGGGCCCTCAGTCTGTCCTGGCCCTTGAGACGGCTATCAGGCAAAGCGTCGAGGAGATCTTGACGCAGGCTGTGCCTCTAACGGATGCCTTCGGCTGGTCGGACTGGGAGCTCGGCTCTGCCCTGGGTAGAAAGGACGGCAGAGTGTACGAGGCGCTCATGGCCGAGGCCGAGGCGAATCCCCTCAATCATCCTACCCCTACCCCTTCCTCGGAAGGAGGAGATGAGTTGGACCATGTCGGAAGATACAGCTATGGTCGTCCCGGTACTGGCAAATTTGTGAGCGAGACGTTCCGCACAGAGTTGAAGCCGTTGTTCGAGGCTGCTGCCAATAGGAGCACTAGTGGGCCTATCAAGGGAGACGGTAGCAAGCTTTGAAGGGCGTCCGTTCCTTGTCAAACCTTCATAATCATGACTTCTGATCATCTGCGGCTGTGCTAGTGTGTCCCTGCCTCGCCTGCGTCTTAGCCTTTGTACTTGCGTCTTCGCGCTTGCTGATGACTTCCCAACTTCCGAAAGGGCGTGCCCTTCCGCGGTCCTCCCGCTGCTCCTCGTGCGTCTGAGTGGTTCCCTTTCTCCATTTCCCTTTCGCTTCTGGGCGGCCGACGCTGATGCCAAGCTGCTTCAGGGCCGTCTCAGCATCCGCAATCATGCTTGACATGGGCTGCTCGAGAGCGTGAACGGTGGGAATGGCAAAGAGGACCTGTTCTGCGAAACGAGGGGAAAGGGAGAGATGATGCCTGAAGTAAGCAGAAAGATCCTGACAGTACTTCGTCTGCTGTCCACTCACTCGTGTCTATAGTGATTCCCTTCCAAAGATTGTTCACCTTCACATTCCACTTGATGGCCGCAAAGACTCTCTTGCCAGCTTTAAAGCGGTGGACTGCGAGCTTTCCCAAGAGCCTCTTTGGCCTGTGGAGCAAAACTCTGACCTCTGGCGGAGCCTTGTGCCAGACTTGGGCCTGCGGGAAAAGACCCCCTAGCTTATGCCTACCAGTCAAGCATTCAGGACCCACATGAAGAGGTATCTGAGCGGGTCGGAGCCACCTTGCCAATTTTGGGACTTCCTTGATGTATAATGAGAAGGCTGGGGCGTGGGCCACTTGAGGTCGACGACCATGCTTCATAAAGGTATCGAAGAAGAACTCCTCGCTCATTTGCGAGGGA
Organism: Microstroma glucosiphilum; assembly: GCF_003144135.1. Lineage (NCBI taxonomy): Eukaryota > Fungi > Basidiomycota > Exobasidiomycetes > Microstromatales > Microstromataceae > Microstroma > Microstroma glucosiphilum. The sequence continues at coordinate 180,147 of NW_020289928.1, read as the reverse complement.
GTCAGGTGTACACATCGAGCTCGTATTCTGGGTAGAGGCGTTGGGTTTGAGAGATTGAGATCGAGCCTGCAGAGAGCGGGAGAGGACAGAGTCAATGGCAGGTGTCAGACGATTGTCTTTGCAGCTCTGCCAGGCGAGTGCCATTCCATCATGGGCATGAGCAGCTCTCCCCATCACTGCTGCATCGGTACCGAACACTTCGTCTACTCACTTGGTAGCTTCCTTGGCCACGCTGGCTATATTGCGTATCGTCCTTTGCGCCATCCAGACGTCGACGATGATGGTGGAACATATGCACAGTCAAGCACGCTACGCGGTTAAGACTCACCAGGGTTCTGGAGTTCAACCCCCGCCGGTGCACTTCCGATCCGAGGGCGACCGGCGGACCGTTCCTTATGACTTGCCCTTGTCCTTGCCTGGATCTCGGCGATTACTTCAAACAGTGCTCACAATGATTGCACATCAGTATGATCTTCACGTCCGCAAAGGAGAGCAAGACTGATGCAGCACGCTTGCTTGCGTCATGGCCGCACATGCGAGAGGATGATGACATTGACATTGGTTATCACAGTGAAGTGAGTGACTACAGGGGCACCTTACACGGGTAGACTCAAGCACGGAATACAAAGAAGCAAGGGAAGAGACGACAGCAAGACAAGCGAAGGTGGTCCGGTACGATTCAAATCTGATATCTGAAGTCAGGGTGGTTCTCAATAATCTTCCTACCCTGGCTAGCAAGAGAATTGCTTCGCTTGAAGTACAGACCAAGGCAGAGGCAGATGAGGATCGTCGCTCCCTGGCAAGCTAGGACGAAGCTCATACCCAAGACGTAGCGAGGCGCATCACGAGGTCGGAATACTACAGCGCTGAGGATACCACCCAGACCACCGAAGCCAACGACGAGTGCCGAGGTAAAGGACCTCTTGGACTGGCCTCGAATGGACGCTTGCGAGGCAGAGCTGATCAGGGGCACATTGGAGTTGACGGCGGCGCAGCAGAGGAAGATACCGATGTATCTGCCGGCAGTGTTGCCCCTGGGTAGGAAGGCAAAGAGGGCGCATCCGAGGGCAGCGATCATTGAATTGATGGCGATGAATGGCAACCTCCGACCGGTCTTGTCCGAATAGAAGGCGAGCGTAAGACCCCACGGTAGAGCGGCGACGTAAGGTGGGAAGACGAGCAGATACACATCTCGACCCTCGAAGCCCATGGTGGCGATGATCAGAGGAGCAAAGTACGAGAGGGCGTATGAGCCAAGGGTAGCGAAGCAGAAGCACAGAGCGAAAGCCCAGAGCTTGAGGTCTGTTGCGTACTTGCCGACCTTTGCCAAGGAGAGACCATCGAATTGGGCATCGGCACGGTCGCGCTGAATTCGAGTTGCGACGATTGCCTTTTCCTCTTCGGTAAGGAAGGTGCAGCGGCGGGAAGAAGGGAAGTCGACGATGAGGAAGTAGCAAGGAATAGCGATGGCGAGGGAGAGAAGACCTTCTCCGAAGAAGATCCAACGCCAGCCGTAGAGGTTGGGACCGGTCCGTGCTTGGGCAAAGCCATACGCGAGGAGGGCGCTGAGACCACTGAAGAAGACGCCGACCATGTAAAAGGCTGTAAGTCGCTGGGCGAGCTCTCGTCTAAGGTACCAGCAAGACATGAGGTAGGTAGCACCGGGGAAGAGGGCGGCCTCAAAGACACCAAGGAGAGCTGGTGGAGATGGAGGCAGGAATGAGGTGTCAGTCTAGATCCTCAACTACCTTGACCTTCTGTTGGAAGTAGCGGATCACTTACCTCGCAGCGCAGTCAGACCCTGCCAGTTGTGGATGAAGGCCATACCGATCAGGACGATACTCCATAGGGCACAAGCCGTAGGGAGCCACCATCTAGCGCCCACGCGCCTCATACCGATATTCGAGAAGAGCTCAAATGCAATGTACGGCGGGAAGAAGGCAATGACCGCATATCCGTAGTAATTCTCTCGAGCCAAAGGTGGTTGCAGTCGAAGTTCTCGGATCATACCGGCTTGAGCAGCAAGGGAGATGTTGGTCCTGTCGATGAGGGAAATGGCGTAGAGGGCGGAAAGAGGGGGTACGAGTCGCCAGTCGATCTTGCGGCGAATGCGCTTGATGACAGCTGGATCGTATCCCTCGTCGGGACCACTGAGGTGCACAGTATTGGTCTCATTGGTAAGAGTGTGGTCGACATCGTGGAAGCCGGATCCGGTGGGGTCCAACTTCTCGTCGGAACCCTTGGTCTGGGTGGGGTAGAGGGCATTGGCGGCCATAGCTACAAGGCTGCTCGGGGAGGGCAAGGCAAGAGTTGGAGTACAGGCAGGGAGCGAGGGATCGAGCTGAGAGGGGCAAGGATCTTTGCAGGAGTGGAGGCATGCGTCGTCAACGAGCGGGCGGATACTTATAGGAGTAGAGCAAGCAATGCCAATGCCAATGTGTCTAGCTTTGTGATGTACAGCAAGTGTGGGGGGGACTGTCGAAGTGCCTTGTCAGCACCCTTGCACCTGCAGAGATGGAGCGAGAGTGCGGGGTAGAGCTGCATCCTTGACTGTCGTTGCACCCTTACCCCACAATTCAGGCATCACAAGAGTCAGACGTGGAGACAAGACGTTGCTCTGAGACCGTCGATATTGGAGGTCAGAGCTCTGCTGAAGAGGACGTCAAATGGCGGCGCGGCAAGGTAGTCCCGCCCCTGAATACTCGGCCGTGTGCCTCGTCTTGGCAGGGCAGAGGTGTACTCATATGGCTGTATAGCCTCTTCCCCCATCGGAGGCTCATTTGATTCCACAGACTGCCCTGACTTCCAGTCTCTTGTGCTCCTCTGATGCCTTGAAGCTTCAAAGAGGATCAGGTGCCAAGACACGCCTCTTTCTGGGCTGAGTGTCAAGATTGACGCCGCGCCCAGCCTTTTTGTTTCACCGCACAACCAAATGTCGCGTGGGGCTCCACACTCGCACTCACTCTCTCTGTGGGGAAACTCCTCATACCCCGCTTCCAAGCCTCTTCGGAGCTACCGACGGCCACGACTTAGAGGCGTCAGGTGGGATGATCCAGCAAACGTGGCTGTGATACAGTCAAAGGTCAAGGTGCACGGAGAGGAAATGAAGGTCCGAAGCGATCGAGTGTGGGGTTCTAGACACGTCCGTTGCACATACCCAGTCCTCTTGGCGCTAGCCCCATCGCCTTTGCCCTTCACCGCACCGCTTTGACCTCTGCCCTCTCTTGCTCCTTTACACATCTACACGCACACACATACACAGGCCTCTTGTAAGTTGTACCTCGGAGTCCGGACCGGCTACATACGCAGCTGACAACGATCGGTTAGGATACGCCACACTGTCGCTCCCTCACAGACTGTCTGTGCTGTCCGCGTGACCTAGTCTGGTAATCCGCAAAGAAAGAGCAAGAAACAGCCTCTCTCCGTCCGAGCCGCACAATATGCCACTAAATCAGAACCTGAAGAGATTGACATTGCATGAGATTCATGAACCATGTGGGAATTGTGTGACAAAGCAGCAAATGTAGAATAGTATAGTGGCTTCATCGTCGTGGAGACTCAGCCGTTCCCCTCCTCGATCGATTGCAAAGAAAGCAACTCTGATTCTCACTCCCTCTGATCTCTCTTATGACACCCTGACCACAACCGCTCCAGGTTCCTCCTCGATACCACCCCTCGTGACGGGATCAAAGGCGCGCGGGGCGTCTTCAAATGGCAAGATACTCCTCAGTCGAGGACAAATATCTCCACTCTCAGCAACCGCCCTCACATTCTCCAATGCCTCTTTACAGTCTTCTGAATTCTCCAATCCAGTCCACTCGTAGCGGATATTCTTCTTGTCCTTTTTGAAAAAGGTCCGTCGAAGGGAACGCATGTGTGAGCGGAAGTTGGGATTGGCAGAACTGTGTTCGTCGCCGAAGCAGGTCACGAATTGACCATCGGAGGCAAGAATACGGCGAGAGGCGTCGTAAAGACGTCGTCCACCAATGGTGTCGATGACTAGGTCGAAGGAGGACTCGTGGAGAGAATTCATCGCCCATAGCGGCTCACCTACAACGACTTCATGTGCACCATTTGCCTCGCAAACGGCCAGACCATCACTGATCGAGGCAGGACATTGGGCGACCATGATGAGACCCAGGGAGGCACACTCCTGCATCGTCAGCAGCCCAATACCATCGTGGGCATTGAGGATGAGAATGCGAGCTCCCTTTGGCAGATGCACGCAGTGATTCTGGACGATCTGGTATGTCAGAACACCGGTAGCCGGTAGAGCTGCAATCTGCTCCACAGTCAAGCAGTCCTCGGGTGCCTTGGCGACAAGGTCATGATCAATGATCATGAACTCGGCCAGGGCTCCACACTTGCGGTTGGACTGAAGACCAAAGACCATGTCACCCTTGCGGAGGCGCTTGACCTCCCATCCGACCTCCATGACCCTACCGCAGAAGGATCTACCTGGGACCCAGCCGTAGGCAGAGTCAGAGCGAACCTTGTCTCGTAGGAGCATACGATCCATCTCATCAAGAGCGACTGTGATGATTTGCACCAAGATCTGGTGGCTACCAATCTTGCGGGGTGGAGGCGTGTGAGCAGACAGACTGAGTACAGTCAGTCCCAGCTCGTCTTGCAAATGCTCTGGCACAGCCTCAGCAGAGGATTGAGCCGGTCCATCTGAAGGGCGACCAGTACTACTGCTGCGAGCCTTGCTACCTCGCTTGTTCGCGAATGCTCCCGAAGACACAGAGATGGTCGCCATCGTTGTACGAGAGTAGAGGCGGTCATCAACTGTACTACTAGACGCAGCTTTGACGGGGTCCTGAGGGCGATAGACGGATCGAGACGTCGGCGCAGTTGGCAAGCTTGCGAGCGACATTGGGACCGAAGCTGCAGAGAAGCCCGACATGATAGACATCGGCCGCTGGGTGCCTCGAGGAGCGCCGTGGCCATCCACACTGCCTCCGTTTGCTGTGCCATACCTTGAACCGCCATACTCGCTTCCACCACCACCTCCGTGCCCCCCCTCGGAAGCAGCGTAGACACGATCGCTACCACTGACATGGGCCTCGAAAGCGAGCCTCTTCTTCTCCTCTGCTGTCATCCTAGAGCGTGGGACAGGTGGGTGAAGGTAGGTCTCTGAGGCTGCTCCATACTGGGTAACTCTTCCAATACTTGCCGAGTCGTCGTTTCTCAATGAGCCTGTGCTTCGTGAAGTCGGCGAGATAGCATCAACAGGGCTTGACATCTGAGCAGGGGTAGTGTACCCGCTTCCTCCGTAACCATTGACAGGGGAAGCAGACTCCCACTCATTGATGGCAGTCATGAGATGAGGACGACGATTGAGCTGCGTATTGCTAGACTGCGTCCTAACTCTTGCGGGCTGACGACGAGTGTCAGACACATCAGACGCAGCCATATTGGACACGCCATACATGTCAGATCTGCCGGCATTGCCGCCTGATGAGTCGCCAGAGCCACCACTACGAGCTGGCGAATCATCTGCGCCTACACTCGATGCAGCAGCAGAGCCCGCCCATGACCCAGTCGATGGAGGTGGCGAGATACTGCTGAGAGAAGCATTGTTGGGAAGTCTCAATGGCGACTGTTGACGTGGTGATCCGTTGTCTTTGGGAGGAACAGGCGGTTGTTGAAGATCTCGAGGAATGGCCGGGACAGGAGGCTGGTCCACGTGTGAGCCGCGACGAGAGGACGAATGACCACCATCGCTACTCGAGCTCCTTCGTGGACTGACACTTTTACGCGAGCTGGGAGTTCTCGGTGGCTTGGCATCGCTTGAAGCAGCGATGGTCTCTGCAGTCAGACCGGGAGGAAGTGTGAAGCCGTACGCTTCGGCAGCCTGCAGGATGCTACCCTTACGACGAGATGGTACAGCAGTCGCAGAAGAGACTCCAGATGCCGAGCTGGCGGATCGTGCCAGATCCGTGTTTGGACCATATGACATGTAGTTGCTTCCGTCCGCACCACTGATGACGGGAGGAGTGGGTGGGATGATATTCATCCCGAATTGAGGTTCGGGCTGTGGCTCGGGTTGGGTCGCCGGATGAGACTCGTACTGAGGCTCGGGTTGAGAAGCGTATTGAGGCTCGGCCTGAGGCATAGGCTGAGACTCGTACTGAGGCTCGGGTTGAGAAGCGTATTGAGGCTCGTACTGAGGCTCGTACTGAGGCTCGGGTTGAGGAGCGTATTGTGGCTCGATTTGAGCAGCATTCTCATCTTCGTGACCTTGCAGAGGGCTAGCAGACTCTTCTTGTTCTGCAGTCACGGCCTCTCCTCGCTCAACGTCATTACCCTCATAAGCCTGAGCAGGCTCATCAACGGCAGGCTCCTCTACACTGGCCACTGGAGCCTGTGGCGAAGCGAGATCGGTGGCAGAGCTGGTCACTTCATCAGCAGACTGGCCAGGCTTGGTGGGGTTTGATTCGTAGCTTTGACGACTGAAACTACTCTGCTGCGCGTCTGGCTCGCCTTGCGTCTTGACGAGGGAAGGAGTGGGCGAGGCAAGCGCCTCAGTCTCAGCAGGTGCAGGTGTCGCCTCCTCACTGATCTCCTTCTTCTTGCCAGAGGGAGAATCGGTGCCTGCGCTCTTGACTGCTCCCTTTGACTCCTTCTCCTCCTTGCGAGCAGCCTTCCTCGCAGCCTTCTCATTGAGCGAATCTCTCCTCGCCCTCTCCTTTTCTTCCCTCTGAGCAGCCTTGGCCTGCTTCTTCTCAGGGCTCTTCGTCGGGAAACTAAAGAGGGTATCGGCGAGAGACTTGGCAGGGCGGAGCTTCAGAGCCGACTTGGCCGGCGCAGGCTTGTCTTTCGAGCGCTGTTGGTCGCCTAGATCGATCGACTTCTTGGCTTGTGCGGGAGAGGATGGGTTGCTCGTGGCTCCAGTGGAGTAGAAGGCCTCTACGTTCGATCGCCCATCGACGGGTGCTTGCAGCTCCTCAGCTGGCGCTTTGCCCAAGGGAATGTCTACGCTGCCTATCTGTTTGAACCTGCTTGGTCGGAAGCGAGGCCGGTCGAGAACACTTTGACCCGCCTTCGCAGGCTTAGTGGGGGTAGTAACAGTAGACGTGGATGATCGTCCGCCCCAATTGGCCGGCGAGTCGGTAATGGCAGAAACGCTGGTAGGCACGACTTTCTTCGTGGGCTCGCTCGCGGGTTCGCTCGCAGGCTCTGCCTCAGTTCCATTCAGTGGCTTTCCAAGCCAGAGAGCAGCAAAGCTAGCGGCCAGACCACCGGCATCGCTCTGGACAGTCTTGTGATCTGCATCCACATCTCCTGCAGCCCTCCTTCGCCTGACTTCGCTGACAATCTGCTGTGCTTGAAGCTGCGCCCTAGTCGTCTCCTCTACCGAGACACCCTGAGCTCTCGCCTCTTCCTCCAAGGCAGCGGTCTTTCCGACCGTCTCCGTCGTGAAGTCCATGTTGTCAATGGCTAGCAAGACTTCTCCAAGGGAGGGCCCAAAGAAGTCGTCACCGACGCTCATGCTCCTCAGCCTGTTCTGCTCGACAAGAGCCCTCTTCTTCAGCTCCTCATCGTCGCCCGAAGCATTGCCATCAGAGTCTGAATCATCTTCGTGCAGCTTGATCCTCCGTGAAGAAGATTTACCGGTGATTTTAGAGCCCATGAAGTGTGAAAAGGCAAAGGAATTGGCCATTGAGCCGCTGGAAGACAGGCGCCTCGCCAGTGGTCTGCGAGTCGACTGCTCTGCAGTTCTGTCTGAATCCGCAACGCTAGCGGTATCAGCCTGGCCATCGATATCCTTGGCTTTGCCCTGTGCACTTCTCCGACCAGAGGGACTAATACCGTCTGCCGGATCCTCAACGCTCTCGTCACTGCTATCATCATCTTCGCCTGCAGCGCTCTCGAACTTGACGCCCTTCGGGCTGTCTTCCCGAGCTGCCTTGACAGCTTGTGCTGTCCTGACCGACGACGTCTCGCCATCTTTTCCGCTGTCATTGTCCACATCTCTCGAGTGATCACCCGAGTCGGACGAGGAAGACGAAGAATCAACCTCCTCGGTCACCGCTTTTCCAGTCTCGTCCGAGGCAGTTGCTCGGCCCAACATGGGAGCGGAGCCGTTTTGCTTGGACGGCGTGACAGGCGAGGAGGGGGCCGAAGTGAAAGCCTCGGATTGGGAGGAAGGGAGCGGCGGGGTCTGTGGTATCTTTAGAGCTTGGTTGACAGAGCTAGTGCGAGTAGGCAGTTGTGGGCGAGGCGTACTTGGTGGAGGAGACGTGGCAGTCGATGACTGACTCTTGGAAGGCGTCATCGGAGGCTTCGACGACTCTGCTACGGGAGCCACATTCTCGGGCTGGGGAGGCGGCTGCGGTTTGCCTGACATATTCCAAGCAAGGACGAGAGCGGGGGCAACGCCTCCGACCGCTGCCGTCGCTGATGATGGCGCTTGAGAGCGCTCTGCAGGCGTCTCTGTTGTGTTGGCTGATGCAGATGAGGCGGCAGCGGTGAGGTCCGCCGATGTGGGTTCTGACATACCGCTTAGCGAGGGAGCAGTGCCATTTGCAGACGCAGGAGCAGGCACCTCTTCCTCAACAGGCGCTTCTGTTGCAGCCGTGGCAGCAGAGACCACTGGTGCGACCTCTTCCTTTTCTGATCTCACTGGCACCTCGGGCTGCGCCTCGGGCTGTGAGCGCTGTTCAGACGCCAGGGTCTGCTCTGCAGCGGGGACGGGAGGTAGCGCGGGGGCGGGTGTGTTACCTTCCTGCACCACAGCAGCAGTCGCAGGTCGTGCTCCCACTCCAGCAAAGCCACCATTGGAGCTACTGCCCAGGCCAGCGCTTCTCTGTCCCGACGCAGCAAATGTGGCATACCTCGTGGGCGAATGAGGAGAGCTGCTGGAACCCTGCCGCGCGGGAGATCGAGGGAGATAGGTGCTTCGCGGACCTGGCCTCATCTCGTGGCCTCCCTCCGAAGAGCCATCCTCCTCCTCTTCTGCCAGAACTCCGAGAGTTTGCGGTCGTTCGTCCTCGGAAGAGGATGAGTTGTCTTCCGCATCGTCCTCTTCGGAATACGAGGAAGAGGAGTCGGAAGCAGGCTCCTGTGAAGACGTCTGAAGGAGGGGAGGCAGACGCTGCTGACCCGAAGGCTGGGATGCAACAGGTTCAACAACCTTGCTCGCCTGAGCAGGCTGCTCTTGAGGCGGCATGCTTTGCGCATTTTGCGACGCTGCGGATGGCTGTTGCTGCTGTGCTGGGGCCTGATATGTCGCCGGCGCAGGGGCCGTCTGCTGTTGCTGTTGTGTAGGAAGGGGGACCCTAGCCTGCGGGGGCGGTGACAGAGCACGCGCTTGAGGTGGCGGCGACATGGCTCTACTTTGAGGCGGGGGAGACATGGCTCGAGAAGCTTGAGGTGGGGGAGACATGGCTCGAGACTGAGGTGGAGGAGACATAGCCCGTGACTGTGGACCAGGCGACATTGCTCTTGCAAGAGGCACCGGTGTGGATGCTGTCGACCTTGGTCCTTCTGGGGACATCAGACTTGTCATCCCCACAATAGACCCAGGACGAAGATTGGTAGGTAGCTCGGGCACGAGAGAATCTTGCATGGCAATGGGAGCAATGCCTCCTACGACGCTAGTCGCTCTTGCGAGTAGATCTCCCCGAATCACGCCAGGATCTCTAGCGACTTGCTCAAATTGAGCGTCCTGCTGCAACTCCTTCTGCACTCGATTCAGTACAGTAGATCTCTGTGTGGGACCTGCTGATGAACCGACAGAGCCTGGAGCTCGACTCCAGGATCGGGCAATGTCGCGCTTCGCCATCTGCTTTGTAAAGTCGTCCCATCCCGAATCAGAGGCAGAGCTGGATCCTACCACGCTGCTGGCTCGTCGTACATTCGCCGAGCTCTGAGGAGCAGCCAGAGAAGGGCTGGGCAGACCCAGTGTAGAATGTCTGTTGCTACCGACACTGCCGGTCGAGGACAGATTCCGCCTGAGAGTGGGGGGCTGCTGACCCAAGGGAGCAACGCCCGATTGTAGCCTTCCCCCATTGGACATGGCCTTGAGCATGGCAGGATCATGTTGGGGCAAGGGCGGTGGTTTGGAGGATTGTGATGTTGGAGCTCCGAAGTCGCTTCGAGTACCCCTACGAGTGGGCAGGCTGCCGTACTGTCTTTGTTGCAGCGAAGCCAATCCGCCGTTGCGCTCTTCCGGTTCAACATCGGAAAAGACGCTCTCCCCAGCTACACTGCCTGCCCGACTCCTGGAGCCCTTGCCGAATCCTTTCAGACTGCCCGTTTCCCACCATCTCTTCTTAATGTAGGTTGTATTTGAACCGGCATTGGATGCGCGGTCATCCATCGGGGCAGTCCCATAAGAAGACTCTGATGTGTTCCGCACATGAGTCTTCTTCTTCCTGCCGAAGCGACTCCTGGTCGTTCCTTGGCTGTCAGCGACGGAAGAGGGAGCTGGCGGCGGCGGTCCGGTGGCATAAGTACGAGAGGGGCGATTGGAGTTTGCAGAAGACGAGGGAGGTGGGTTGTAGGCCCGAAGAGAAGAGGGGCCAGATGGGCGATTGGGTAGGTCTGTTGGACCTGACCATGTCTTTGATCCAGAGCCGCCCTTGGAGGACGAGGCTGATGCAGATGGCGCAGCTGGAGCGATGGGTTCCGGTGCGTACCTCTGACTAGGCCGCTGCAGGATAGAGTCCATAAACGTTCGCGGCATGATGAATAATGTATAGGGGGAGGTGACAGGATGCTATGGCGTGAGTAGCCTCTTTGGCAGAGGGTTTGCTTTGTGCCTGGCAGTAGAATCTGAGGTGACCGGGCCTATAGTGGTGTCACCTATGACGGAGCCTCCCAGGAGCGCGGTTCTGTATCTGCCGCGGCTTACGATGGTGGCCTTGAGCGCGAGGGCAACGCGGTGTGGAAGGAAGCCAAGGAGTAAGCGAGCACGCTAGTCGAAGTGTCCCCCTGGTGAATCAAAGAGGCTTCAGGAGGGGCAAGAGGGAACACAAGTGCAGACGTTGCGCAGCAATGAAAGCTGCGACCGAAGGCCGTCTGCTATCCCCCCCTTCGGAACTTCTTGGGGGATGGCCGAAGAGCGGCGAGACGAGACGTGCGATGCACGGGAGTCCGTGGGAGAAGGAGAAGGACACGATGAGTATGGTAGAGGGAATGTTCGGGAGATGATGTTAGGATGAGCTGTCCGAAAGAGAATCGAGACTAGAGCCTACTGCGAAGAAGACGGACGAGGTAGGCCTGCCCTCTGAGTGCTACGGGGATGGCTGCCTGGGATCTTTTGGGAAGAGATCTGGCTGCTGTGGCCCCGCTGCTGCTGCTGCTGCTGCTGCCCTTCCGCCTCCTCTGCCTGGCCCGGCTGGATGCCCGCCTCGCTTCTGGCGTCGTTGGCCCCCTTGGCCAGGCCAGACGGAGAATCAAGTCCATGCACCCACCCCCCCCCCCACCGGAAGCAAAGAGGGGGGGGAGTGGAGCGCGCATGAACAGCATCATCATACGCCTGAACCCTGTCAGGTCGACAGCAAAGGCACTCGGCCCCAGACAGCCGCCGGCCAAGCAGACTCCAGCTCCGACGCGCCATTCTCGATGACGGAGGCAGGCTCACCGGACCACAACCACCGACAAAGGGCGTGCAGCCAGCCAGCCCGCCAGAGCCAGCCACCGTCCGCCCCGACCCCCCCGATCATCGCCCCCACCCGCCTGCACTTGAAATTGGCAGATGCAAAAGCCGGAGACCAGACGAGACGAGCCGCTCAACGGCCCGGCAGAACGTGCCTCTGTCCCAAGGCACAACCCACACAACCCCCTGGACCCTAGCTCGCATAGGGAAGGACTTCGATCAGTAGCATCTCGGATGGAAAGCATGATGGAGACATTGTGGGTATCACTACTCCGGCGATCGATCAAGGACCCTTTCCCCTTCTGCCTTTGTACGCCTCGCTGCCTTGCCTCTTACAATTTCGCCTTGTCGCTCGCTTCCTCGGTCCCGAACTCGCCCCTCCTCTCATCGTCGTCCCGCGGCTGCTGCAGCTCCAGCAGGGTCATACGAGGCCGCACTCTGCGCTTCTTGATTGCCTGTGGCCCAGTAAAGGCCATCGTGATCAGCTCAGCATTACTCGGCTGCCCGGGTGCAACCAGGGAGAAGCTTGGCGTACGCGAGTAGGCGAGGGAGGCGCAGTGAATTAGGATGTCGCTGCAGGAAAGGCAAATAGATGAATCGAGGCGGACTTTGTCAGCCAATCTCGTGATACCTGACGTGGGATGAAATCTCTTTCGGACTGATTCACCTTGTCAAGCCTCGTACAGGGTTCCGTCGATCCCAGAATGTATGTCTCCTGCACCGCTTGTCGAACCATCTCACGTCCCTGCATGTGTGCCAGTCGGATGGGCCCGACACTTCAGACCATGGCATCGCGGCAGAAGTGGCTTCCTCCTCTTCGCTAGGTGGAGCGCCCAGTCTCAGGGCTAAGCGTAGATCAGCATCTGGACTGTGCTGCAGAAATGCTTTTAGTGGGAGTGAGAATATCCGCGACACTTCTTGCGGATTCAGGTGCGGCTGATGGAGGAAGGGGTCAAATGCAGCGCATACAGAGTCAGATATGCTGCATCGCTTCCACCTATGTCTGAGCTCCTCACCTTGATCATAGGGTCCAGCAGCAGTACGACGATCGGGGTTACTACGAGTTCGTTGGCCGACAGAAAGGGCTGTAGTTCGCACAACTTGCGCACCTTCTTGAAGTTGATTGGCAGACCGACCTGAAGAGGCATGGGCGGATAGACCTATAGTCAGAAATGATAAGACACTGCTTTGTTTACTTGAGCTCACCTCTTCCCATGCCTCGCGCCGCTACAATATAGGTACGAGCGGTGATCAGGAGGTCAGCGCTCCGCATAATGTGTGTCTCATCGAACGGGCGAAGGTCAGTCGTCTTCTTGGAGCGAACAACTCACCGCTGTTGCCTCGAGGTCTGCATCTGTCACTTCAAATCTCCCTCCTGGTATAGCAGTGTCACCACCGTGTGATCTGAGCTTTGAAGACCGCTCGGAGAGAACGACATACAGCTCCCTAAAGGATGGAAAGTGCGCCTGCGTTGTCAATGTAGGACTCGTCGCCGGCTGCAACCCATCCTTGAACAGTATATACGCACCCTTTTCTGCTACCGAAGATTCCCAACAATACGGCTGCCCTCCTGAAAGCGGGCACGGACTCTGGACATGGTTCGGTGGATGAATGGGGGACGTGCGAGGCGAGATTGCGGAGAGCCTGCAGGGACTCGTCTGTCAAGGGAGCCAAGTCTAGGGGCGTGTCCAGCTGTTCGGGCAATGATGAGCGTGATGAGGTGGGCATCGAACAGCAGAAAAGGAATGCGGGTAAGACAATGTCAAGAGTAAGGTGAACAGAGAGCGGTAGACGGACAGGCTGAAGGAAGAAGGAGAGGAAAGGAAGAGGAGACCGGAAGGGACCGAGCCGCCATTCCGTCTAATCATGGAATATCGGGTGCTCCGTGCTCAGCTGGGCTTGGATCCCCCGGCTCCTAATGAAGGGAGGTCTTACAGCCCTACGCACCTCCTCACATGCTTTTTACATCTCTGCCTCCCATACACTCCCCCCACAGCTGTCGTATCACCATCCCTGTAGCACTTACAACGGTCTCGTCGTTACCCCTCAACCTTCCTTGTCCAGGTCTCTCTCCTCCTTCCTCCTCTTACACTCGCCCCACGATGCCCCATCCGGCGGTCCTCGCGGGCTGTGTCATCGCCGGCGCAGCAACCTTTGTAGCCCTCGAAGTCGCCATCTTCCGTCCTTGGAGAGAAGAGCACGGCGAGGAGTTCGTCGCAAATGCTCAGAATCACTGGGGCAACTTTCGGAGAGAATGGGCTTCTGCGTTTGATGAGATGAATCCTATGGCTAAGCGGAGAGGTGGCGTAGATGAAGACTCGTTGAGGGAGATCGAGGCCTTCGAGATGGAGAGGCGCTTGAGGGAAGAAGAGGACAGACACTCAAGGCAAAACGACCGGTTAGACCAGACAGCCAGCGAGGGGCAGGACATGAAGAAGCGCTACGAGGCAGAGATGAGTGCTGGCTCCGAAGTCACGGGCTTATCTAGCCAGGTCGATCATCACTCCGATGGAGCTCTCATCAGACGACGCAGGGCAAGTGGTCATGCTGGCAGAGACTCTCTGCTAAGCTCCAACCACACCATTGGAGAGATCTCGCCTGTCATCGATCGTCACCCTGCGGTTGCTCGTCCCGAGACCGGCTTCTTCTCGATTGCGACAGACCTAGAGGGTGACGGCAGGGAGCCTCCTGCACCTCTCTCGCCTAGTCTGCACACATATCAAGCTACCAACTCGCATAGGAGTGCTAGTGAGGAGGAACGCAACTACTTGGAGGACGAGCTAGACGGCACCTTGAGCTTGACTTCCCTGCACTCGTCATCTTCGATGTCTCCGCGGATGCTCAGCGGCCGCTCTTCGCCATTCGAAGAGCACCTGACATCGCCGGGATCTCGATCGCGATCCTCCTCCGGCCGGTGGCAACATACTACCATCAACGGCAGCATCTTCGAAGAGCAAGGAAGCGATATTTTCACAGACGTAGCACAGACAGCAGGCGAAGGGGGCCAAAACGCAAGCGCGCTGACCCTGCCTAGCTTGTCATCGACTTACACAAGGTGGGAGGAAGCACTGAGTCCGTCTTCTGAGTCTCAGTTCGCTTGGACCGATGGAGGACGTAGCGATGAGTGGGAGAGACTGTCAGAGGAGAGATCGACGGGCAGCGAAGGTGGCAGTGAACACCGAGAAGAGTTGCAGAGGCGAGAGTAAGGCATGCTTTAGCACGTGCGGGGAAGGTCAAGAGACCGAGGTACACATGCATGTCCGTAATTCCTTTCGCTTCCGCACAACCACCTCCTGGTTCGAATCCATTCATCTAGTCTTTTTGCATTCCAAGATAGGTCAGGCCGGCGGCTGGGACCTCAAGGCACTGCAGCGAGGCGTCTCATGATGTCAAGGGGCGTAGTGGGTGCTCTGGCAAGGGTCCAGGCACGCCTCCTCGCCTGCTCTCTTGTCATCCCTCCACTCGCGTTTGAAGTCCGCTCTACGCCGACATATTTCCCGCACCACCCTCTAGTCAGTCCACCCATCCATCTCACCAGCCTCGCATAGCAACCATATCCCAGATTACACCTTGAGCAACATGACAGACAACACCAACCAAGCATCTTTCCTCGACCAGGCTAAGTCTGCTGCTAGTATCGCGGGCGGACACGTGCAGTATGCTCAGGGAGCTGCTGAGAGTGTGAGTTCGTGACCGCGGGTTGCACGTACCTTGCTGGACTCTTTGCTGATCGAGACTTCTGCTTGCAACACCGATCTCCCACTTCATACATGCCTCCTGTCTCACTGTCTCACTCTTCATCAACTTCCAACTCTCTCTCTGTTACGTCCCTCTCCCCTCATCTGACCTTCAGGCCATCGGCTCCACCACTGGCTCCGAGGCTTGGACCAACTCCGGCGAGTCAATAAAGAAGGACGCCGCCAACAACATCCGCGAGAGTTTCCAAAACGCCCCCGACGGCGGCAAGGCTGGCGAGCTGGCCCAGGAAGGTATGTGTCCGGTCTGTATGGATGGACTGCGCAGGGACTTTGAAAAGACAGACTGGACAGCAGTCACTGGTGGCAATTACAACTACAGTAGCTGATTCTACCCCTGTTCGCTCGCTCGGACTCTGTGGTTCTTTTCTTTGTTGATAGCTTGCCCGCAGACTGGTGATGGAGTAGGAGACAAGGCGGTCTGAAGCATCCCGTCAGTGTAGCAATGATATGACATTTGTACTCATTCGAGGAGGAGCGAGTGAGGGCTGTGAGAAGGCATCGAGTACACGCTTTCTCTGCTCTGCCCCCAGAGTGGTGTATATATTGTGGCTACAAATCTCTCTCTCCTCGACTCCTCTGTCGTCTAGTGGCCAAGATACCCGCTTTTCAAAATTGCGCTCCAAACGCTGTTTAACGCGGGCGACCCGGGTTCAATTCCCGGCAGGGGAAGATCCTTTTTGTTTTGCCGCGCCTGCGACGAAAGACGTGCGCGCCCTTTGCTCTTGTTGCACCTTTGCCCTTTGCTATTTACAATCAGCTCGAAAGCACTCGAGCTAACGAACGCGCCGCATGAAGTTGCCAAACACAAAATCTCGAGTGGAAAATGACATGCTCGAACAAACGAGGGTGCTCTGTTGCTGCGATCAACCCGCTACTGTTCTCGCCAAAGCATCAGTGATGAAGCAGAAGGGGCCTTTGCAAGCCGCAATGGGTATGGCTGCTCCTTGCAAAGTTTCCGGACTCTGTGGAAGTTGCTGTCGACCCCCAGCCACGATGGAGGTGCTCTTGAAGGGCCCACCAAACACATGAGGCTCGACTATATATGCCCAGATCTCGCCCGTGCATCTGGCAGAACCATCTGACGAAGCTGGACTTTGCTGATCATTACCTTTAGCGCACGCTGACCACACTCCCTGATCCAGCTCAAATGTGCCGGCTTACAGCTTTCGTTGCTCTTCTATGCCTGGTTTTCGCCACTTGCGGGGCGACTTTGCTTGCTTCCCCGCAGGTGGCAAATACGGAGCTGGCTCCACTTTCCTTACGAACGGATGAGACTCTCGACTCTACTCCTGCTCAATATGGCAAGGTACACAGAGATGCTGACAGGCTTTCGCAGAATGGATCACACGACGTAATATTCCCCACTGGACTGCAGACTTTGCATTCTCGAGCAAGCTCAGAAAAACCCGGGAGCTCTGTTCAGTCCGCCAATCGTGTTCTGTCTACCTCATCTAGCGGCTTGGGCGCTCCGGGGCCAGACGCCAGCAGATCTCCAGCGTCGACGATCCCCCCGCTCTCCCCTATTCGAACACGAGTCGTAGGGAGTACCTCTGGTCTCTCTTCCGTCAATACGCATCATCCAGGGTCGAACATCCCGAGCGCTGCCTCGCCACTTTCGTCCAACACGCACGGGTCTCAAACTTCAGGTTCAGAGTTGCGGAAGCCGTGGCCTAGCCAAGGGCCGCGCCTATTTGGCAAATCTGCCCTCGACGATGATGCGGATAGTCACGAGGCAAAAGTGGAATCCAAGAGGCTGTTCCCAAAGAAGCCTTCGAAGCTGAAAAGACACTCAAATGTTCTGCGCAAGGCGAGGAGGAGTAAGGTCATGAAAAGGCCCGGTTCCTTCAAGGTCAGCCGCTTCGTAGATCTGCTCAGTAGAGCATTTGTTGACGAGCCAGAGTCTATCGACGCTCGCCTCTTCGCCTCTCATCAAGATTCGCTTGACCTGCATCACGGACAGGACCAAGGGCTGAAGCGTACCCGATCGGCTTCGACAGCCGATATCTGGAGTCTGTCCACTCTAAATTCTGCACTTGCTTCAGATGACGAGCGGGACCTTGGAGTCTCTCGCATCTCGGCCTGGCAGAACTTCGCCAACGAGCCGTCCCCCACTCACGAGCATGATCAGGGACCAAAGCGCACTCGCACTACCAGCTTCTCTTCACTTGGTTCAGCGGATGATTCGGACGATAGTGACTTGACTCTGCAGCGGCCCAAGAAGAAACTAAAGAGTGGAGTGAGTCACTCCTCTTTGTTCACTACTTCCCCAGCACAGCCCACAGATATCGTGAGGAATGCTCGGGAGAAGAAGCTTGGCAATCTGAAGGCCTACAAGGCGTCGTTGTCCAAGATCACGGGAGGTGTCAAGAAGCCACCACTCAAGATGCATCGTATCTTTGCGCACGGTATGCTTAGAAGAGCCGTGCTCAATGAGGAGAGATCACGAATTGGCAAGGGAGCAGAACCCACCCTAGCGCCGAGGTATGCTAAGCATCCTGTCAAGTACATGAAGATGCTCTGGAAGGCCGAGGCAAAGAGAAAGTCTCCGGTGAAAGTCATTCACAAAGTCCAGAGCAAGAAGATCGCAAAGAAGAAAGGCTCTGATGCAGTCATCGTTGCTCCTCACCTCCCATATTCCAGGGTCATGCCCATGACCAAGCAAGGGCGTCCGAGGAAGCCATTTCAAAGCTACCGCGCCAGCTTGGCCAAGCTGCACAAAGAGCGCACTTCGTCCAATGTCAGGAAGTATCACGCAAGTAGGAACCTCTTGGCCAAGAAGCTCAAGATCTGGAAACGAGGCGATAGCAAAGCGGAGAAGTACGTGTCTCTGTATCCTACCTTCAGAGAGCGGGTGTCAACAGAGATATCGCCGGCAGCTGTGTCCGTGACCCTGACGAGCAGAGGTGCAGCCGACGAAGTGCCTTCTACGTCAGACTTGATGCCAAGGGTCGCACAATCAGGTTGGAAGTACGTGGCGAACGCGATCAACAAAGCTCGCAGGCGACGACGTCCTCTACATCGGCTTCGGGACAAGAAGATCTCCAAGAGCAAGGGCCTTTCGATGATCATCACCGCACCCAATCTGCCTTATTCGCGACTGACGCCGATCACTAAACAGCAGTGGCCCCCAAAGCCTTTCCAATCCTACAGAAACAGTCTGGATCGTTTGCGAAAGAGTCGAGGCAAGAACACAGACGAATGGATGAGCTTCCTCCGACCAGCATCGGGGAAGGTGGGCAAGCAAAAGAAGGGTGGCTTTCTTTCTTCCGGCGTATTCGTGGCCAAGCCAAGGCGAAAGCCGGGCCTGATCCCGTTCGGTGCGAGTAAGACTGAGCTTCTGTCTTCCAAGCTGGACAGACCGATGGGTTCGTCGAGTGAGGTGCTCTCCGGAGCAACAGCAAAGGGAAAGGAGGCTATGATCCCTTCGCCCAGGAGAAATCCACCACGAAAGGCACGACCAGACCGCTACAGCACGCTCGGACAGGAAGAGAGTGGGAGCATGTCATCGACGCTGGTCGGCTGAGATATGTAAAGCAGGTCTAACTTGAGTGGTTGTGGCATTGGTATGGTACTTTGAGCTGACTCTTCTCTACTGACGCGTGTCGAGCGATCGTTGAGTACGATTGACCTGTTGTTGGTCCGAATCGATAGCTGTTGGTCCTTCTGGCGTCTGGACATTGTTGTTCTGTTTGTTGTGCAGCTGCTGCGTGCAGGCAAAAGCGGAAAGGGCGTGTTGGCATTTGCGTTGATCAGTGCTGCCCCGCGTCAAGGTAACACTTTCCATTGTAGTCCTCACTGATATCGCTTCTACCACTGCTAACGTCTTCGGCGCCTGGCCAATCTCTCCTTCTCTGGCCATGTATTGGCCTTTGAATGTCGCCCGTCGACTCTTACCTCCAGCCCTACCCTCGGACGGCGCAGGCCCTTCCTCGGAGCCCGCTGTCCACCTTTGCCCATCACCGCCCTCTTTTCAGCCTTCGTACTTCATCCTCCTCACTCCTTCTTGCATTCACCTCTACTCCGTTCGTCCAGCTCAAGCAGTCGCATCTCTTCGTCGTACAGAGAGGAGTTTGCAAGAGTATGGCCACAATGTACGATGTCACTGGAGGCCGGGTAGCGTAGCAGCAGAGATTGCAGTCGAGACTTCTTCTTCCTACCTCCTCATCTATTCCATAGAGGCGGCCAGCTTGCAACAGACCTACTCCTATGCGCCTCCTCCTTCCGCAAACAAGGCAGCTCCGTCATCAAAGGCTCTCAAGGCTGCCTTTGCCGCATCTGCTGGAGAGATACCAGGCAGCTGGGCGGCAGGACAAGGCGAGCTGAGGGTTGGCGAGGCTGGAGGCAGTGACAATGCAGGTCGGGCTGCGGGCAGGACAGGAGGAGCAGCACTTGAGATCCATCTCAAGTTGGCGCTGAGAGTCGACGCAGGTCTGAGCTGGTGAGTAAGATTTCGGATATGAGTAGCTGCTGTGAGCTTACCCATCTGCTGCTACTCATTCCACCTCTCTCCTACACAGTGCTCTTGCCATTACTTCCCATCTACTCATTGCAACGAAGTCTCCTCCAGCGGTCCAAGCGATACCGTGGCCGGATGATACATCAGAACAGCTCCAGACTACAGCCGTTCTCGCTTCCTTGCCTTGGTTCCATAGTGGGACCGAGGCATCGCAGCGACCTGACGAGACGCACGAGTCAGCATCAGAGCCTCTGGGCGAGAACAAGGTCGAGGAGGCCGAGATGAACGCTACTCCCAGCAAGGCGAATGGCAATGAAATGGAAGCTACAGCACACGCTCACCAGACAGCGTCGACCCTGCGCGCCACGAACATCATCTCTCTACACTACTCTCGTGCGATGCATCTTTGCGTCTGGGTCGCCAGCGATGGGAGGAGCTACGTAGCCAGTCTCGATGACGATGCCGAATGGCTTGGGCGCTGCTTCCACAACCCTCCGCCCCGAAGACGGCGGAGTCGTGCTCACAGAGAGGGGAGCGAGGGCTTAGACGAGAGCATAGACCGAGGAGAGGCGGAGGAAGAGACTCTACCGCTGGTGGAAGGAGGCAAAAGAGCTACTGTCGCGGCTATCAACGCCAAAATTGGGCTGATAGCAGCTGGTCAAGAAGAGTGAGTCATGCAAGCCAGGCAAGGCAGGGTAGAAATTTGGCAAGACGTCACAGTCCCCATCTCACCGATGACTTCCCCTTCACCCTCGCAGTGGGACTATCGAAGTGTTCGTCCTCCGCACACAGCATCGTGCGGTACCATCCCATACCCTATCACTCAGGGTAGCTCTGCGTTCCACTGCGTCCTACCTCACCTCCGGACCTGTCCGAGCGCTACAGTGGACTGCCGATGGTCTTGCGCTAGCCGTCGGATGGGAGAAGGGGTGGGCAGTCTGGTCAGCATGGGGAAAGCTTATGGGTCACTCTTTCACGGACTCCCACTTGACAAATCGAAGCAAGAACTTCTCGGACACCTTCATGGACGGACTGACAGATCTGTTCTGGGGACCAGGAGGCACGAACCTGATTGTCCTTGCAGGCGCTGCTAAAGGCAGTAGGATCGGTGAGTAAGGGTGATTGTCAGATTCAGATCCACGTTACTGACCCTCTGATGGCCCCTCTCAGATCCTCATCGTCAGCTGTTCTCTATACCATTCGCCAAGTCAGCTGTCGCGGGTCAACATTCGCCAGACAATACTAGATTTGCCTTCATTCAGCTTGACGACTCGCTGCTAGTCTATCGAGGCTCTGAGCAACCCGACATGTCTATCATTAATCCCGAGTCTGACGTATGGCATCACATCAAAGTGCCTCAGGACTACTTTGCTCGCAATTGGCCTATCCGCTATGCCTCGATCAGCACTGACGGTCGACTGATTGCCGTTGCTGGTAGAAGGGGACTGGCTCACTACTCTGCCATATCCGGTCGGTGGAAGATCTTCTCTTCGACCGATGAGGAAGAAGCATTCCAAGTCAGAGGCGGCTTGCAATGGTATGAGCATGTCCTCATTGCAGCTTGCCAGTCGGGGGATGCGGCTCAGCTCCGACTCTACTCGAGAGACACAGACCTCAGCAACGCCAATCTGCTTCATATCGAGAATGTCTCTGCGCCGGTCATCTTGACCAGCTTGTTCGAGGATTCACTTTTGGTATATACCAGCGACAACACCTTCTACCACTTCTTGATCGTCATCACGAGGGATTCCATCAATCTGAGCTTGTGCGGAAGTATCACATTCGAAGGAGTGGTAGGCGAGCCCGAGAGGGTGAGGGGAATGAGCTGGATGATTCCCAAAGGCCAACAGCGTTTCGGAGATCCCATGGACGATCTGACGGTGGCGACGATAATCTTCCTCGTCGACGGAAAGCTTGTCCTTCTTCGCCCTCGCAAAGCCGAGGACAATGAAGCAGAGGTAGCCTACGACATGCAGATCCTCGGCGACCGAATTGAGTATTACTGGACCCATTTGCAGGGCATCGGCACCCTTGAGAACTCACTGTGGGGCTATGACGGTACAGGCATCAAGCTGTGGCTCGATGCTCTGACTATAGAGCAGGCTCGGCCTCACAATGGCAGTATCGTGGATTCTGATGAAGCAGGATCAGAGTATGAATACGAGGATGAGGCACCCGAGTACAAGACAATCGAGGAGTCGCTCAGCATGCCACTGGACTTCTATCCTCTTTGTGAGTCGAAAGAGAAGGTCAGGATAAGCACACTCTCTCACTGACATAACACCCGCTGCCTCACTAGGTATTGTGCTCGAGAAAGGCATTATAATCGGTGTAGAGCCGGAGGTGTCCCTTCGTCGGAATCTTGAATTTGCCATCTTCAGAAGCGCTACGACAACGCACCTCTTCCTCCACCAGTTACTGCGCTACTATCTCGAGCACGGAAGGATGAGAGAGGCAGTCACTTGCGCCTCCTTCTACCAGTCCCTGGTCTATTTTCCTCATGCACTGGAAGTCTTATTGCATGCCGTTCTCGAGGATGAGGCAGAGGGAGACGTGAACGTAATGACGCACAGTAACTCCAACGGCTCCATCGCTGATACAGGTATTGGAGACACAAGCATGGCAGAACCTGCGATTGGTGACGGAAATGGCGTCACTCGTCGTCAGTCGCTTGACGATGTTAGCGGTCGACCACTGCTACCGATCGTCGTCGACTTCCTCGACCATTTCGACGAGTCTCTGTCCGTGGTGGTAGCCTGCGCCCGCAAGACGGAAGTAGAGCGCTGGCCGTACCTCTTTGGAGCAGTAGGGGAGCCAAAGGTGCTCTTTGAAAAGTGCCTAGCAGCAGGCAGCCTCCAGACGGCGGGCTCGTATCTGCTAGTCCTTCAGACTGTCGAGTCACTGGAAGAAAGCATCGCTGATACGGCGCGGCTTCTAGCATTGGCGGCGCAACGTGAAGAGTGGGTTCTGTGTCAAGACCTCTTGAGGTACACGCGCAGCATGGACGAGAGCGGCCAGGCGCTGCAGCAGGTCGTCAAGCAGGCTGGCATTCTCCAGGAACTGCCAGATTCGCCGAGCGGCGCATCCTTCCGATCATACCCTCCAGCGCCGCCACCGCTGATGAGGACTGTCTCTGGCAGCACGACCTTGGATGTGACGCACGAGGAAGAAGAGGGGGAAGAAGAGGAGGAAGTCATGAATGGGCAAGAGGCAGAAACAAGCGGGTACAGCGAAGATCAAAGTGGACAGAGTCTCGAAGGTTTCGCAAGCCACTCCGCCTCTTCCTCTTCTGCCAACCTTAGCGCCGACTACTTCCGCGCTTCGCCTCAGCGTCGTCTCTCTGGCAGGTCGAGCTTCGCCAGTAGCCCTGTTGGCGGAGCCGGGGCAGGTGGTGCGAGTCGATTGGGAGGGACGTACTCGACGTCGGACTCGCCACTTGCTTCGCCCCCGTTAGCGCCGCCTGTGCCTCAGCTGACGGTCAACGGGAGGATCATGCCAAGCATGGCGTCACGAGGAGGCGGATAGTCGTGAGCATCAGGCCAGCTCAAATAGCTGTTGATCAGTGGATTGTGCGCAGCCGAGACTGTTTTTTTTTTGTAAGACAGATCACTTCAATACCATCATCATACCTCTGCGCAGTCATCTCACACTCTGTCGAGAATAAAGAGATATATTCAACTTTGCTTACTGAAGCCCAAGAAGGGGTGGTAAGCAAAGCTGCGAGCAAATGGCAACTTGACGTGCAGCTCGAGTATTGACAGACAGACAAAGACAAGAAAGGGGACAAAGGGGTAGCTTGCTTGGCTCAATGGGCAAGCACGTTCTGCTCGAGGTTTCTGTCACCACACAGAGGGAGAGAGGGCGTCGAGCGATCTTCAAGTCAGTCTCCCCATCGGAACCCAACGCTCCGTCCGGCTCGCTCATCGTACCCACCTACCTTTTTCTGAGCAGGGGCAGATCTCATTGCTTCAAGCAATCAGTTGCCAGAACAGCAGGAGCAAGATCCGCAGTCGGTAGAGCAGCAGCCATCGTTACCGCACGAGGAGCAGCTGCAGGGGTCGTTGGAAGTCTGGGCAAGAGTGAAGTCCATCTTGGATAGTGTTGGTTGGTTTGAGGGATTTGGGAGTTGGATGGGGGGGTCCGTCGATAGCTGTGAAGCAGGCTGGTTCAGGCGAGTAGGTTGTGTGTGAAGATTGGATGAGGTGGACTGCCAGATCCGGGCTGGAAGAGAGGGTTTATATACCTCTCCTCTGCCTCCTTTTAGTTCGTTGGCTTCTCCAAAAGTTTGACTTACTTGTCCTACCGCACCCGATATTTCCCGAGGTTGCACGGGCACCCATAAACGTTCCTGCATCTTGCACCTTGGCTCTTCCTGAGGCAACCATTTCTTCGGGATACTGCAACAGCAATGCTCCCGGAACTCCTTTGCGGTCGTTTGTACCTCGAGGGCGAGAGAGGGAGGGAGGGAGGAAGAGAGGGAAACAGGGTGATTGCTATGTACCCTTAGTCTGCAGGACGCGATTGCCTGCACCCTGATTCGGGCTCGGGCCTAAGTGACTTGACTTGTGAGCCAAGCTGTGCACTCCGAAATGCCGCGTTGGGCAAAGAGACCAGCCACCACCTACCATTGCAAGCCGATTTGCTCAAAACCACTCATCGGGATACTCCCTGGTTTACCGCGTACCTTGCTCGTGCGACATCACCGACCGCGCAGCAGAACATAGCAGAGCCCAGCACAGCATAGCAGAAGTAAGTCCGAGCCCCAAAGTGGGGGTGCGAGCAATCAAACTTGCAGAGCAGAATGGGGTGCAGAGCAAACAGACAGAGCTTCACGGGGCTCCTCTGTCTTTGCGTCTGCCCTGAAATGTACGGGGCTGTGCAGCCAGCCAACCAACCAACCGACGAAAATCCTCGCTGCTGAACCCCTCATTGCCACCCTCTCTGTCGAGCGGAGCCCAACGTAGCGTAGCGTAGTGTCCGTGTGTGAGTGAGTGAGTGAAGACTATGGCATTAGACTTGGAGAAAGAGAGACGTGCACTAAATCTACGAAGTTCGTTCCTTTCTTTCCTCGAAGGTCCTACTGCGCAATGTAGCGCCCATCGTCGACCCGCCCTGCCCTCCCGCCTGCCCGAGTCCGTCTTCGCGTCTATCTGAGGTAGCATCATCGCTCCCCGCCAGCGCCAGCCTCCTCTCTCTCTCTCTCCCTTCACTTGGCAGTCACCAGCTCCTCGGCACTAGTAGGGTGAATAGCAACCGTATCATCAAACTGCTTCTTTGTTGCTCCCATCTTGACAGCCACTGCGAAACCCTGCAGCAACTCATCACTTCCCAATCCCACTGTATGCACACCCCTAACCGTCTCCTCCTTTCCAGTGCAGACAATCTTGAATGCCCAAGGTTCCTTGTGCTCTAGCATTCCAAAGTACATCGAAGTAAACTTGCTCTTGTACACTTTCACATTCTCGTCTCCGTACTTTTCGCGAGCTTCAGCTTCAGAAAGACCTACGGAGCCGGAGGTGGGGTGGGAGAAGACGACGGTGGGGATGTTTTCATAGTCGAGGAAGTCTACGCCTCGCACGCCTTCAGGACCGTATAGACGGTTGGCCAATTTGCGTCCGGCGGCAATGGCCACGGGTGTTAGTTGGGCTTTGCCAGAGACGTCTCCGAGGGAGAAGATATTGTCAATGTTGGTGTTCTGGTACTTGTCGGCAATGATGTGGCCCTTGTCGTCCGTCTTGACTCCAACGGCCTCCAAACCGAGATTGTCCGTGTTGGGTCGACGTCCGATGGCCCAGAGGACGCAGTCTACCTCGAGAGGCGGCTCGTCCTTGAGGTAGACGGTCAGTGGTCCGCCCTTTTCTCCAGTAATCTTCTCGAGACAGATGTTCTTGTGCACGTTCAGACCCGTGTTGGCCATGTGCTCCTGCAACGTCTCGGAGATGATGGGGTCATAGGCACGCAGGAAGGTGTCGTGGCGAATGAGGAGATGCGTCTCTGATCCGAGAGAGTTGAAGACTCCGGCGAGCTCTACAGAAATGTAGCCTGCTCCAATGAGGGCGACTCGCTTGGGCTGCTCTCGGAGGGCAAAGAAGCCATCCGAGTCGATACCCAGAGAAGCACCCTCGATCTTCTGATCCGAGGGAATAGTAGGCCTACCTCCGGTAGCAATGCAGATCTTGTCTGCCTTGATGACGTGCTTCTCTCCAAATCCACTTCCATCCTCCTTGAGCATTGCCACCTCAACCTCGGTTTTGCTGATCAGCTTAGCATGACCAGAGATGTACTCTACTCCGTCCTTCTTGAGATTATTGTCGTAGATGCCATTGAGCTTCCTGACGTAAGCGTCCCTCTTTTCAGCAAAGTACTTCCAATCGAAGGCATCTGGCTTGACGCCCCTGAAGCCGTACTCGGGTGCGGACTTGACAGACTCCATTACATCTGCTGCATGCCACATGAGCTTCTTGGGTACACAGCCTACATTGACACAGGTCCCGCCCAGACGACCATCCTCTTCGATGACGGCAACCTTGACTCCGTAGGAGGCTGCGCGGCGTGACATTCCCATGGCACCTGATCCACCACCGATGACGACCAGGTCGTACTTCTCCTGAGGCTTTGAAACAGGAGGCATAGCGAGAGATGTGGAAGAAGAGAAGTTGCGGGTGGAGGAAGACGAGGTGGAAGAGGCAGAGGAGAGGTGGGCAGCCGCAAGGGAGAGGCGAGTTGCTGGGACTGAGCGAGACGACAGCTTGGCGCTGGAGGGAGGAGTGGCTGCGGAGGTGTGAATGTGACTATGTAGGGACGAGCGCAGAGGCTGTAGTCTACAGAGGGGACGTAGGGATGCCAGGTTGGGCGAGTGAGGTGTGGAAAGGGTAAGATGCTGAGGATGACAACCGATAGACACCGAGGACGAGGGTGGTAGTCTTGCTCAGCCCAGAGTGGAGCGGCGGCGAGCGGCGATTGCAACTCTTTTCCCCGGGCGGCGACGGTTTTCCCGCGGCAACGCCTCCAGAAGTTCCCGGGAGCACGACATCTTTGCGACACTACGCCCTACCCCTTCAGTCCTTCCCGCACACAGAGTACAACACCAACATCGACGATCGTCATGGCCACCAACATCACCTTTCACCCTGGTACAGTCTCCTACGAGGAGCGCTGCTCTCTCCTCTCCCAGACTGGAGCAACCATCTGGCTCACCGGTCTGTCTGCCTCTGGAAAGTCTACCATTGCAACTGCACTGGAGCAGCACCTCCTCCACCAGAAGAAGAGCGCTTACAGACTCGATGGTGACAATGTCCGCTTTGGACTCAACAAGGATTTGGGATTCAGCCCAAAGGATAGAGAGGAGAACATTAGGAGGATTGCAGAGGTGAGTCGCCCCAAAGTATAGTGGGGAAGCCTCTCCTTAGACTGACTTTTCTTCCTGCCTCTTCCCCTCTTGACACTCGTCTAGGTCTCAACCCTCTTCGCCTCCTCATCAACCCTGACCATCACCTCCTTCATCAGCCCCTACGCCGCTGACCGTCAAGTCGCCCGCACCCTTCACGAGGCCCACAACCCTCCCCTCCCCTTCATCGAAGTCTTCATCGATGCCTCTCTCGACGAATGCGAAAAGCGCGACCCAAAAGGACTCTACAAGAAGGCTAAAGCTGGTGAAATTAAAGAATTTACAGGGATTAGTGCACCTTATGAGAAGCCAGAAAAGGCAGAGATTCATATTGATGCCGACAAGACGAGTGTGGAGGAGAGTGTGAGGATTATTACAGAGTATTTGATTCAGAAGGGGTACCTCAAGGTCTGAAGAGCAGCAGCGGTACCTTGTATGCCAGTCAGTTCGTAGAGGAATGTAGATTGGGTAGACGACGTCACCCTTCGTGTTGACGAAATGGATCACATATCACATCAAGATCACTGCGAGCACTCCCTGAACCTGTTTGTCTGTAGAGATCTTTATTGAACGCAAAGCAAGTCACCAGGTGCGAAGCTCGCCCTTATCATCTTCTAGCGTGAATATCCTGTCACCGCTCCAGCACACCCAATCACCTTCTACCCCTTACTTGGCAGCAGCAGCGACGGCCTCCGAAGCAGCCTCGTCCAGTCCCTCGAACGGCACCACGTCCACCGAGCTGTTCTTGAGAATCTCCCTAGCCTTCTCCACATTGGTTCCCTGCAGTCGCACCACCAGCGGGATCTTAAGGTTGAGCTCCTTGGCAGCACTGACAATACCATCGGCAATGAGATCGCACTTGAGGATACCACCAAAGATGTTGACAAAGATGGCCTTGACCTCCGTTGAGCCCAGTAGCAGCTCAAAGGCCTTCTTGATTGCAGCTGCATTTGCACTTCCACCCACATCCAGGAAGTTGGCAGGGGAACCGCCGTTGAGCTTCAGCACGTCCATGGTGGCCATGGCCAGACCGGCTCCGTTGACGAGGCAGCCGATGTTGCCCTCCAGCTTGATGAAGTTCATGCCCACCTTGCCAGCCTCAATCTCATCCGAGTCCTCCTGGCTAGCATCACGCATACCAAAGACCTCCGACTGACGGTACTCGGCATTGTTGTCGAAGCCCAGCTTGGCGTCCATGCAAAGAATCTCTCCGTCTTTGCTCTCTGCCAAGGGGTTGATCTCGACCTGAGTGGCATCCCTCTCCTTGAAAAGGGTGTAGAGCTTGATCATCGTCTCTGCCGCCTGCTCCTCCTGCTTCGATCCGCTGAAGCCAAGCTTCTTGGCGATGCCAAGAGCAACGTCCTTGGTCAGTCCCTTCTCAAAGTCGACGGGGGTGGTGATGATGGCGTCGGGCGAGTCCTTGGCGACCTCTTCGATGTTCATACCACCCTGGTTGGAAGCCACGATGACGGGAAGCTGCGAGGTACGGTCGTTGAGGATGGCGAGGTAGTACTCCTTGGCAGGAGGGCGAGCTTCAGCCAGCATGACGGCGTTGCAGACTCGACCGGCGGAGCCAGTCTGCTTGGTAATGAGCTTCTGACCCAACATCTTGGAAGCGTAGTCCTTGGCCTCTTCGGGGCTGCGAGAGATGCAAACGAGCGGGGCACACGGTATGCGGGTAAGTACATCGTCTCTAGCTATAGCTGCCTGCCCGTTGTCGCCCCTGAATACTCACGTCTTGATGAGGTGCACACCACCCTGCAGACCAGAGTCGAAGTGACCCTTTCCACGTCCACCGGCTAGCACCTGAGCCTTGATGACCATTCCCTTTCCACTGAATGACTGTGCTGCCTTGAATGCCTCGTCCGCGGAGTGGGCAGCTACGAAGCGGGGCACGGGCACACCGTACTTCTCGAGCTGAGCAAAGACAAAAGACCAGGCAATGACAGAGGCAAAGGAGTGAGTATGCGTCTTCAGGTTGTGCGTAAGTGTGGATCCGCGCCTGCACTCACCAGTCCCATGGAGAGATGCTCGTGAATGCTCAAGAACCGCTTCTGAGTCGCAGCAGGTCCGCGCAGCAGCGAGCCAGCGACGGCTGCCTTTGTCCTGAGAGCATTGAGTGGTGAAGTGAGCATGGTGAGTGGGGGAAAAGAGTGTGGAGAGGGAAGGGGTAAAGCGGAAGATACAAGGTGACTTGCAATACCCACTGTGTCTCCCCCACGTCGTCTCGGCACACTCGGGACAAGCAGGCCAAGCAGGGCAGCCAGGCCATGGCGCGCGCGATGCGGGAAGGAGGGAGGAGCCTGCGACCGGAACGGAGGATGCAGGGCGTCGGGGCAAAGGCCAGCGTCGGAGTCGGTCGTGCAACATTTACGCAGCCGAGAATAACAGAAGGAGCCTTTACTCGCCGCTGCCTACGCCCGTATCCAGAGCTACGACGAGACAACTTGCGGGACACACACATGACCTCTTCACTCACAAAGAGGTCAAACGTAAAGGGCAGCGATGCTCCGGCATCCTCCTTCTACGATCCCCTCGCAGTCCTGGACGAGGCAGGTGGAGCCGAGCCCCTCGACACTGCTGGTGAGTAGAGTAACAGCCTACTGGACGTGGCACAGCGTCCCCATACGAGGTCCCTCGATAGCTGCATGATGGAAAGCGCATGTTGTCATCTCAAAGCTTCACGAGGCTTCGCGGAGCTTTGACAGGCGTCCGGTCCTACTTGCCCTCCAGCTGACTGACCAGTATTCTACACACCTGCTGTGCTCCACCCTCCGCAGAGCAAAGAGCTGTGGTAGATGCCCTGCGCGAAGCAAACGACAAGTCCAATTACTTCTACCGTGGCTGCTCCCTCTTCATTCTCAGTCTCGTCATCATCACCTACCTCACGCCCATCCCAGCATATATTGCTGGTACACATCCGGAGAACCACCTCACCCTACTGTGGCATCCGCACCATCTAGAAGCCAGCCACGAAGACGTCTACTATCTCCCTGCCGGCCCCATCTATGCCATCTTCCTCGCCTTTCAAGGCCTCGTCGTCTTTGCAGCAGCCAGAGAGGTCGCAGATCAAATGGGTCTCATCAGCGCTACCAAGGGAAGGTCCTTCCCCGCTCAGCCTCACCTCTTCGGTACAGCTCCAGACTGGCTCGTGCCGTCTTTGACCGACTTGCGCTTCGTTCCGGCCCAGACAAGCAAAACTATGGACAAGAGGGCCGACACGCCAGAAGCAGCTGCCAAG
The DNA here is from genome assembly GCF_003144135.1 of Microstroma glucosiphilum. Lineage (NCBI taxonomy): Eukaryota > Fungi > Basidiomycota > Exobasidiomycetes > Microstromatales > Microstromataceae > Microstroma > Microstroma glucosiphilum. The sequence goes on along the minus strand of NW_020289928.1, from coordinate 149,697 downwards.
GCTAGCGCCCTACAGCTGCCCCCAAGGCTCATCTACATGGGATTCTTGACCTTTATCAGTCTGCCAATGCCATGCATGGTCTTTGGAGCGGGCAATTTCATCAATGCCGGTTGGTGGGCCATTAGCTCTGCCGCTCTGGTCATCGTGTGTATCATTGAGTACGCCATTGCCGGTAGTGAGAGGGAGCTCAAGGGTCTGGATGGGAGTAGGTACAACTACAAGGGAGCATAGGAGGAGGGTAGCGGCTAGAGAAAAGTGGTTTAGTAGCGGCATACGCAGAGTACAGAAGTACGACAGAAACGGCAGCGGAGGCCGCCAACAGTAGATGTACATGGCCAGAGATCGAATTTGCCCCTGACCCCCTAGCAGCATCGCTCACTTATCGGCACGAGCGCACATCAATCCATGGAATTTGCATATAGCCCCTATCGCCTCGCACGGCGTCTGCTCACGCGGAAAGTCTGGTGTGAGGGGGTCATGGAAGTTCTGCCGAGGGCCATGGAGCCGTTGGAAGAGTTGTCGGTCAAAGAAGGAGAAAGCTGACACAGAAGGCCAGAAGCCGGCATGCGGGGTGGACCGAAGTGACTGCTCACCCACCCACGTCGTTTCGATCCGCACTCGGTGTTCACCGCACGGTGGACAGAGGGGTGGCAGAACCTCCCTTGTTCACCTTTGTACCTCTTCCACACCAATACGTTCATTACCATTTCAACCGCCAGACAGTTCTTCCTACTGATAGCTGTCGGCCTTTCTCACGTTCACTGGAGTAGTGCTACTCCGTCGCCTTCCTGTGTCCAGCCCTTACTCTTGACATACCGCGACGCTCAGCCGCTACTTCCCCACTTGCTCCACCTCCTGAATCGACTACGAAGCTCTTCCTGTGCTACCACTCCTACCTTTCGCCCTTCACCTGCTCTCCCAGTCTCATTTCCGCCCAAGCTTCACTGGTATCACTATGAGCACCACACGACCTCTCTCGGCTCTCTCTTCGTACTCTGCCCATTTCCGAGCCACCTCAACTTCAACCATGGACGCCAGCTTCGAACTTTTGGAGCCCATTGAAGAGGATGGCGAAGAGGAGGACCAAGACGATCAGACAGAGGCTCATTCCTCGAGACACTCGCACTTGCAATCGCACTCGGACTCGGACTCGGACCCCGCTGGGTCGTCACACAGGACTACAAGTACCTCATCGCTTTCGATCCATGCCGTTTTTGATGCTTCGACTAGCGATGGGATCCAAGAAGAGCTCGACGAGGAGAGGCTTCAGGAAGTCGCTGGTCGACGCTCAACCTCATCAGGCCCCTCTCCCCTCGAGGCATTGCTCAATTTGAGCCCTTCTGGAAGAGACGGGCCTAACATGTCTCCCCGGTCTACCGACTGTACCGACCTAGAAATCCCTCCGCCTACAAAGACTGGCGCCATCAGCCCACCTTCTGGCCTCAACGGCATCCCAGGCAAGATCCTCCCAGGCAACATTACTTTTCCTTCCACCGAGCGAAACACCTCAAAAGATCGCCCGCTCCCTGCCCCTCCCACCTCTGCTTCCACCCCTTCTCAAAGAGCCAGCAGTAACAGCAGTAGCGTCCTCCCCACCTCGACAGGTGAAAGAACTTACGACGCCATCCTCTCTGCCATGAGAAAGTCTGCCGAGGCGGCCAAGGTTGCGGCGGAGAAGGAGGGTAGGATCGCTGAAGAGGCGGCTAGAAAGGCAAAGAGGGCTGCTTTGGATGCGAGGGAGGCACTGGTCGAGGCGGCGAATAGAGAGGGGAAGCGGGCGCTTGCTGCTGTGGAGAAGGTAAGTCGAGCAGGGCTAGCAACCGGGACAACGACTTTTACTAATCATCGAACTATTCTTCGTCCCCCACTGCACATACGTCAGGCAAAGACATATGCTGAACAGGCAGTCGCTCTGGAGCTTGCTGAACAGAAGAAGGCAGAGGATGCTGCTAGAGCTGAGATTGCGCGTCTTCATGTGAGTGGACGTTGGATCGATTGTCGACCCCTTCACCAGCTGACATATTGTCCGCCTACTCGTCAGGCCGAGTCGAGCAAGCTCAAAGCAGCAGCCAAAGCCGCTGAAGCCGTGCTTCGCTCGCAAGCCGTGGCCGAGTACGAAGCGCAGCTGAGCCGAGCCCAACGCAAGCTCGATTCACAGCGTCGCGCCAAAGAAGCCAAGGCTCGTCGCCAGGCCGAGAAGCGCCAGTACAAGGTCTCCCTCACCCGACGCAAAGCCAGCGCAAAAGCAGCTGCCGTATTGGCTATCGCTGTAGACGAGGCTTGCGAGAGGAGAATGGAAATGGAACGTGCAGCTTGGAAGGAGCGCTCCAGACTGCAGGAAGCCGCTCGCGCCGAGCGTCAGAGGATCGAGCGAGAGGTGCAGCTTCGCGCAGGTAAAGTCGGGAAGGACCTTCTCATTGAGTGGGAAAAGGAGAAGACAAACGTCCTCGTAGAGAGGAAGAGGCGAGTATTGGAGGTCTCCAGAGAGAGGAAGACAATCGAGCTTCAACAAGAACCGCTACTGAGGAGGAAGAATGCCTTGGCTGCTGGACACAAGGATGGTATTCGACTTGATAGGGTAGCTTATGATGCTGGTAGGCCTTTTTGGAAGAATTGGCTGGTGAGTGTGGCGAAGAAAAAAGGGTGTATGACATTTCTCGCTGACACTAAGTTGCCACATCGACTTCCACAGGGCCTCAAGGTATCCCTTCCTTCTATCAAGGCTTAGAGCGACCGTCACACATTCCACGCCAAGCAGGACCAATCCGCTCGACCATACTTATCAAACTCTGTAGCCTGCTCGTTCTACGGTACAAAAGCTTCTGGATGAAGGCTTTTATCGCGTCCATCCCACCCTCAGTCCATTCCACTCTGCGTAACCCTTGCTCTGTCTCGCCCTCCCGCACTCCTAGACTCGCCTGTCCGTACCCAAGTCATATCTAATCTCGTCTCGTAAGCCGTCACGCACCCAATGAAGTACTCCTTCTGTTCGCTTTCTGATCACACTGTGGTGTACCGAAAATTTGACTGAGGAAGTGTTCAGGGCTGCTGCAGCCGAGTTCTGGTCGGGCAGGTGCGTGACCATGTAGAGTGTCCGTGAATAGTACCGCTGCATGGCCCGTGCACTGCTCCCTCCACCTGATTCTTCCGGCCGTAAAGCAGTCCTCTAGACTACGAGCGAACCAGTACCGACCGACCAGCCGGGCTTTGGCTCCTTGGCCTTGGTCTATATGACTACCCCGCGTCGCACTCATCTCGGCTCCACCTCTTCTCTATATCTCACTATCTCTACACAAGCACAATCCTCTTCACCGATCAACCATGTCAAGCAACAACAGTGCATCCAGCAGTACCCGCGCCCTCGTTCAGCTTGCAACAACACCACCCAGTCTCGCCCTCCAACCCTTGACTTTGCCTGCCCTCGGCTCAGGCTCAGGCTCAAGCTCAAGTGCGGGAGCGAATGGACCCCGTGCAGCACGTCTGGCCTTGAGTCATGTAGCGCAGAACCCCACGGATGTGCAGTCCCTTGACTCGAACGCTTTTGGAGAAGGGACTGTACTGGGATGCGATGTCCTTGGTATTGTCGAGGAGGTCTCCCAAGGCGGGGGCGAAATTGATTTCACTGCTGGTAGCGCTGGAGGGTCTCATGCTGGTGATGTAGCCCACCAAGTGCAGAAGGGGGATCTCCTCGCCGGTCTAATCTGGGGTGGAGAGCACAAAGGTCTTGGAGGGTACTCGCACCACACTATCCTCCCCGACACACGCATCGCCTTTCGTATCGATGAGGAGCTCGAAGCTCGCTTCGGCCGTGCGGCATTGAGCACACTGCCCCTCGCAGCAGCTACTGCAGAGTTGGCTTTATTCTCTTCTTCTTGCCTCGGGATTCCACAGGACGACGATGGGAAAAAGACGCCCGTTCTCATCTGGGGTGGATCCTCCTCTGTAGGATCCTACGCTATCCAACTTGCTGCGCTGCGCGGTTTGCAAGTGTACACTACTGCCTCTCCCGCACATCATGAGCGTCTTCGCTCCCTAGGTGCACACGAAGTGCTAGATTATCGCTCTCAAGACGTTCCTGCGCTTCTCAAGGAACGAGGAGTAAGCATCAAGCACGCATTCGACTGTATCGGTTCAACCCCAACCTCGCAAGCCTGCTCCCAAGTCGTCGGCGATGGAACAATCTGTACCGTCCGTCCCGGCCTGGGCGGTACGGAGAAATGCCTCAAGGAAACACGCAAGACAGACGTCCTTGTCTGGACCGTCTTTCTGACTGATCATGCGTATGGACCACTCAAGTGGCCTGCATCAGAGGAGGATCATTCGCTGGGTGTTCAACTCTTTGAAAACATTCCACAGTGGTTGAAGGAGGGGAAATTGGTACCTAATCAGGTTAAATTGCTGCAGGGATTGGAGAGCGTAAAGGAGGGGTTCCAGATGCATCGCGATGGGAAGCTTTCGGGAGAGAAGATCGTTTACGCGATTTGAGAAACAGAGAGATGGAAATAGCCGTCACAGAGATCACAGAGAGAGTAGGTCGTGCATGTGTGTATCATGATTACTTCGTTACTATTTACAAGAGTGTGTACGCAAAAGGGAGCAAGGAGACGTGAATACAACAGACGCTTGCCCCATGTCTTACGTGTCCCACTCTCTATGCGTCGAGAGAGCCTTCTCTCCTGTTCTTCCTCTGTCTGCCTGCTCTCTCAAGCTCAAGCAACCCCAGTACCAGCACCAGCGCTTACGGGCGTCCCATTAGAGTAAGGCACTCTTCCCAAGGGGGTAGTGTCAATCTCCAGCTGCAAGCCAGACGGACGTCGTCCAGAAGCAGGAATTGGAGCGGGAGCGCTATCATAGCTTCCCCCAGACTCTCCGCTCGTTGAGCTCTCGAGAGACGAAGGCACTACGACGGCGTTTGTTCTCCGGAGACCAGAAGCAGCTGAAGCTGATGTGCCTGGTGGGACTAAAGGTCTGTCCGATGCGGGGGAGACGAGCTCTTCCCCTTCTTCTCCTGCAGTTCCACCTCCTACAGCCGCAGCCATTGCCAAGGACACCTCGCCTATAGGTCGAGTGGTACTCCCTGGTTCTTCAGATCCGGTCATCTCAATTGGCTCCCCTTCGCCAATCTCCTCTCCAATAGACCTCACCTCATCAGCCCAAGCACTCTCCGCTCCCTTCTTTCCAGTGGGACTACTAATCTCCGTAGGCAGAGGCGGGATAATAGGAGCGCCTGCCTTTTCCAAGTCGAAGATCTCTTGACAGTAGGTGATGAGGATCTCACAGACCGAGTCTTCCTCCATTGCCGCTGCAAGACTCGTGGTCACTCCCTCGGCAGCATCGCCTGCAGCTCCTTCGGCTGCGGTCGCCTCGGTGAGGAGTACGGGTCCGAAGACGACGGATAGGTTCTTGGCCGTCATGAGATTGACGGCAGAGTTGGCCGCGATGACAGCCAGATGCTCCACGATTGTCTTGAGTGTGACTTGATTGATGAGCGGCAGTCGCCTGATCCTCCCCTTGAGGGTCGCAAAGCCGTTCTGGAACTGCTCCTCGAGGGAGTGGGTGATCTTGATCTTCTCCTCGCGAGGCATGGGCATCACAGCAGAGGGTAGCTCCCTGAGCCACTGCTTCAGCACTCCCGCCACGGCCACTGCCTCATCTTCCCCAACGCGGAATTGGAAGCGTTCCTCGTCCTTCTCAAAGGAGGCACAGAGTTGCTGTATAGCCGTGTGTTTAGCAGAGAGGCGGTAGATGCCCGGAGTGGACAGACCATACTCCTCAATGTAAGAAACGCACTTGGTCACGATCAGAGGGGGCTGGACCAGGGCTGGCGCGCCAGTCGTCGAGAGGGCGAGTTGAGGCGCACCTCGCTGAGTTCTGGCAAAGTCATAGTCCACTAGCGAGACGCCAAACAGCAATGAGCGACATTCTCCGTGCCAGAAGTTGACGTAGGGTACTGGTCCATCCTCCGACTCGTTATTGAGAATGGGCAGTCTACTGTCCAGCGTCAACAGCTCATCGTTCAAGCGGTCGGAAGCTCCCAGCTCTAGAAGACTTTCGCCAAAGTGCATGGCGAGGGAGGACTCGGTCGTCGCGAGGTTCTGCCAATTGCGTGACAGAGAGAGCCAAGCATGATGACAAACCAGAGACAGCTCGCGGCGGCATGCTAGTACCGATGTCCGAGCTGCCGCAAGTGTCTTTCCCCGGCGGAGGGCGAGCGTCTCAACATCAAAGATTGCGCGACGGTAAAGCTGAGCAGAAAGAAAGTGAAGTTTGAGCATCAGAGTGGTGCTCCACAAAGGCCGCCTAGCTCACAACGGATCGACTCACCTTGTCAGCCTCCTGCGACTCCCTCTTAGCCTTGCTGATTCTCACGGCCAGATTCTGGACGTACTGCGTATTCTTGCCCGTCACACTACCGGAACGAGCCAAGAGATTGGCGCCCAAATCGCCCACATTCGCTCCCACCGCAGTGACGCCGCTGAATAGACCTCCAGAGGTCCCACCCGCCGAGCTACTCGCAACGACTGCTCCTTGCTCCCTCTCCCATCCCACGCCCGCGCTGCTGCCGCTATTCGAAGCTGGGGGCGAACCAGGTCCTTCCTTCATCTTGGTGATGAGGGCATTGGTCTTCTTGGCTACATCCTTTCGAGCCGTGTCCCAGGTATCACGATGACGAAGTGCTTCGAAAAAGGCTCCTGCATTCTTCTTTGCTGCTGCCGTCGCCCCTCCTGCGCCATGGGAGTCATTGGAGGACTGAGGCGAGTAAGAGGACTCGGGATGTTGATCCGAAGAAGCCCGATGAGCTTGACCCGCGTGAAGCTCATTATGAGAACCAGAAGACGTGGGTCTAGAGTAGGAACGAAGCTTTGAGCCGCTGAAGCGTCTTTGCGATAGCTGTATCCTCGATGCAGAACTGGGAGGCACGTAGGCGGCCCCTTCTTCTCCGATGCGGGTACTTTCCTTCTTGCCATGGGAGTCTGTGGTATCTCTGCTGGCATCTACGTAGTGGGCATGAGAGAGCTGCTGCTGAGCCGAGGGCGGGCTCAACAACAATGACCTCTGCTCATCAATGGCAACCTGTTGTGCCTTTAGCTGATCCAGATTCTCACAAGCCCGATCGTAATTCCTCTTGATGCGTTTGAGCTCTCTCATACGCATCTCCTCATAGTCCAGCAGGGAGTTCCGAATGTCCTCCTTGATCCTCCGGCGTATTCGGTCTTGGGCATCGTGAAAGGCCCGGAGAGGAGCGATGGTGTGTGCCTTGACCGCCTCGATGAAATGGGTGCGGGTATGGATCTGCCTTTGAGCGTCGTCCTGCAGTCCTTTCCAAGCCCGTCTCATGCCCGGCAGCTGACTCGTCACGGCAGCAGGAGGGCCAAGTGTCGAAGAGGAAGATGAAGCAGAAGAAGTGATGGAGGAGATGCGTGCGTCGAGCTTCAGATCCTGCTCTCTACTGCGCTCGAGGGAGGAGCGTAGACTTCTGACGTACTCTTCCTCGCACTTGATCCTAGCCTCGAGGGCAACGAGGTAGGACTCTACCTCCTCGAGGGACATCTTGAAGGCAGAGAGTATTGCATTGGACGCCACGTCTGCTGGTACATTGGGCGGAGGTGGGCGTGAGGCAAAGGCTTGCGAGGGTGGCTCTAGAGCTGGAGGAGAGAAAATGGGATCTGGCTGAGCAGAGGAGAGAGGAGGTGTGGGAGCGACATTGGCCATGGGCATGGCTACTTATAGCCTGGCGAGATGCGCAGGCTGGACAAGCTGAAGCAGAGGATCGTGGGTAGGAGAGGCGATGGCGATGGATCTGCAAGGTATGCCCGAGGTGGTTGCCAGGGCGGTCACGCGAATTGAACGAAGCGTGCGTTGCGTAGACGGTTCGAGTGGCTTTGGGTATATGCGTCAGTGCTGCTGCTGCTGCTGGTACTGCTGCTTGAGGTCAATGTCGATGTACGGTAAGATACCAAGCAAGGAAAGGGAGCACACGATCTATGGACCCTTGGCCCTCCGTGACGTGGGGTGAGTTGAGGTGGGCGCGAGTAAGACTCAGGAGCTCCGATGTCCGTCCGCCTGTTCGTCCGTCGGCCTGTCAATTTGACTCTGGGCAAAAGCATCGGATCGGACCAAAAGCGGCAGCAAAGACGGCTGTGCGTAGCCGGTCCCTCCTAGCCGAGGTTCGAGGGCGAGTCACTGGACAGGACAGGACAATTAAGCGAGCGGCCGACTGGCTGGACAGCCTGCTTGCCCTGCTCAGCCTTGTTGCCGCTCAAGATAGACAACACAGAAGGGCGAGGAGAGATACCAGGTGCGAGATACCAGGTACGAAACTTCGGCGCACTGCGAGTGAGCATTCGCACTGCCCCTGCCGTGCCCTGCCAAGCCGGGCTCAGCTGAAGTATCGTACCGTACCGGCTCACAGCCACCCGATACCCGCCACACAGGCGGATACGCAAGCACGCAAGCACGCATGACTTGGCACACACGCTAAGCACTGAGACTGCGACGACGACCCGATGCTATGCTATGCCATGCCCTGCCATGCCATGCTATGCTATGCTCTGCTAGGCTATGTACCCCGCCCCCTTCTGTACACTGACCTGACCTGGCTTGGCTCGGCCTGCAATGCATCTTCCAGACATAAGACACGGAAGCCCCTTTGACAATCAACTGGGGCAATGGCAGTACCGTTATGTAGCAGCACTAGCACAACGATGGATCGCTGAATTGGATAAATTGATTGCCATTTACTTCGCTTCCTTTCAGTTGTGCTTCCTTTTCTTGTTCCGTCCCTGTCTCGTTTCCTACTCAATAGCCTCCCTCCATGGATAATTAGCCGACCAGTTCTCCAGAGCCCTTCCTTCCTTCCTTTACTTCGTGACCCATTTTTTCTCGTTTCTTTTCTCTTCGTTCTATATTTAACAAGTTATCCATCACTTTTCCTGTAATATCTTCGACGCTCGCTATCAGCATATCATCAACAACCTCTCTGTACCACCCCTCCTTCCTTCAAATCAAACCCTCACCTCCCTCTCCAGCATCCTCGCAAGCACCTCCGAGACGGTAAATGAGCTTCTAGCCGCCCCGCGTCCTCTTCCAGCAGCACCAGCAGCACCAGCACCTCGACCACTAGCGCTCGCGCTTGCACTCCCGCTGCCACTGCCACTGGCACTCCCCGAAGCGCTCATCTCTGCAGACGTAGCGTCCGCCGCTGCACCTGCACCTACTCCATCAAGCTGAAGTCTCCTGCGTCGCGCAATCGCCGAAGCCGAAGCCGAGGAAGGCGTTGGTGATGGCGAGGGGGAGGTAGAGCCCGAAGGGCTGAGTGCGAGACCTAGCGCGCCGGTGTTGCCTTCCTCTCCTCCTGCTCCTAGTCGAGAAGGGGAGAGATGACCATCAGCAGAAGCAGACGCAGATGCAGAGCCAGAGGCAGGTGAGGCGTTCGTCCCTCTAGCCGTCGAGACGCTCGTAGCCGCCGTAGTTCCCTTCAGCGGGCTCGCCAATCTCCCCCTTGCAAGGGAAGGAGGGGAAAAGCTCGGCGTCTGTAAGAAATCCGAAGTGGGCGCGGGGGAAGAGCGTGGCGATTCTCTGAAACCTCGCTCGAAGATGGAAGACTGGGAAGACTCCTCGCTCTCCCCTCGACTGCGACGACCATCCGTATTGCCATTGGAAAGGGGAGACTCGTCGCCTGCTCGACCTCCGCCGATGGTTGCAGCAGAGGCGGACATGGACGGTAAGCGACTTGCAAAGCTAGCCGCTCGGGAGTGGACTAAAGGGCTGGTGAAGTCGGCCGAGAAGCCACGAGCGGTCAGATTTCCTCCACCATCTTGACTCCTCTTGAGACCAAAGTGCTTCGCGAGGTCCTTTGCCCAGTGAGCAAACTCCCGTGGTGTGACACGCTTGTTGACGCGCGAAGCCAGGACTGAAGCTTGACCTTCCCTTTCAGGATCATTGGTGAAGGGCGAGGGGACGACGTTGCACAGTACTCTCGTGCTGAGGAACTCTGCACTCTCTCTCGTAAGTCCTTCAAAGCCCCTCATCAGGAATTCCACAGGCTCGTAGCAGTAGGATGCAAAGCTAGGGCATCGCTCCGAATTGGGCTCCTTGAAGGGACTACGATGGAAGATCATGTTCAAGAGGACAATTCCAAGTGACCAAACGTCCGCCTGAAAGGGGTCGTACGACTCGGAGAGGTTGAGGTGGCACTCTGGTGACATGTAGGGCCGAGATCCGCACGAGAAGTCGCGACACTCGGCATCGGCTGTTGCCAGACCAAAGTCGGTGAGCTTGACAATGACCGCTGAGGAGCCGGCTCTAGTGGTACTTTTTGCGGCTTCGGGGGTGGTCGTGGCGGTGTTCTGGGCCACAGAACCAAAGCTGGAATTACTCATACTTCGGACGCTCATAGACGTTGAAGAAGCCGACGAGATTCTTCGCGATGGCGGTCGCCTCGATCCTCCACTGCTCCCGATACTGCTGACTTCATCGCGTATGCTTTCTTGCTCCTCTTCTTCACCTTGCTGCTCCAGCTCCCCACGACGATCGTAGACGATGAGGTTCTCTGGCTTCAGATCGCGATGAGCTATGCCTCGATCATGACAGAATTGCACCGCCTCGCAGGTTTGCCTAAACATCTTGCTGATTAGTCTCAGCCTCTTCCTAGACAGCAAACCCTCATTGGAGGTAGATGCAAGAAGGGATGGAGAAGGTGGTGTGCCATCAGGCGAGATAGTGCCGTCTCCGCTCTCGTCCCGGTCCTCTGAAGTGTAAGCCAATCCCGTCGACTGATGAGCTCGGACGATTGCCTGAGCCGCTTCCTCGCTCTCGCCATCCACGTCGTGAGCCTGTTCCAGCCAATAGTAGAGGTCCTGACCGGGACAGTACTCCAGCACCAAAAAGAGCCACTCGGGGGTCTCGTAGGTTCGGTAAAGTGTGATGATGTTCTTGTGTGGAGGAATGGACTGGTGGATGGTTGCTTCAAGACGTTGCAGCTCGAGCATCTCTTCAGAGAGGTCACGTTTGCACAGACACTTGAGGGCAAATAGCCTGCCTTCGTGCGGCTCGTCGATGCCCGGTAGAGCTTGCGAGTCCCAAAATCCTTCGCGAGCTTCGGCTTCAGCTGCTTCCTGCCTCTGCTCCGCTTCCTCCTCTTCTGCTGCTCGACTGGCAAGAGACTGACGAGCACCTCTGGTGGCGCGGAGGGTCGAGCTCAGCTCGCCACCGTTATAGTTAACTTCACCCGTCTCAGCATCCTGGACCAGCGTTCCAGCAATTGTAGTATCAGCAAATGTGGCATCTGCTTCGCCACCATCGTCGCCCTTACGGCTCTCAGCATCGCCGTAGCCTGCGATAGCCCTGCCTCCTCTCTTGCCGGCTAGGAGACCCTCTTCGTCGCGGGGGCCAACATGGATCTGCCCGTCATCAGCCGCCACCTCTTCGACCAGGTAGACAACTGCATAGCTGCCCTCTCCGAGCTTGCTCTTCACCTCCAGCCTGGTACCAGTCACGTCTCGCTGCTGGCTTTGGAAACCATCAGTAGTCTGGGCAATAGTGATCGGGTGTCCATCGTGAATCATGCCAGGCCCCAGGCGATCGCCGACCTCGAAGATGTCGACTACCGGTACGCCATTGCCAATCTGATAGCCACTAGAGGCAACGGAGGCGGCCGACATTCGCCCAGCGCGCGAGCGACAGTACGACTCGGTGAGGGACGTCTTGTGCTGTAGCATGTCCTCATGAGTGAGATCAAAGTCGTCCTCGAGGGCCGGCAGACTCTCGTTGTCCTCATTGAGATGGTACAGCATGGACGGACGCTTGTCGATGCGCTCGTCGCCGTCGTCTTCATCCTCTTGATCCGTCTCCTCTTCGCTCTCTTCCTCGTCTTGTTCAACGAGGATGTTGCGAGCGACCGAGTCAGGTCGAGAGCGTTGGTGGTAGGATTCAAAGTAGCTGGGCCTCTCATTGGAAGCAGGCCGGCGCTGCGAGTCGATCGCCGGGCGAGGGGATGCGACGCGAGCAGAGGTAATGCCACCTTCAAAGAAGCCAGGCGCGTTGACTGAGGCGTACGAAGGCTCTACGCTCAGTTTGGAAGAAGGCCTGGTATAGGGTGGTTCCGGAGAGCGCAGGGATCCTCGCAAAGATGGCGTTCGGATACGGTCATAATGGGCGACGACTGGCTTCAGCCCATTGGAAGAGCCTTGGTTGCGCAGGTGGGGTGGCCTGTAGACCCCTCCGTAGACCTGTCGTGAGGATGTGACTGAAGCAGCGGAAGGTGACGAGAAGTTGCTCGATGACTCGCGCCTTGAATGTTGAAGCCCGTGACCACCCAGTGAGGACAGCGATTGGCCTGACTCTCGTCTTACAGGTGTTCGGCGGGGAAGCTCGGGGAGCTGGCTGTAGAGTTCGCCCTCGAATTCGGGTGCCTGTGACGGCGGCTCGACCGAATGTCTAAATCGTGAAGGTGTGGCAGTCACAGGGGTCTGAGCAGTAATGCGATCACCCTTTTCACCTGCCCCGGCCAAGTGCAGTGCCGAACTCTCCAGGGACGAAGACGCAACACCGAGAGATAGTGGGGCCCTTGCTGGGCTGCCACTAAGGATTGCTCTGGCTAGCGGGGATCGCATGGTTGAATTCGTCGTCAAAGAAGAGGACAGAGCAGACTCGGGGTTTGCTGCCGGAGAGGGCGATGAGCCTCTACCTGCAGCGCCGGCGATGCCAAGACTTCTCTGGACCGCAGGTGTTCGCAGAGGCGGCGATAGAGAGACGACAGGAGTCCTCGATGGCTTGCTGTCCGAAGATGGTGGTGCCCAAGATGGACTGCCGGGAAGGGATGGGAGACTGGACGTTGGCGTCTCGGCCCAATCGTCTCGCTGTGCGGGAGGCTCCTCCTCCTCCTCCTTCATGGCATCGAAGCCGGCCACACGCAGAGGGAAAAGATTGACTGGAGGTCCCAATGAGCCACCCGCTCCTCCCACACTTGACCGAGGCTGATGTTCCTCCCGGCCAGTAAAGCTGTTTGCCAGCGGTGACCTCGCTGGAATTGTCGAGGCTGAGCTGGGACCAGATTCGGGCTTGCCCCATGAGCCACTCTTGGAAGGGCTTCCAATGCTGCCGATCTCACTGGCAATGAATGCTCTCCTAGCGACCTCGCTGGCATTGGAAGCAGCAACGAAGCCTACATGTCTGCGCTGGTGGTGAGGACTTCCAAGGCTAGTGCCCAAGAGTGACTGCGACGACTCGTTGATGCGGGCATGATGTGATCTCCAGCTTTCTGCTGTGCTAGCATCCTTGTTGTGATGAACGCCACTATGGTTGCGGCCACTGAGGCTGGTGTTCTGCCTCTCGTCTGCGGAGGAAGCGTGTGTACGGTGGTTGCGAGGGGACGGCGCCTGCTCGGCTGAGCTGGCAGCGCCAAAGGGAGACTTTCTGGCCAAAGACGAACCGGCTCCGCTGCCTCTGTCTCCCAGTGACATGCTCAGTTTGACCGGCTTCGACGAACCGATATTGTGTCCGGAGGTGTTGATACGGTCGTCTTGAGAGGGACCATTGGCGCCAGGTATGGCCAATGCAGGAGACCGGGGTCTCCTCCAATTTGCATCTTGATCAGCCAAACGATGATGAGCGGGAGAGGCCTTGTTGCCCGTTCCAGTCATATTGGAAGTCGTTGAGTGGCCGCCAAAGGGGGACTGGGACAGGTGACGGAGGCGTAATAGATGATAGGCAGACTTGGAAGGAGTTTCTGGCTTGCCCTGATCTTCACAGGTATGGCGAGGGGCGAGAGCAATAAGAGAAGACACTAGACGAGTGGTTGTATCTGGGCAAGATAAAAGACTACCCGGGGCGTGTGGATGGGACTGGCGATGTGCTATGTCATGGACGAGACAAGGGCATATAATGACTTTGTTTGGCGCCGAGGTCCTGGTCTTGCTGTCTGAATCGTGTTGGTGTGTTGTTTGTTCCGAATCGACGGGGTGGCCGATGGAGATTGATTGACAGAGCGATTTAGAGTCATCAGTGGGCGATGGTGAAGGAGCGGGAGGAGGGGCAGAGCCGGAAAGGTGCTTAATGAATCATGATGAGAAGGCGGTGTTTGGTGGTATGGGCTTAAAGGATGATGGGATGTTGTGATGTGTGGCAGTGAGCACACGAATGTGGCCGGCGGACGATGACGTGGAAATTGCGATGAGAGCGGGGGCAGCGAGCCAATATAGAGACGGAAAGGGGCTGGTTGGGGTGGGGTGGTCTGTGTGTTATTGACTTGGCTAGAGCAAAGGTTGAGAGGGAGCAGGGGCGAGGACGAGGGGGGTTGGGAAGCAGTGGGGGAGGCTAGGTTGCTGGAGTTGATGGGTGACGGCTAAGTATACGGTGACGATGAACGGTGACGATGGCGGGGAGGTGGCCGGGAGCGCAGGGGCGTTGGGCAAGGTCAGGTGAGGTGTGGGTGGATGGTGAAAGCGATAAGCTGTTGCAGGATTCACTCCGTGGCCCCGGCATGACCGACTGTCTCAGCCCGGGCAGAGGCTACTAGACCTGCACGGGGCGCTCAAGGTGGAGCTAAGGGAGAGCAACCCACGGCCACCCGCACGCACGCACGCACACACAAGCACATGCGCCTGTCTAGACTGGCCCGCCCAGGCTCCTCCGCCCGCCCAAGTGACTGAGATGCGCTCCCTGCTCCGCCCGCTTCCACGCTCACGCCAATCAACTTCCACGCTGCGCGCACCTTCCCCTCGGCTACTCTGCCTGCCTCAATGCCTCGCCTTCCCGTCCCGCCCCCATCGCTCTCCCTCACCCGAGTCCCTCACACAACGTGGGCGGCGAGGCATGGGCCGCTGCTAGCCGCCTACGAGGCAGCACCGCCACGGCACGCTCAGTCCCCCCTTCCCCCTTCCTCTCTTTGCCCTTCTCCACTACTAACTAGGTAGAGAGATAGTCGACGCTGTGCCAGCGCAGCCTACACTCTTATCACATCGAGATGGCGCAAAGTCAGGCCTTGACGCCTTATGTCCCAGCAACTCATAGTCACATCCCTTCCCATGTCCCTTCCCGGGGATCCGAGCAGCCTAGCCTATCTTGCCATTCTGTCAGAGCCAGTATGCCTTTTATGTGTGAGAGAGCAAAGCTCCCGCTTCCATCGTGACTCGATTCCATTACCATACTTGCTTGTGTCACAGAATTCACGCTAGACTTGAGTCTGATGCTGTGCGGGCCATTTTCATCTGCACCACGTAAGCCACCTCAGGTCAATGACGAGGAGTACTCATTGCCTCATGCCAACACTCTAGCGAGGCATTGGAAATGTTCTCTGCTTCTGCTTCCAGACGCTGTAGACCTGCTGCCCTTGCTTCTCGGCCCTCCAGAAGGCTCCACACCGATATCTAATCGCCTATACGCCCCGGTAAATCGAGGGCAAGCCACCATAGCACCCGACTGCCCCGCAAGGCGTGACTGCCAGCCTCCAAATTCGCTATCCTCATCTAGAGATATCGTGACAGGCAAGATCTCAAGGCCACGCCAGACCTCCAAAGCAATGGTACGGTGTCGTCCCCTCACACGGGTCTCCGAGGTGCGGGGAAAGGGCAATCATCTGTCCGATCAATCGGGGCGGTTTCAGGCCAGCCGGAAATGGCGGGCCGACGCCGGGGACCAAAAGGACGCACGCACGCACGGCCGAAGTAAGGAGATTAGAGATTACCCACCCAGAGTCTGACTCTGGGGGAAAAGTTGCCTGCGCTCGCTACCTGGCAATGACTCGGAATAGAAACAACGCGAGGATAGCATCGCCGCCACCCCCGCACGACTAGGATATCCTCCTCCTTTCCTCCTTCTCCTTCATTGTGTCCCTCTCTCTTTGTCTTCGTCCAAATAGGGTCGCTCACCGCCGCAATGGCTGGACAGAGACTCCCTTCCATCTCATCGTCTCCACCCATGCGGATAGCCTACGCAGGACCCTCCACCTCATCCTCTTCCGGCACCTTTTCTTCGCCCGAGGCAGTCAGACAACAGAAACGTAGTAGACCCACTGCAGATGAGACGGATCAGCTTGAGGCTGATGAACATCAGCAGCAACAACACTCCCATCTTGCACATCAGCAAAGGTCTAGAGACGCCAGCAGCTTGTTGGATAGACCCAGGCGGACGGGACGAGCATGCCTGCAGGTGAGTATGTGGCGTGGCGCAGGAGGTGATACCAAGCCCTGATCCTTGACGGACTGGCCTCTTCCCTCACTACCTGACAGTGCCGGTCTCGAAAGCAAAAGTGCATCGTCGACACAGTCAACGAAGAGGATCCGCACGCTCCTTGCAAGCGCTGTCTTCGGAACCGCTTCGACTGCTCCTTTCAAGAAGCCGATGACCAGGGTCCAGCGCCCATTGCTCCCAATGTAGGATCCAATGACATCTCAATGTTATTCAGACAGATGCAGCGGCACGAGCTACGAATCAGAGCCTTGGAAGAGCAGCTGGCGGGGCCGTCTGCACTCCCACGGCGGAGTGAATCTTCGTCTGTACCTACCAATGTGAAGCGCAGGGAAGATGCAGAGCTAGCAAGCATGGATAGCCGCTCTCTCCCGAATCTAGTGGAAGCACTTGGTGAAGCTAGCGGCATCGGCGGCAAGAGCGAGCGACCTCAAAGTGCATCATCTCCACGCTCTTCCAGTAGCCAGTCCAGAATTGGCGTGGAGAGTTTGCAGCTCGACGCGCCCATTGCTACCTTGAGATCACTAGGTGCAATTTCGCAAGATGGCTGGAGGGGACGAGCTGTCGAGTCTCCTTCATCTGCATCCTCCTCATTCGACCCTGTAAGCAGGGGTGTACTGCCGCTAGATGATGCTTCGCAGTGTATTGCAACGTGAGTGCAATACAGACGACTTTTTCACCGAAGAGCATTGCTACAGAACGCTACGGAGCTGAAATCTGACCAATGCGACACAATTGCAAACGCCAGATATGCCTCGTCCTGCCATCTCATGGCTCCTCTACTAGACGAAGAAATGCTCTACAGCCTATCCATCCTTCGCAAGCGACCGATTCTCTTCCTTGCAATCTGCTGTGTGGGCGCCAGACTATGGCAAGCCACCCCCGGTCTCGATGAGATGACTGCTCATCCCAACTACGATGCTCTCATCGAGCTCTTGGACGAGAGCTTCTCGAAGCTGCTGCTGCGACCTACTTCGGAGCATCTCACCCTGGCATCTGTGCAAGCCCTACTCATCACGGCGCAATGGATGCCAATGGTGCGCACGGCCACGCAAAGATACGAGAGTCGGTACAGCGAAATCAGTGCTGGCTCCTTGCTCGGACTCGTAGGTCGATATGCCCACTCGATTGGGCTCGAGGCAGCTTCTCTACCCCCTTTTGAAGGTCTGAAGGGACAACGACGTGCCTACAAGACTTGGCACAATCTCCTCACCTGCGATGCAAATCTAATGCTCACCTCGGGATTCCCGCCCTCCACGCATGCCGCCTCGGCTGCCGAGACTGCTCTGGTGCTTCCCGAACATGGACTGAGCGTCTCTGATGAGGACGTAAGGGTTGCGGGCCTGCTGGAGTTGGCGGCAATTGCCCAGCGCGCTATTCCCCGAGCTGGTCTCCTGCAGGACATTTCCCGTGGTGTGCTAGAGCGTTTCAATGCAGAGCTGGATAAATGGGAAAAGGTCTGGGCATTACGTCTACGGGAACGTCGTATCAGGCATGATCAAATGCCTTTTACTTCTCTACGGTGGTATCGTCTTGCCATCAACAGTTCTGTGTTGAGACCTCTCCTCTCTACACCTCTCACGAGTGCCACTCGTAACCTGCAGTATAGCTTCGTCGAGCCACTCGACCAGAGTCTGACCGCTGCAGCCCGTATACTCGTAGCCTATACCGTCTCGGCTGAGCAGTACCTGCCAGGACTCAAGCACCATATCCCAACTTCTTTTCCGGAAGAGGAAAAGGATTGGAAAATTGATGATGAGGCGGTACGCAAATTGTGCTTTGCAGTGGATTCGTATTGGGTCACAATGACTTTCGCAGTCGTCTTTCTCGCCTTGTGCTATATACGGGGTCGTATAGATGGTGAGTGTGTGGTCAGGACGGACGTACGGCTCTCCTTTCCAAATACCTCAGCTGATCACGGTGTGAGTCTTCCTTCGCACGCAGAGGACTGCGCCCTCATCTTCTCCCCCTCCTCCTCTCCAGCTAGCTCCATCTCCTCATCCTCTTCCGCCCTGTACGGCAAGCCCTCTTCTTCTTCTTCAAATGGTGCCTCTCCCCTCCCCGGCGGTGTTAGAGGCAAGAAGGCCGCTCCTTCTTCGCTCCTCTTCAAACTGCTGACGCTAGGCCACGCCCTCTTCAGTCGAGTGTGTGAGGTGGCACCAGGACCTCATCCTGCGCATGACCTACTAGTGGTAGTCACGGATGTGGTACGGTCTGTCAATGCTAGCCTCCCAGGCGCGGGGCTGAGCGCAGGGCTCAAAGGAGCTGGATGCGGTGCCGGAGCAGTAGCAGGAGCAGGAGCGGGAGCGGGAGCGGGAAGCGGAGGCAAGATGCTCGCCAGTGGAAGCGTAGCGGCTTTTCCTTCTCCCAAGAGCGACAGAGAAAGCGCTCGTGCCCTTTCCCTCTCCTCTCTCATCTCTTCCGATCGTCTCCCTGGACTTGGAGCAGTCGGAGCCAGCAGTAGTACACGGAGAAGTGCCTTTGCAGGGCTGCCCCCTGGAAGTAGGAGTGGTACGGCTTTAGGGGCGAGTGGATTAGGGGAGGGTTTGGGAGAGGGTGAGGACCCGGCGCGAAGAGTGGCGCTGCATAAGCGTCTTGATGGGTCGGGACTGCAGTGGTTGGGTGAGATCTGGGATAAGATGATGGGAGTACACACCTAGAGCGGGATGGTCAGCACAGAGAAGAGATTGGATGAGAAGACAAAGACAGAGGCGAGATTGCCGAGGCGGGCGTGCCGGCATTGTACATGATCCTCAAACCTGTCTCGATATTAACCCCCAAAAGATACTCTATTCAGAAGAAGCACAGCCACTTGGGGTATAGCGAGAGACGAAGACGGCTCTACGACCTCCCGCATAACGCGTCACAGACTGCCCACTACTTGAACCTATAGCTGAGATCCACAACTCTCAAAAGATTCCTCACATGCTCGAGCGGGAGATGTAGCATATGCGGGGAGCAATTCACCAAAACCAAAAGCTCGACGGCGCGCCCCGCTAGCGTGGAGTGTAGAGTGAGTCTAGGAAATAGGCAAAGGTAAGAGTGGGAGACAGGAGCTGGTCCTCAGAGATTAGTGAGAATTGCACGATGAGTGGAAAAAGGGGAGAAGTCATGAGGCTCAGTCTCAGTAGAAGGAGCTCCCCCGGGATCCAGGGAGGGGAGGAAAGATGGGAACAGATGAGGCTGGTAACATACTGCCCTCTTCTGCGAACGCTTCCGGGTCCTCTATGCACGGCGTTTGTATTACACTTATGGTGTCAAGCAATGAGATTGATGATCTTGTGCCATAGTCTACTGTATGCTAGTACTCTAGGGTATATGTGGTAGCACGGTGGCACTGCCTTTCGTCTCTCCCCTTCTCGACGGCTCTGTCGTTCACAACAGGACGGGGGGTGATAGTCCATCCCCCTGCAGACACCTACCCGGCACGCTTCGTGGATTTATACTGTCTCGACGAGAGTAAGTTGGTGAGTATGAAGTGTAAGGACCTATCGCTGACGAATGTCACGGTGGGACTCTTGACCGATGGGCCTTGTAGTGTGAAACTTTGCTTGGTAGCGGCGGCGATGACAGCTGAACTGCTGGCAGAGATTCCTTGTCTATGGTCATAACTCGACTTCGAGGGAGTCTCGCTCCAAAGACGGCTATCGAGGCAGTCATTGGATCCGGATCTGAGAGAGGGAACTTTGTGTCGAATCGTAGGATCGTGCTTTGCGAGCCAGGGCTGACCCAGCATCATCTAATGATCGAGCTTGGTGACAATGAAAGGGTGGCTTTCCTGGTGGCCATGGACATCTACGACGAGGGTCTCAAACTCTGTGCAAGGGGCATCGAGAGAAATGCCTCTCATAGATAAGAACCTTCGCTTGACATGCAGAGGACAGGTCGGAAGGTGGTGATTCCGTACGAGCGCCTCGTCGATGAAAATTGGCTTCTGAGCCGGTATCAACCAAGGCAAGAAAGTCGGAATGGATGTAAAGACGAGGACCAATACATGCTCCTGTCGCCCCATCCTAGGCTGCTCCTGAGTAACGGACCTTGAAGTGATCGTGGCGCCTACTTCGCCTCGTTCGAAGTAGACGCTTCCTAAAAAGCGTGTCGTCCCTCACTGTGTCCGGCAAGTTGAGGGCGTTGCTTTGGAAGCGGGGACAGTGCCTGGCCAGATGGCCTTTCTCGGCACAGTCAAGACTCAAGCCGAAGATATTCCGGCGCTGGTGTTTCTTGCTGGAGGCAGATCCATAAGGTTCGCCGGGGATGGCATCTACTTCGATGGGTGCCGGTTATTGACGAAATCATCTAGATCCGATATCACGATGCCCTGGGCTCTGAGGAGGTTGCAAGCTTGGACATCGTTTGTGGGATTCTGATGGGAGACTAGAAAGTAAGTGAGGGGGAGAGGGAGACAGGGGCCTTTACTAAGAGGTCGGTGACTGGACGACGGACGGAAGGGGAAGAAGTCACGGGGCTCAAATGAGTAGAAGAAGTTCCTGGGAGGGAAGAGGCGTAAGCCGAAAGCGAAGCGGACGCTGAGACGGGGACACTCTTGGAGGGGGCGACTGAAGACGAATGACTGATCGAGGGGTGACCAGTCGTACGCGCTTTCCTTCCTGCAAAAGGAACACGATGCGGGGCGACGATGTCCGAAGGGAGGGTTCAGCCGGCGGTACGTGCGAGCGGGTGCGGAGCTTGACTTGCCGGCGGCGGGGGCGCATAGGTGGTGCGGTGCGGGCGTAGATTGCCATCTTGAATGCATCACGCGCGCTGTGACGCACCTCAAGGTGAGGTCAGGGGGGTGGAGGACAAGAGGAGAGGAAGAGGAAAGGGGGAAAGTAGAGTAGCTGCACTTTGGTAGCGAGGCATTTGCTGTTACGCTTTGCCATTGCTCTTTTGCTGCCTAGTGGTGATGCACAGCCGCGGGACAAGATGCACGGCGCGAGGGGGGAGGTCAGGGGCGTGTGTGATGTAAGGTGAGGTGAGACAGTGGAGTGGGTGTGGGTGGGCCATGCGGACAAGACGGCGAGGGGTAACGCGGGCGACGGAAGATGATTGCTCGCACGATTGGGCCTCCGCCCCTACGCCCTCGTCGCCTGTGGGTAGTGGGTGGTGCGAAGCGAGCGGGTCCAGTGTTCTTTTGTTCGGACGAGTGTTCCGTCCTCCGGCCTCGTCTTTAGAGCCTCCTGTCTGCCGTCTCCTCGCCCCTTTTGTCCCGTCAAGACTGTTTCGTACGACTACCCATTCCCCCCACATCGACCTCATCTACCCCTTCCCCCCCCACCACTCTCTTGATTCATTCCATACTCCAAGACTTACCTCACTGTCACTTCAGCCGAACGCCCTTCCACCACTCAAGCTCAACCCCCTCGTTTGATACGAGGTCTCACAGCTCAGCTACCCACTACTCACTCTACACATCTACCTCTTCTGCTTCAGAGCACCTACTCCTCAACAGCCATGCGGTCTTCCATCACCATCGCAGCCCTTGCTGCCCTTGTCACACTTGCAGCATCCGCCAACGCAAGTCTTCACAAGCCCAACAACCACATCGCAATCCGCTCTGCCCTGGAGAAGGGCGCCAACTCTGCTTCTTTCCTCAACAATGCTGCAGATGCCTCCGACGAGGTCGACGAGCTCCAGGACGAAGCAGACGCTCTTCTCAAGCGTGAGGACTTCTACGACGATGATGGCAAGGTCATTCAAATCTTCGATGACGGAGGCGACCCTGCCGGTGAAGACGAGCTAGCCGCCACTCTGGTCAGGCGACGAAGCGCTGCTGCCTCTTGTGGCACCAGCACCAAGAAGTCAAAGAAGACTACCAAGACCAAGTCCCATTCCAATGCAAAGAAGGCTGCCTCCACGTCGACCAATTCCTCCCAGGGCGAGCTCATGTCCAGCGAGATCATGGTCACCTGGTACGCAAGCCAAGACCTCTTGAACCCCGCTTGCGGCACCGGCAGTTGGGACCCGACCAGCAATGCCCACATCGGCGCCATCGCCACTGGATGGAAGGATGGCCCAGCCTGTGGCGAGTTCATCGACCTCTGCAACGAAGACGTCAAGCCTCACAAGTGCGTCACTGTGCGCAGGGTAGACGACTGTGCGGGCTGCAACGACAACCACGTCGACTTGACCAAGGCTGCCTTCAAGGCCCTTAGTCCCTCCGGAGGCCTCGATGAAGGCGTTGTCAAGAATCTGAAGATGTACAAGAGCAAGAAGGCCAACCCTTGGAACCTGAGCCTATTCGGTCCCATCAAGCTCAGCGTCTGGTGAACGAGGGTGAAGCGCCCCCTGTACAATACACTGGATTTTCAGGGACCTCTACCCACGACGTTTTTGATCGTCACGTCAAGCATCTCGTCAGGTCAAGCATCTCCTCACGACAGATGACGGCTGGCCCGCGACTGTTCCCTCACTCGCGGCACCTCGTCATCATTCTCATTCACGACCCATGACCCCTTACGACACGTCCCCTTTTGCTTTCCCTGCTTTGCTGCTGCCGTCCATCTCGCGCGCCCTTCTTATACCCGTGAGCCTATGACCAGGCTCCTTCGTAGCATACGTGTTTCAAAGCAGATCTCGGAATGGGCCTCGGGTAACAGAAGCTGTCCATCCATCCATCCGTCCGTCCCATCCATCCATCCTTTACTGCTTCCTTTTACAAATGTCCTTTGGTCTTCGATTTCCACCATCCATTGATTCGTGCTCAGCGCGGGGAGACTGGCTTCTCTCCTGCAGCCAGCAAGCCAATACGAATGAATTTCTTTCCATGAATGTGGTCTCTGACGTCTGCCTTTCGAAGCTGTTTCAAATTGGAGATTGGAGGTTGGTGGTTGGAAAGCAGTACAAGCTCTGGAGTGGCATCGACATCCTTACCGGTGTGCTCGACTCCAGTGGTTGCTCCTCCTCCTCCTCCTCCCTCCTTCCCAGCTGGATTGCATACCACTCCATTACGCTCCACATGACCCTTTGCTCCACGACGAGCGAGTGAGGCCGGGATCTAATGCTCTCCCTCCCCCTCCCCCTCCCCTTCCCCGCTCTTACCAATCCTTCTCTTCTTCTGTGCATTGACAATTGGACTGTGCGTAGTCTAGTGAGGTGAGGTGAGGTGAGGTGTTCTGCGCCCTCTCTCTGTGGTGGAATCGGAGTGTGGAACTTGGGAAGTGTTGATGTGTTGGATATGTGGCGTGCAGTGCAGATGCAGATGGCAGTGCGACGCGTGCCGTGCCCTTGTGCCGTGCAGCTTCAGGCAGGGGCGGTGCGGGAGCAGTGTGCGGAGGGGGAGGGGGGGTGGGTGTTGTGGGTGGACGAGGGGGGTTGGGCCCTGCCTGCCTGCCTGGGCTCGCTTGATGCTACTCCCTCACCCACTCCCTCCCTCCCTCGCTCCTTTACTGCCCCCTCGCCTTTCCCCGCTCATTTGAGGAGGATGCAGGGTAGAGTTGCACACATTCATCCACACCTTTCCCAGCCAAGGGGCCCGCACGCACAGGGGAGGGAGGAGTCTCGCTGGCCTGATGGCCCTCGAGGAAGTCCATTCCATCTGGCTTCCAAATCGACAGACGCCTCGTGAGTGAGTGATTGCCTGAGGCCATCACCACCACTCACTTCTTCCTCGTCGACGTCGTTGCTTCCCTCCATCATCATTCTCCATCTCCATCTCCCATCTCCCATCTCCCATCTCTTGCTCGCTGTCCTCGTCCATCGTACTCTGTCTTGCATTGCATCCCCCTCCCCCTCCCCCTCCCCTCCCTACGCTCACTATTCACTACTCCCCACCCACTGGTCATTCACCATCATCCTCACTTGCTCTTCCTTGCTCTTCACTCTCCTTACGATACCACAACCCTTGCACAGGTTTGCGACCACATTCCCTCTTATCCCCCTCGCTCCGCTGGCCAATCAAGCGTAGAGCATACCTACACACCATCTCTACTTGATCAGCTACTTGCTCTGCACGCCATACGCTCACTCTTTCATTACGACCTCTAGTACAGTGACTACTCTTCAGTAACAGTACCGACGATCATAACGACTAGCATCTCATCGCACTACTGCATCCTATCGTTCAGCCTACCACATCCCCTGCAAGCATTGCTAGAACTTCATCCCCTGCTAGCTACCTCGCTCTCACACCTCTCCCTCTCAATCGCTCCCTCAACATGCACGCCGAAGTATCCTCTGCCGCTTCGCACCTCAGTACCCTCCTCCGCACTCGCCCTTCCTCCCCTCGACGTCTAGAAGAGTTCAAGACGGTCCTAGGCGAATCTCTGGAAGCTCGCTACTCCCGCCACACCTGGACTTCCTCTGACCCAGAAGCCGGCAGCGCAGCAAGGGCACTCCACTGGCAACCTGGCCCAGGTGGTGAAGGTTGTTCCAGTCCCTTGTCCAAGGCCTGTGAGAAGCTTGGAGTGGCCTTTGGAGAAAAGGAAGAGTGGACACTGTGGATTGACCCTGGCTGTGTGGCCATCCGAGATGGACCTGGACCTGGTAGGGTCAGCGCTTCCACCTCATCGTCTTCGATCTCTGGATCAGGAACCTCCTTCACTCCCACTCGAGGTGGACGGGTGCAGCATGAAGGATCCATTCGAGTCCTCTACGGCACCATGCCACGTTCCAATGCTCCTCGCACTGCCTATGCCTCGGCATCCCTCTTCCCTGCTTCTCGATCCAACGACTTTGCCCTTCCTTCACCTACGAGCCGAGCTGCCATCATTCGCAGACCGGGTGCCGTCATGAGTTCCTCCGCTCAAGTCCCATCGGTCAATGTCTGCCCTTCAACTCCAGGAGCAGTAGCCACTGCCCAATACCAGCCAGTCCACGTCAATGTCAACGCTTCATGGTGTCGAGATGCAGGTGCTCCCAGTCTGGGCTACCAGCTCGCCTCGATTCGACGTCAGCCCTCGTCCCGACCTTCATCTGGCGACTCTAACCGCTCCTCGTCCTCCAGCACCAACAGCAGTCGAAGTGACTCCAATGGATCTACTGCTTACAGTGCCCTCTCCCTGAGTGGCCTTCAGTCACTCGACGGAGCTTCTTCTGCTGGCACTTCCATCCCAGCTACTTCCCCTATGCCCTCGACTATGAGCTGGGAGAAGTGTGACAGCGACGCTGCAGGACCACAGGACGGACAGACGTCACCGCCTGCCACTACTGCCTTTTCGACCCGCGACTTTGACGCGGTCAATGACTTGGACCTGCACGGACTAGGTCTTGACGACGTAGCCTTTGAAGATGAAGTCGGTCCAGAGGACGCCATCTCTGCTGCTGGCGATGCTGTAGACGAGGTAGAGGACGAACGCCACGACGAAGGTGATGACACTCTGCGCCCCCTTGATGGTGAAGACGCTGCAGACACTACCGTCGGAGCCGTTGCCATTCCACTCATCAAGCCCTCTCAGTCGCGGGCTTCCATCAGCAGCCATGCCCGCACACGCTCCACGGCCTCTACTGCTTCCTCTGGCAGTGTAACCTCTTTCGACAATGGCAACGTCAAGGTCCTTGGCGGTGGAGTCAAATTGGGCGGTAGCTCGAGTTCTAGCACTACCAGTCGAGCAGGCAGATCAAGAGCGCACAGCAATGCCTCGAATGGATCTGGGTACAGTGGAAGTGGTGGGTATGGTCATCATGGCCAGCAACACCAGCAGCAGCAGCAGCAAATGTACCCTCAGGCAGGCTCGGCCTTCACTAGGACTCATGTCAAGAACAGGAGCAGCGTGAATGTCAATGCTCGCACTGGTGGATGGGCTGCTCAGCAGCAGCAGCAGCAGCAGCAGCACTTCCTACAACAGCAGCAGCAGAATGGACTGGGTCTGTCTGGCATGGACCCACTCTCCGCTGCTGCCGCTGCCTCTGCCAGCTACAGCTACGAAGAGGCTCAGCGTCGAAGCAACGCCAATGCCCTTGCCCAGCGGCTGGAGGACGCTCGATACTTCCAACAGCAGCCTCAGCAGCAGCAGCAGCCTCAGTGGTCCGCAGTCCCACCTCCTTTCATCAGGACCATGAGCTACCCGCCTCCTATGCACGCTGAGCCACTCACGGTCCTTCCTCTAGCCAAGAGACGCAACCTTGCTCCTCCGCTCCCCACCCTCGGATTGCCTGGCGCCCAACACCCCGCCCCATTGCGGAGCACCCGCTCGAGTGGGTCGCTGAAGACACAAGCGGTCCGCTCTCCTTATGCAGCTGGCCCAGGAGCTGGAGCTGGAGCTGGGACTGGATCTGCCCTCCCATCGCCTGCACTGCAAGGCTTCCTCTCGAGGTCCGAGAGCGCTTCCTATCCTCTGCGGCAGCAACGCTCTTCCTCCTCTGCCGCCACTTCTTCAACAGGTGAGGAAGAAGAAGAAGAAGGAGAAGAAGATGAAGACGACGAGGTTGCCTCTGGTTCCGGATCCGGAGAAGGAGACGATTCTCTTTCTGGTGGAGCCTCACTCCTTGGCAGTGGTGGTGGTGCTGGAGCCAGCACTTCAAAGCGCACTAGAACTCGAGGAAGGCGTACGAGAGGAAGAGGTACAGGAAGAGCAGCTAGGCGCGCTGCTGCTGGTCTCTCCTTTGCCGGTACTAGTGCTGGTGCTGGTGCTGGTGTGTCACCCCTGCCTTCGCCTCCTGTTCCCGTCCTTGGTCTTGGCCTGGGCCTGCCACAGACTGGGATATTGGGTGGGGCTGTAGTGCCGGGGAAGAATGGACTACCTTCACCACCCATCTTTCATCAAAGCCAGCAGCAGCAAGGAGGACAGATCTTCTATCCTCAGCACCAGCACCAGCAGCACCAGCAGCACCAGCAGGGTACTACCCTCGCAGGGATGAGAATGGCTACAGCTCCCCCTGTCCCGCACTCTCACCCTGTCCAGTACCAGCAGCAAGCTCAGCGTCCCCACGCACACGCACACGCACAGGCTCACGCACAGGGGCATCCCATGCATGCTTCCCTCCCACCGATCCCCACATCCGCTCATGGGTTTGCGCATAGAGGGCCTGTGCAGCTAGGCATGGGAATGGGTGGAGGGATGGGGATGGGGATGGGTGGAGGGATGCAGAACTGGTAGAGGCTCCTTCTTTTTCTCCTTCTCTTTCTCTCTCTTTCTTCTTTTTGGATATGTCTTACACACGGGACCAGGTCGAGTTCTACGCTCCCTTCCCTCTTTTTCCCCCCCCTCTCACATCTCACCTCTTACCTCTTACCTCTCACTCGAGAGGTCTCGAGAGGTACTCGAGAGGTTGCTGTTGCTGTTGCTGTTTTGCTGCTGCCGTTGTCCCTCGCTCACGCAGTCATTCAGTCATTCGTTCAGTCATTCATTCATTCACTGCACTGCTTCTTTCACCCCGAAAACTTCGTTCATTCATTCATTCTTCATTCGTTCCACTGCACTGCACTGCACTGCACTGCACTGCACTGCATTCTACCGCTTACTGCTTCCTACCCACATCTGCGTAAATAAGAATCAGCCTGTTCCTCTTCCTCTCCGACTCGACTTCGAGTCAGTGAGTGGATCTCCTACTCGTAGTCGTAGTCGTAGTCGTACTGATCTAGTAAGACGCCAGGAGGAAGAGGGGAGGGGGGGAGGGGGCGGGGTGGGGGTTGGGGTTGGGTTGGGTTTGGGACAAGTCCCAGAAAAGACCGGGGATGTCACCGGAAGTGTCACCATCACCGTCAATATGCCCACTGACTCTCTTTTTGTCATATCCATGCTGCTTGCTGCACAGGGAGAGAGTGGAGGGGGTTGCAATCTTCACTCCGACTTTTTAGTAAGAGTAAGGAAAGTCAAATGTCGTTCTGGCCATATTTGCTTGCATACGTCTCGCTGTCTTGCCCTGTACACTCCTCTATCTCACCTCTCACCTCTCGCCTCTCACCTCTCACATCTCACCAAGTCCCGCCCCCGCCCCCACTCCCTGTCCCTCTTCTCCCATCCCACTCCCACTCCCACTCCCAAGTCCACCCCTCTCCCTCTCCCTCTCCTCTCTCTCTTCCCACTCTCTCTCCACCCTCCTAACAGCCCAAATCCTCAATGCTCTCCAAACTTCCCCCCTCTTACGTCCCACTGCTGCCAATCTACCTCTTAGTTCTTCAAGACGGGTAGCATATTCTCGAGAATCGGCTTCGAGATCGCTAAGACAGGACAGGGCGGCTAGCATGATTTCGCGCTGCGAGGAGGGGGGGAGGAGCATACTGCTTGGCGTTGCTGCGGCGGTGGCGACGGGGGCGGAGTCGGGGTCGGCAGCAGCAGCGGTGGCGGCGGCGGCAGCAGAGGGGGATGGGGAGGAGGGAGCAGCCACTTCGGTTGTAGCTGCCGGAGGCTCGACCGCAGCGGCGTCAGCTCCATCTTCCTCCTGGGTAGCAGGCGCTACATCAGTAGGCTCTGGTGCGGGCGCAGCGTCCGCGTCCACGTCCATGCTCGTGTCTTCGCCTTGGGCCGGTGCTGCGACAGCAGGTGCAGGTGCCGCTTCTGATGCTTGCGGAGGTACCTCCGGCTTGGGTGAAGCCGACTTGGTGGCAGCCTTGGTAACCTCCCCGACCGTAGCGACGCCTTCTTGCGGCTCAGGCACAGCCTGAGGCTCAGAGTCGACGATAGCAGGAGCAGTTGAACCAGCAGCAGGGACAGGGGTTGCAGCAGCGCCGGCGTCCTCTGCAGCAGCTCCTGTGGCTGACGCTTCGGCGGGCTTCACCTCGCCAGTAGTAGCAATGGCGGCAATATCACTGTCGTCAACAGCAGGGTCAACAGCACTACCATTTTCGATCTCAGACTTCTTCACTTCGTTGCCTGCCTTGCCCTCGATTCCAGTGGAGCCATTGGTAGCAGGAGGGGCAGCAGGAGCCACGCCCGATGCTCCCGACTCGTCCATTTCACTCTCCTCTGCTGTGAGTGGGATCCTCAATCCACCATCCTCATGCGTGATGAAGAGCTCCTCGAGTCTGACGAAAGTGGGGTTGAGCTCGTCCTTGGACCGACCCTTGGAAGAGCCAGCAGCGCCCACGATGTCGGGCGAGTAGTTGGATCTAAGGCGATTGCGAGAGCGCTTGCGCTGGGGAGGAGCAGGACGGGAGGCGCCAGACTCGACGCCGTCGGTATCTGTTCCGTGATACTTGGCATGCTCCCTGTCCCTCTTCCGCTTGAGCTTCTCACGTCCGCCACGCAGCCCGTCTTCTTCCTCTAGTGCAGCCCAGAAACCACCCACGGCCTTTCTCACTTGCCCCTCACTCTCTGCCAGGTCTAGTGTAGTCTTTGCGAGCGCTTCAATGTGAGGGTTTCGGAAGGTATGCTTGAGAGTGCGCGACTCGAGGAGTTGTAGTGGTGAGAGGACCGGTTGGAGAAGGGTGGGAGCTAGAGCCGATGTGGTTCGCAGAGAAGAGAGGGGCTCGTCTATTGAAGGAGGCAGGAGTGGGGAAGAAGACCGACGTCGCTGCGATGGCGCTGCGGCATCTGGCAACTCTTGTTGTCGCGGAGGTGGCGACGTGAGGAGGGATCGTACTCCTGCTCTTTGGAGCGCGGCGATACGTAGTCGCAGACGATCGTTGGTCTGTGGAGCGAAGGTGCAGACTGTCAGCGATGCTAGCGTGAGACCACAGGCAGCTCATGCGAAGATTGCTCCTCACCTCTCGATCTCCCCTTCTGGGTCTTCTCTCTCCCACCTCTCCGTCTTCTCCGCCCAGCCAAGCTTGAGGCCCTACTTCCTCTTCACCTTGGCCCGTCAGAGGTCCCGTCATTCCGCTGGTCCAGGGAGCCAGTCTCCCGAATGCATTCCACTTTGGCGCTTGTGACACTATGAGCTCATCATCTGGTGGAATGGCAGACGTGAGCTGGTAGCGCGACGAGGAGGCCGACGAGGGCTGAAGTGATGACGAAGGTGATCGTAATTTGAATCCACGATTGCCGTGCGGGGGAATGAGGAGCCGTGCGGATGCGGGAGTATCACTCGTGCTCGCCTCAGGTGGAGGAGGTGAGGTACGTATATCGTTGGACGAAATCCTGTTTGGGTTGAACCGTGTGAGTACGGGCTTGCCGTCGCCATCGAAGGTCCAGTACCACCTGGTAGGCTCGTCTCCAGCTGCGAGGGAGCGAGCGACGTCTAGCGCGCCAGTGGACGAGTCGATCTGCAATCTACCTGCATCGCTCACGCCTCTCTCCTCGTCTTGATCATCTCCGCGAAGAGTCTGCTCTCCCTCCATCTTGGGACGGCCTTCGAGATGAGCAGGTAGTAAAGGCAGGGTGAACTCGGGAGGCGGCGGGGGAGCAGAGCGGTAAGCTGCTCCCGCCTGAAAGGCATGTGGGTGAGGACCGTTGCGAGGCGGTGCATGGCCGTTGGGCGAAGCAGCCAGCATCGTAGAGACGACTGGAGATTTGTTAGCGAAGAAGAAGAACGAGTGAAGTGAGGTGTAATGGTGAGATTAGTATCCGAGAGCGGGGAAGGAGGAGAAGCAATACCAGCGTCTGCACACCACGCCCCGCTTTGGCGCCCGTGCAGTCTGCTCGGAACGGGAGAGAAGGTCCGCCCGCGTCACACTCGGAGCCGAGCTTGGTGCTGGAAGTTCGGGCGCGTGCAATGACCAGTGGCACGTGGCACGCGGGCTGTCTGGCGAGGACTGAGCGTTGTGCATCCGCACTGCGTGGAAAATCCTGCCTCATCTCCGGCCTTCGTCCGCCTCGCGCCTAGTCACTCATACGCACCTCGACTCCCTCCACCCACCTTGCACCTCGACGGCTGCCTACCATCACCATCACAAGCGCACAAGAAGCTCAGACAAGTCGCTTCAACTGCCTCAGTGATCAACTCACTCCGGATCACCATCTGTCCGACGCTTTCGTGGTCCCTATCGGTACCTCTCCATCTCCACGCCAAGCATACGCTTATACCCGGTCCTATCACCGCCACCGGCCGAAATAAGCGCCAGGCAGTCATCCGCCCCCATGAACCAGAACGATACGACTCCTTCCAGCCATGGTAGCCCCTCGGCGGGCGAAGATGGCTCTGCACCCTCAGCAGCGAGGAGGGACCAACCGAAGAAGAGGAATAGGGCAGCTCTTTCTTGCGTAGCATGTCGGTAAGTAGCTCAGCACGGCGACATTTGCAACGCCAGCATCTCACAAAGTAAGCTCCTATTCTGATTATCTACCGTGTCTATGTTCAACGCATGTACTGTTTTGCCCCACAGTGAACGCAAGATCAAATGTGACCGTCAGCTACCCTGCGATCAATGTATCAAGAGGGGAGACGAGGAACTCTGTTTCCTCGACCCTTATAAAAGGGGACCGCCTGCTGCCCAATCCAAGTCAGCAAAGGTGCAGGCTCAATTGCAAGAGCAGGCAAAACAGCAGGCAGAGCGTGAGAGGCAGAGGGCAGAAGCAGCTGTAGCACCCGACCAGAGTCGCCAAGGCCAGCATTCGCAACCGGGACACCCTGGATACAGTGCTCAACAGCAGCCTCAGCAAGCTCGTCAGTCCATGTCATACATGCCTGGCCAGTCGCATCACCCCTCATATGCAAATGCACGCTTTCAGCAAACTACAACAGCTCCACATTATACTTCTGCCGCTTTGACCTCCACGTCATCTGGTTCACGAGGGGGCACGGATGACATGGAAGCAATCAAGTCTCGTCTGGCTCAACTGGAGGCAGCCTTGTCAAGCTCTAGTCGCAGCCCTGGAAGCAACTTCGCAATGAGCGCCAGAGATGCAGATCCATTCTTCTCGCCTCATCAGTCTCATCAAGCCCCTCCATCCTCTGGCTTGCCGCCTCTTGTCGGAATGCTAGGCGCTTCTAGCCCTTCATCGCATTCTCTGAGTTCTTGGCAGTCCCATGCAGGGGATGAGCCTGCCAGGCTTGCGCCTCTGCGATCGGGATCCAACCAATTCGGTATCGCCGCCGACTCACCGTCATCTCAGGCTTCGTCAACTCGCAGCAGTGCGCCCATCTACGCCCATCCGCGATACTTGGATGCTGCAGCAGAGCAGCCCAATCAGCCGGCTCCCAAGCATCAGCGACTATCTTCCCCTCAAGGATTGGCTTCCGAGCAACGAAATATCTCTCAGCAGCCTCTTCAGCTCAGGCCTGAACTCGACTCTGACACAGAAGACGCTGCAATGGTTCTCGAAGGCCTAGCAATGTCGGGCAAAGGCATGCGTCCAGACGAAAAGACAGCCTGTCCAATCGCCGAGCAAGATGTTGATCCTGTCATCAAAGAACCGCAAGAGACTTTGACGGCCTACGTAGCCCGCAATAAGGAGAAGGACATCATGCTCGACGTGTCACAGGGCGGCACTTCAGGTATGGCTGCCGATGACCTCGCTCAGGACCTTCCCACTGGTATCGTTCAGAGAGGCCAGAAGGACAATGATCACATCGGTTCTCTCGACGAGGTAGCTGAGATGGAGAGGAAAGGCATCGACGTCAGTCCCGCGAAGAAGGTCTGCCTTTCCCTGAGTACGTCCAAGAGTCTATTCCGCCCGATCTTCGGACCAGAGTCTTCTCTCGGTTTCGGCATGGGTTGGGCGTTTCCTGCCGCTGAAGCCGCAAACGATCTTCATGTCAAGGGTGGACAGTGCCCAGGCTCAGCACAACGAGAAGCCGTCCTTCGAGCCATCATTCGATCTCTCCCCCGCAGGGCACTTGCTGCACAGCTGGTCAGCGTTTACGCAGACCGCGTGAATTTCCTCGCAGGCAATATTATCCATATACCTACGTTCCGCAGGGATGTCGAAGCATTCTATGCGCTCGAGACTGTAGAGAAGCAAGCACGAGTAATCAATAACGTGGACGCCGGATGGCTGTCCGTCTTCCTTCTTGTCATAGTCCTCGCATTGCGGTTCTACCCTTGTACACCACCTGAAGACTGGGAGCCAGTCAGTCACCTCTTCGACGGTCGTTCAGTTCACCTGTACGGCTCCGCAGCTCGGACTGCACTTGGACTTGCACGCTATCAATCTTCTCGATCGCTTGCAGTCTTGCAAGCGATACTGCTCTCCAACCTCTCCGATTCGCACTCTGGAAGAAGCAACCCAACGATGTTACGGGTAGCCATCTCCAACGCGCAAGAAATGGGGCTGAATCGTCTTGGCGACGCCTCAAGGCAGCCCAAAGCTGGAGAGAGTGCCAGCGTTGTGGTCCGTCGAGAGATCGCCAAGCGAATTTGGTACCAGCTGGTCTTCAAGGACTGGTCTGGATCCTGTACCTCTCACGTTTATAGCATCAACGAGAAGCACTTCAACACTCCACTGCCAGGCAACTTCAACGACGAGGACCTCGAGACCTCTCCTCCACCTGCCCCAAAGGACAGAGAAGAATTTACAGAGATGAGCTATACCCTTGAGACGTACGAAGTCATCAAGGTGCTGAAACTTCGAACGGATCTAATCAACGATGTCAGAAGCTCCGGCGGAGAAGAAGAGGCCAAAAAGGCTCACTGTCCTCAGGCTGCAATCATTGATCGAGCATTCCGTGGCGTTTTAGACGGGCTCCCTTCTTTCTTCAGCGTCGGATCGGAGATTGGCACGGATACGCATGTGGAAATCCAGAGATGGCTGCTCCAGCAAGGTATCTTCCATCACCTTCTCAGGCTGCACAGACCTGCCCTCACGAGCAAGCGCAATGCAAGGCTCAGCTGTGTCGTACTTGCCAGGAGTGTCCTAGACACGCAAAAGAAGCTGAGAAGCAGATGCACAGTCATTGACAGGCTCATTGGCAATCTCGCTCAGAGCTACACAGCAGCCATCGTGCTTCTTATGGACTTGCTCCAGCCGCTTGAAGGAGAGATTGCGAACGAGGCTGTCCGAAGAGACGTCATCCGCTCTGAGGTCGCAGAGGCGCTTAGAGCGCTGCATCACGTCAACGAGACCACGAATAGCTCTGAGGGTGGCATCAAAGTCATCGAAGCTTTGCTTGCTGAGGAGCAGACGATGTGGGACGCCAGACAGGCTGAGCTTGGCCAGCCCGGGCACAAGAGGAAGAGAGCCGGGGACAGGGGTGGGCCAAAAAAGAAGGACATGCTCCGTCTAGCCCATCGTATTGCTCGAGCCACACAAGGCGAAAGCATGTCAGAATCGGGCAAGAGCGAGGGTCAGAGCCAGTCTTCGCTTCCTGGCACACCGAAGGACGGTGACGACACCTTTATGGACTTCTTGGGCGGACCTTCAGCTCAGCAAGAGACAAACAAGGACGCAGTGTCCCGTGCCCTCATGGAGCAGCTTCTGGTACCCCAGACCGCTGCCCTGAAGAACACTTACAGTGTGCCAAATGCTTCCTCTGGCCTTCTTGATACTCTCAACTCCTCTGGTGCATTTGACGCCTTCTGGAATTCGGCCGGCGCTACGGGTCTGGGTACCAATGTTGACAACGGAGAAGATCCCGATGGGCAATTCTTGGCAGACCATGAGGGAGGACAGGGCTTCGATTTGGATTCCTTCCTGGCAGCCTACGAATCGCCCGGTCAGAGTAGTTCTGCTGGCAGCAACATGGGACGAGACTCGCTCCGCACAAATAGTATCGATGACTCTTCTGCCGTCAGCGTGGGTAACGGTGGCAGCAGCTCCTGCGACACGTCTGTCTACGGCAATGATGGCAATGGAAACGATGGCATGTCAAGCAAGCACGGCTACTTCTCGCCTCCCAGTGGCAATGTTAGTGTTCCGCAACACAACACAGATGGCAACCAAGCGATGAATACCGATGCATCCTCTTCGATGACACAAGCGCCCGGCCAACAGTATGGTTTGGACGCATTCTACAACTGGGTTCTGTCACAGGCGCTGAACGCCAAGGGACCCGCGGGCGCCACTCCGTCTATTACACAGCCCAATACTTCACAGCACTCTGCACCCCCGATGACCGGTAATCCCTCAATTGGATCACTGCAGCAAGGCTCTGCTGCCTTTTCTGCGCCCTCGCCGATGCAAAACCTGATGGGGGCACTGGGAGCAGACAAGACTCGCCTTACCCCGCTTACTAATTCTGCTTACTCGAACAGTGGTGGAGGGGGAGGAGCACAAGCAGGAAACACCTTCATCGACTTTCTTGCTCCCTTTGGTGGTCCACCGCAGAATACCTGGTCTTCTAGCGATGGCGCTCCTTCCTCCCTCACTTCCGATGGAGTCAAGGTGGTTAATGGTCTCGACGACGGAGCGAATGCTTGGCCTCTGCGTGCTATGACTCCTGCTAGGAGCGAACCAGGCCAAGCTGCTGGTGGTGTTGGAGGTGGGATGTTCAACTTGGGAACACCCAGCGCTGCGCTTGCTGCTGGTGGAGAGTCGGGAGGCTGGCTCAGTGGACCAGGCTTGTTTGACTTTGAGTCGTGAGGCGTGGGCGCGCTCTGGCGGCCTCCCTCTTTTCCCTCCTTGTACTTGTTTTCTTTTGGCGGCAATGGTGGTATATTCTCCATGGTACTGATCTGCTAATTACAATGAACTACTACTCTTCTGTGGTCCCCTGGCCGTTTGTTACTCGCTGGGTGCGTACGCGTGTGGATGTGGTGTCTACGCGGGCGCGGGGCGTGGCTGGCGTGGATGTGCCTCTTCGGCGGACCCTTGGCGCCGCGACTGACTGGCTGAGACTTGTCTGAGCGGCTGAGACCATCACCGGCAACCATCGTCACCCATCCCTACTACAACACCTCGCCGTCTCGGACCGGATCGTCTGCCTCGGTAGCAACATCTACAAGGTCATCGCCTACCATCTCCTCATCGTCTGCGATCTCATCCCATCCGCCTCTTGAAGCCCCGTGTTTGAATCAAGCAGCCTCAATATCCACACTACGCCATGCCTTCCCGCGGCTACTTTCACGACGTCGTCATCGAGGAGTCGGAAGAGGACGAGGAGCTGGCTCAGGTATCATCGCCAGGCAAGACGCCCACTCGGCGGACACCCCGCTCAGGATCTCTTGGCCCTACTTCGCCTACAGCAGAGCATGGTATCGGTGCTACCGGCAGTCCAGAGCAGCCCGCCGGATCGTCGACCTCTGCAGGAATATCGGCCCTCCATCGGCCGGGTCCATCGGTTCTCACAGGCCTCTCACACTCCAAGCGATCCACTTCCGAGCAAAGTGCCATACCACCCACTGCCAGCTCAGGCAGCCCCTCGCCCTCATCCTCGGCCGGCAGAGTCCCAGCGGCAGGCGCCGGTACCCGTACCGGACCCCGTCCCGTTCCTCGGTCCTCTTCTTCGCTGAGACACGTCTCTTCAACGCGCACCAAGACACTCTCCTTTGGCGCTCTACCAGAAGATGGTCCTTCTAGTAGCAGCACCCACTACAATGATACAGGGTCGACTGTACAGCGCAGGATCGATGCGAACGCAAGAAGAAGGAGGGAGATGCTCCAGCAAGAAGACTTCTGGGCTGCCGGCAGCGACGACGAAGAGCGCGATGATGGCAATGCCGCTGTGAGGCCTTCCGCTTTCGATCTGAGGAAACCTCTGCCATTGGAGAGTCTCGACAGCGATGAGGCCGATTCCGATACCATCATTAGACCGGCTACACGCGGTCTCAAAGGCAAAGGTGCCAACCGCAATACAAAGGGCAGTGGAGGCACACATCCTATCACGGGCGCTTCTGCTCGCAACGAGCTCAATGATTCCACGACGGAGGACGAACATCGCTTCGACTCTGGAGAGGAGACGTGGAGTGACGCTTGGCAGGATGAGGTGCACGATGAGACTCCACGAGTAGAAGATGAGCGACCGAGACCCCCTGCGAGTCAAGAGCCAAGTGCAGAGGACAGCCTAATACGCAAGAGTCATCCACCCCGTTATTTGAATCAAGATCCTGGCGGTCCATCTTCGACGGGCCCGCGGAGGGCACCTTGGCATCCTCGTGGCCCTCGTAACCAGCGCCCTGAGGCCTCTCCGCCCCTGATGGCCCGAACGTACAGTGGTGTGCAAACACCCGGCTTCCATTACCCAGCTGCCCTCAACACCCCCATGGAAGATTCTCCTGGCGGCGATTTCCCCGAGTACGAGCCTAGACAGAGGCTCGAGTGGCAGACGATGCTCGAGTCTGTCTTGGCTTCAGAAGTGCTCAGAAGTGAGACCAAGAGAATCACCAGCGTCGATGCTCCCGATCTCAGCAGAGAGCAGCTCATGTACAGGAGATGGCTGGACATTCGAGCTAGCTTGAGAGGTAGGGGTCATCAGAAGGGCGCTGTTGATTCAGAGGAGAAGAGGTTGAAAGATTCATGGCCGGAGATGCTCAAGAGCGTCGTCCAAGAGGTCAAGGCTTGTCGCGCCGCCCAAGAGGCCGAAGAGGTCGAGGCTGCCAAGACTGCTGCTGTTGTCCAGCCAGATTCGGAAGACGGCCGTATCTCACCCACTGCTCCTGCTCCAAGTCACGAGCATCACAGCAAGAAGAGGCCAGAGATCTTCAGCGAGGAAAAGGACGAGGAGATCTTCCAAGAAATCGGAGACCTCCTTGTCAGAGTCGATGCAGCAGAGTCGCAATTCCCTTCTTCGCGAAAGGTCAATGAGGTATTACCAGCGTGGAATGAGCCAGCTTTCCAGCTCAAGCTCGAGGCGCTTCGCGCTTGGCACAATACCAAGAGTCTATTGCGACTCCACTTGAAGATCCTCAAGGAGTGGACAGGAAGTGAGACACTCGAGATCGATGTCCCGCAAAAGTCACGCAATACGAAGAATGACGATGCATTCTCACTCCTGGCCCGTGTCAATGGCGATGTGGAAGGCACGACTTTCGTCGAGAGGATACTCAAGGAGGATTCCCTGCAGTCCACCTTTGAGAACCGGACCTTGAACAATCTGAACAATCTAGTCATCAAGACGAGAGATACTATCAAGCAGTATCACAACTCCTTCTGCTCGATGAAGCTCCCCTCCTTTGCTCCCGAGCTGGTGGAACTCATCTCCTTCCCGATGAGGCTGATGGAAGGAGCTCTACGACTTCGCTTGGACTATGCCGGCAAGATCAAGGAGCCTTCATTGCTCATCATCGACTCCCTCACCGACGATCTGCGTTCGGCTTTGAACATGGCGCTTCGAACGAAACAAAGCTACCAGAGCATCATGGTTCCTGACCCTTTGAATGGCTGGGACTTGCATCCTTCCATTGGTCAAAGCTACGACGTGATCTTGCGAGATGCACTGAGGTTCTTCTTCCGCTTGATCAGCTTCAAGCTCAAAGGAAGCATCTTCTTCAAGGAGACGGAGATTCTAGACAATGAGTGGCTGTTCTTGAGCAACGCGGTGTCAGTCATTGAAGGAGGAGACGTCATCGTGGCCAAGAGCATCACAAAGATTGTCAACAAACTCTTTGCTCGGATTTGCACCTACTTCGAGCGAGAACTCTCGGCTCCCTCGACGACTCGGGGTAAATCTGCCAAGGTGGCCGATAGCACTGCGACTGGACCTGCGCCTCCTGGCACAGAAGTCACCGGGCGTGGTCCTTCCCTCGCGGGCGGTCTGACAAAGGGTACCGTCCATCTGACCTTGAGCGAAAAGGTCAAGTGGATCCATGCAGTCTTCGACAATGTCCGCATTCGCAGTCGTAAGCTTCTTGGTTTTGCTAGAGATATCAGGAATCGTCTTGACAACTCGGCCGAGTACGACCTGGGAAGTTTGAGGCCGCCTTCCGATGGTCAAACAGACAATGTTGACGCGGGCGAGGTCGATGGTGCTGCAGGTGCCAGTGCGGCTGCCAAAGACGCTGTCGCTCAGCAAGGAGGTATGGACCTCAATCGCTTTCTGCAGACGCTCATCAATGCCAACTACTTCTTAGTGTACACGGAAACGTACGAAGAACAAGGCATCTACATCATTGCAGAGCCTAGTCTTCACGACAAGCCTGAAGTGATCCAGGAGTTGTTGGGCAAGTGTCTCATTAGGGTCACACTCGCACCGCGTATACCCACTCAGGCCGACCCGGTGTACGGGACTGCCGAGGAAGTAGGCGGCACTGCGGAAGGCACCAACCCAGAGGAGGGAGAGGTGACCGCTGCTGCTGCCGCCGCTGCCGCCGCTAGGCACGAGGCCGAAGAAGAGCCACCCCGATATCTT
The DNA here is from genome assembly GCF_003144135.1 of Microstroma glucosiphilum. NCBI lineage: Eukaryota > Fungi > Basidiomycota > Exobasidiomycetes > Microstromatales > Microstromataceae > Microstroma > Microstroma glucosiphilum. The sequence continues at coordinate 110,532 of NW_020289928.1, read as the reverse complement.
CTGCTCTTGACACCTCGAGATCCCTTCCTCTGGACTGGCCGAGTCATGACTCACAGGATGGATCCCGTCGAGGTCAATCTTGGTGAGAGACGGTTGCGTCTCATTGCCGATGGATCGAAAGAGCGACTTGCAAAGTGCAAGAAGCACTTCTACAATGTCTTTGCCACTACTTCTGATTTGCCTCCAGACAGCACTCTGAAACCGGCGACTGGACGACCAAGAAAAGGTACCACTAGCGCCAGTGCTCCGCCTGCCGTCCCTACTCCCGCTGCTGTAGAGGAGGAGATGAGTGTGCCCGCTGGTTTCCCTCTGGAGGTCATCAGTGAGCACATGGCTCACATGGCTGACGTCCAGCAGGAGTTGCGAAGCATCAACAAGGGTGTGTATATGCTATCCAATACGATCCTCAATGCTGTTCCTGGGGTGAGAAGAAACATGCGCGGCCGGCACCTCAAGCGTAAAGGCAACAACTCCTCAATGACGAACAAGGCTGCCAGTGATGAGACGGACGAGTTGATCCAGAACTGTTTCAGCATGGCTGCAGAACAGGGCTTCCGATCTCTACCCTTCATCGAGTCGGCTCGTCTGAGGGGATACATGACCTTGGCTCTTGCACGGCAGGCCATCGATTGGGTCGGCTTCATCTGCGACGACTGCATTCCTTCGGACCGCAAGACGTTCAAGTGGGCCGTAGCTGCTCTGGAGAATGCGGTGCAGGTGACGAGGAATGAGAATATCTTCCACCTCAACGAAGACGACTTCAACTTGATGCGGACCAAAGTCGCAAGCTGTGTCGCACTGCTCATCTCGCACTTTGATATTCTTGGAGCTCGAAGCAGTGTAGCCAAGGCTAAGGAAGAAGAGCACAGGCTGACGCAGGAGAAGGCAGATCGAGCTGCTACGGCTGCAGCGAAAGCTGCTGCTGTCGAGTCGGGGCAGGATGCGACCGTGGTAGAGCAAAGACACGTCGTAGCTCTGAAGCTGATCGAGGGCATGGGCGGTGCAGGTCCTCCACCTATGCTCAACCGAGCCGATTCGGGAATGGAAGCTACTGAAGAGCGATGGGTCACCAAGATGATCGAATGGGACCAGGCTCGCCAAGCTATCGAATCGGAGCAACGACTAATCGGTCGCGTCCTCGACGACACGCGTCTGGAGGATCAAGGACTGCAATTCCTCGCTTCCTCCTCGAGTCGTATACAGATTCGCTGGCAACAGGGTCGCTTCATCGGAGGCGGCACGTTCGGCACTGTGTACCTCGCTGTGAATCTCGACTCGGGTGGTCTGATGGCCGTCAAGGAGATTCGCTTTCAAGACATTTCCAGCACTCCCTCGATGTACAAGTCCATCAAGGACGAAATGGACGTCATGGAGATGCTTAGCCATCCGAATATTGTCGAGTACTATGGTATCGAGGTGCATAGGGATAAAGTCTATATCTTTGAGGAGTATTGTCAGGGAGGAAGCTTGGGGCAGCTACTTGAGCACGGCAGGATCGAGGATGAAGCGGTGATTCAGGTGTACACGCTACAGATGCTCGACGGTCTCGTCTACTTGCATTCTCAGGGCGTGGTGCACCGAGACATCAAGCCAGACAACATTCTCTTGGACCATGAAGGAGTCATCAAGTTCGTCGACTTCGGTGCTGCCAAAGTCCTGGCCAAGAACACCCGCACTGTACAGCGCTCCCGTCGGACGGGCTTCGTGGGCGGCGGTGCGGGCAACATGGCTGGTATGGTCGGTCCAGACGGCAAGCCCGTAGGTGCGGCAGCGGTGCAGTCGCTGCAAGGCACGCCGATGTACATGTCTCCCGAGGTGATCAAGGGGGAAAACAAGGGCCGCCGAGGCGCAATGGACGTCTGGTCCCTCGGATGCGTCGTTCTGGAATTTGCCACGGGACGAAGACCCTGGAGTCAACTGGACAATGAGTGGGCCATTATGTTCCACATCGGAATGGCGCAACAGCACCCACCTCTCCCGGAGCCGGGTCAGCTGAGCGAACAAGGCATAGATTTTATCCGACAGTGTCTCATGATCGACCCTTATGACCGGCCTTCGGCGGCGGAGATGCGTGAGCATCCCTGGATTCAAGACCTCGTAGAGCAACTCAACGCTGCCGCCATCGAAGAGGATGCCGCCTCGTCCATGGCCGATGGAGCGTCTTCTGTAGGCATCAACAGCGTCGACTATTCTGCCAGCGGTGCTGGTTCCGGTGGAGGTGGAGGGGCCGGTAGTGGCGGAGCAGGGGGTGGGAATAGCGCCCTCTCTTCTCTGTCGTCATCGACGGTGCCAATCATTTCTACACAGGGACACGATAGCGCGGCAGGGGTGGCGGCAATGGCGGCTACGCCTGCCACGAGGAGTATCAATAGCTTCATTGCCAGCAGACCACCCACGGGCTTCTAAGGACAAGAGGAGGAGACGAGGATTAGGGGAGCAGCGGTGCGGACAAAGGGTTCATCCAGAACGGTAGATGTTCTGAATGGTGTAAGAATTGATAGTAGAGCCCAGTAAAGTAAAGGTAGACGGAGGCGCGTGTGGAACGGGTTGTGTTGTCATCGCAATATGTACGATTAATCTCTATCGCGCTGCATCTCTCGTGGAAAGATTACGCATACATTATAGCCACAGCGTCAGGGACCACACAATTGCATCTATCTACATGAGACCATCCACCACACCGACCTCGCCTCCACTCCCCAATCTCAATTCCCCACCGCCCTATTCCTGTTCTGAACCGAGACGATGTAATTGGCCAAGCTCATGAAGAATTGCTCGCATAGTGCACTTGTGTAAAACTCATGCTGAGCATTGTGCTGTTGTTCTAGATTGTGAGCAATTTCATGCGCCACGGAAAAATAGGTAGAGATGAGCGCATCGGTCACTTCTCCCTTTGCGACATCCTCGTCGTGCCAAGCGAGGTAGAAGCGGAGATTGAGCCAGATGGTTCCTCCTCGGTTAAAGGCGATGGTGGGTCCTTTTGTATCGACAAAGACGTGCATACTTCGTGGGTCTAGACCGAAAATCGCTCCTACTGGACGGTAGATCGTGCTGATTAGACGCTCCAGCGCACCTTGATTGCGCGCCATCGTCTCGCCTACATCGAGGTCTTTGCCGAGGTAGACGCGCATCCCTGCCACTTCACCCGCGAGGGTCAGGTCAGTCTCCACGCCGGAATTGTCACAGTAGGTGCTGTTGGCCTCCTTGACATTCGTCGTCTTTGCTTCGGAGCGCACGGAAGTCGAGGCGTCCGGCCGGGACTGCGCGATAGCCGAGAGGACATTGCGGCGGATCGAGTCGAGAGAAGAGGGCTGCTCGGGTGGCTTGCTACCTCCACCAGCACCTCCGCCCGTAGCAGGTGAAGGAGAAGCAAGAGAGCCTTGCCCCTCATGATCGTTGGCGGATCGACCTGCAGCAGTGATAGCTGGTGGACGGACAATGGACGAGGTTCCCGACGCTAGAGAAGACTCTGGTCTCCTCCAGCGATCTTTGAAGCTAGAGAAGAAGCCGCCACCACTGTTACTGCTGCCCGTCCGGTCCATCGATGGTGGACCTCCTGGTGGAGTGCTGGCACCTCCATCATCATCGCCGCCCATCGCGTTAAAGACGGATCCTTGTCCACCACTTCTGGTACCCCGACGTCGCTTCTCGTACTTGCCTTCGCTGAGTAAAGCAATCGTCTTCTCGAGATGGTCCTCCTTCTGTCGCCTCAGCGCAGACTCGATACCCTCTGGATCAGCATCAGGGAACATGGCCGAGGCTTGCTGCGTCCACTCCTTGAATTGCGCATCACTGGGAGGTTCTGACAAGGCTTCCAGCTGGGCTTGGCGCTGCTGCTCCATCTGACTACGCTCGTAAGCCTCTCGCTCGGCCCTTCTTTGCTGTAGAATCTTGTCAACGTGAAAGCCTCGTCTCTTGAGATCCCTCAGAGAGGTAGACAGGAGCGTCATGAAGAGCAATACCTCCTGGAGCCTCTGCCTCGACAGAAGGAATTTATTGAGGGCAGCAGCCACCTCAAACCAGTCAATGTTCATGTTGCCCGCGATAGACAACTTGACCTTTGTCCGAGTGACGCTGCGCTCTTGCTGAGCCATGGCGGAAGCTTTCTGAATATCCTGTTCCACCAGCCCATTGAAACGAAGAATGCGATGAAGTCTCAGTCCATCTCCATCGACTTCGACCACTTCCAGTGCAGACTTGAGCCACTCTGCATCGTTGCGAATCTCTCCCTTGTTACCAGATTGGCGGCATTCGAAGAGGAAGAGAGGTGTCCGCTCCAGGACAAGAGCTTTCACCTCTCTGCTGCGCTTGCTGTCGGGCAGTACTCGGCCAGCAATCATGTACTTCTCTTCGATGAGGGTGCTGAGTTTTGGCGAGCCCAGCTCGGCGTAGAGTCCCTGCTCAAGAAGGTCTTCATGGGGCGCCGAGAAGAGCGAGGAGCCAAAGATCATGCCGGCATTGGCATCGTCGAAGATGACTACCTCGGAAGGTCGCTTGAGGGAATGTACCAGCATACCGGCATCTTCGCCTTCATCTTCATCTCCGTCCTCGTCGTCTAGGAGACTCTTCTCCGTTGCCTTCCTGCCCGCCTCAGGAGCATTGCCAGACGTAGGGCCTCCATTTTTGACCCTCTTGGACCCCAAGAGAAAAGCACTGTCCTTCATTGCAGTGCGCAAAGGCCTCTTGATCCTGCTCCAGTTGGAGGCAATCTGCCTCAGCAGGCCAAGGTATGCCTCAATGGAGCCGCACAGATTGTAGAAACGCGTAGGGTCAGCGATAAGTCTAGTCGTGATCTCTTCTATGGATGGTTCGGTCGAGACGCCTATTAGACGGAGGAAGGAGTTCGCCCGAGGACCAAGATCGGGAACGTAGAGGAACACGGAACGGAATGCCTCGACAGTGTCATTGCTGCCAAAGTAGCAAGAGCTCGGTGCTACTAGCTTGATTTGTGAAGAGCTCTGGTCGCCTGCTTTGGGCGTGCTAAGAATAGGTATGATCGAAGCTGACCTCAGGACCGAGAGGTCGTGACTGGAGAAGGATGTCTGTACAGTGGCCAGATACTCAAAGACTTGCTTTGCCCTTTCCAGAGTCTTAGGAGGATTGTTGATCAGGTGTGAGATCAGAGTCACTGGAGCTGGGTCTGCTCTGAGCTGAAGCTTAGGCACATCGGTGGGAGATATGCCAAAGACAACGGGAAAGCCCATCACTTGAGCCGCCTCGTTCGTATAGACTTCGGTAGGCTTTAAGCGGCTGAGCTCGCCAGGCTTCCCTTCGTCCGTCGGCGCCAGGCGGCAGGGAACAAAGGCAAAATTCTGGCCAGACCCTACTTTGTATGTGTCCCTATATGCGGCCTTGTCGAGGAAGTATGCCAATGCTTTTGACCGAACGGAATCGTCATGGGAGGCCGCCAAGGCGAGTATACTTTCGACGGGTGGATTCTTAAGCAGACCGAGCTCAGCAGCGAACTTGGCCTCATCACTGCCGCTCCTCCAGGGCTTAGCAGTTCCTTTGCTGCTCCACTCCATAAGTGGTAGTCCTAGCCCTCGCAGAGTCTCTGTAGGCTCGTAGAGCTGAGATGCTTTGTAGCGGATGACTTTTGGCTTACCCTCCTTCCCAGGCGGTCCGACCTCGCCTTCTTTTGGCCAGATGGGCGTCTTCTTAAGTCTATCCACCTCAAGTGCACTCAGAGAGTCTCGGATGGATGCCAGATAAGTCAAAAGCTCGACGTGCGACCAATCGCCGCCTCCTAGCAAGCGGGTGAAGATAAGCTGCAGCTCAACATGTTTTCTGACGCAAAGCGCAACCAGTACCTTCTCCAAGTTGCCTTTGATCTGGGCATTCGGAAATTCGACGATCGCCAGATCATCAAAGAGGGAGACATTGGCGAAGTAGGATTGGTCTGGTCGTCGCATCCCTTGCTTGGTCGGAAGACACGTCATTGAGGAGAAGATCTCAATTGTCTCTGCCTGTTGCTTCCCGGACAGGTTGCCCCAAGAACGGCTCACTACGCCAAAAACTTTCTCGGCAAAGTGCGGGCTCAGCTGGAGGTTCGTTTCAGCAGGGCATGCTGCCTCCGAGCTCATCTGAGACAGGTGAGCCAGCCATGTGGGGATGCTCAATTCCACCCAATCGTATGTTGTGGAGAGCTCGTTGACAGTGAAAGCTTTCGACACTTCGTACGCCAAGCAGCTAGGAGGGAGCGAGACGTCGGCGGGTACTCGTTGCGGGTTCAGAACTTGTCGGACAGAGCCCAGAGGTTGGACCGTGTCCTGGCCGTCCTTGCCACCCGACACGCTCACGACTGCCGAGTCAAGCAGCCGAGTCCTGAGCCGAGTGTCGTATCCAGGATGCCGACTGACATTGATCCACCACCGTAGACAAGCGACCATCTCCTCCACGTCGAGGGCTCGCGAGCCGAGCTCAGAGAAGACGTCCTCCATAGTAATGTCCTTCACGAGGTTTCTTGACCGCACCTGATTGAAGAACTCAGACGCTTCCTCGATATGAGTGGGAGGAATGACAGGCAGACGTTTGACGAACTCCAGCAGTACTGCATTCGGCAACCGCACAGAAGAAGAGACCTTGACTCCCTGAGTCGAAGCGAGAGTGAGGACGTTCTGGCGCGAAGACGCGAAGAAGCAGTTGAGGAACGTAGCAGATACTCTTGGTGAAGGGGAAGAGTCCTTCATGGTGAAGAATCGCATAGTATGCAGAGCCTTTTCAAGCAGACGGTCTCTGATCTCCTTTCCAGTTTCATCAGCTTTATCAGTCCACGTCTTCCTCAGCAGCTCCAGCTCTGCTTCAAAGACGGCCCGACAAGTGTAGCCTCCTATTGCTAGCAGCTCAGTGTTCCAGCGCGCACAGTGTCGATCGATGAAGTCGATAGATTCACGCTCGACAGTGGGGATGAAGCGGGCGGCCTGTGAAGATAGGGAGAAGTGTACGTGTAAGTGGCCACCTTCCTTCTTCCCCTTCCTTCCGTTTCAATCCTCTGTACTCACGACATGCCCGGCGAATCCAGTAGTTTGATGCGTTCGGAAGCCGATGAAGACATTCCCGAGCTTATTCAAGTTGGGCATGAGGCCATCGAAGATGATCTTGGGTCCGACCTCGGAATCTGCCGCAATCGCAACCTTGGCCACTTCGTCAGTTGTCGCTGCCGTAGTTTCGCTGGCAGCGTTACTCGCATCATATTCGTCTTTGCCGACCCAGATAAGATTGAAGGTGGTCTTGCTCGGCGGCGGTTTCTTGGTCGAGCGCTCGATCTCGCGCTTGAAGGCAGAGTCGGCCTTGACGTCAATGTGGCTGGTAGCCACTCTCAGAAGAGCCTTGGCAGAAAGCCTCTTCAGCAGTCGTGCGGTCTGAGCCTCCTCGCTTTCCTTTTGAGCGTCAGCTCTAGGAGCGAGCATGACATTAGACTTATCCTTGGTCCTACCACCGCCAAAGGCATTCTGCAACATACTTGTAAGGCCACCCGACTTGGTGAGAGCTGCCGTCAAGCTGGGCTTCTTCTCTTTCTCCCTCTCAAGCCTGATCCTCTCTCGTTCTGATTCCCATAGAATGGCCATTGCATCGACATCGATCTTCATGCCCCTGCTTTCGACCCGCTCGACCCTCATCACCTTCTCCGGCGAGTAAGCGTTGAGATGACTGGGAACTGCAAGAGGTCTAGTGTCCTCAAGCGTCTTGCTCAACTTGCAGAGCAAGTGAGAGTCAAAGAAGAGGTCAATGTGACGAACGTTGGCGGTGAAAGTGAGAGATGTAGCCAGAAATTGAGCCAGCTGTAGAGGCGATTCGGGGAGTGGGGAAGGTGACCGTAGGGACATGAAGAAGGTCGTCCAGGCTTTGCCGGAAGGTGAGAAGTCCGTTGCAGCAGAAGGGTTCTTGGCTCGGCGACTGCCATTGCACGAAGAAGATTAGAAGGTTAGAGACGTTGGCCGATCTTTCCTTGACTATGGACCTTGCAAACTCACGTAAAGAGCGAATCGCCTTTCCAGAAGAAGCCCATCAGTTCCTCACCACTGCTGACCACGGGTTCCTCGCAGATGCTAAAGAGGGAGTAGAAGCCCACACCGAAAGCCCCGATGCGATCTGGGTCCGGGTTCCCCTCTGCTATGCGCCGTAATCTAGACCAATCCGAAGAGCTGAAAGAGGCGCCATCGTTCTTGAAAGTCCACTTTGCCAAGGGCGCCTTGAACCTGGGTAGTTGGGCGGCGGATGAAGTGGCTACTTGAGATACTGTGCTTCCGGTGGCGGTAGCAGGTGTGGTGTTACTTGTGTCGAAGTGGAGCTGACAGTGGGTGGCTCCGGCATCGTCTGCATTCTGGAGCAGCTCGCGACTGTGGAATGTAGGAGGGAGACGGAGTGACCAGAAGAAGAGGCGTCAGTGGCGAACGAGTGAGCCGGAACGAGGGTTGTGTTGCATGGGATGATGTGACTCACAATACGGTGAATTCAGCTGCGTATCTCGCCAAAATCTGAGCGTGACGGGGGGGAGGTAATGTGAATGGTGAGCATATATGAAAGGGCCGCTTGAGCCTTTGCCTAGCTTTCGTTGCTACCGGTCTCACCTTGTCTATGAGTGCCCTCTGATTCACGGTGACTGCATCCTCGCTGCCCGTCTCCATGAGCGCCCTGCGAGCTACGTCGTCTGCCATGGCGAGGAAGTCGCCGCAAGCAGATGGTCCTGCCTAGGAGAGGGGTAAGAGTAGATGAGGTTGGCTGATGAAGGTGGCTGACGATGGTAGTGACCACTTGAGTATTTGCCCCCCAGGGCGGCTCAGGGCGGATAATTACTTTAGTCTGCCCTTCCGCCACGCCCCGCTTTCCGTGTTGCGTCGCCCTTGTGCGCATGGGCCGCCTTGCAACCGCGTTGCTGCCAGGAATCGCGGGGCCAACGACGGAAGCCTGGATGGATGGCAGGGGTAGGCTGCTCACTTCTTCCCATCTCACCTCGTCTCATCGTACCAGTACCGTCCCTGTCATCCTCACCACTGACGTCGGCACACTTCCGGCATCTCAGGATGGAGTCGCACCACTCCACCTTCTCACCCCACGACGTCTTTGCGTCGACGTCAAAGGTGGATCTCTCCCAGCTGCCTCTCCAGCTCTCTCCTCCCTCCCAGTCCGACCTCAGAGCTCACGTCCTCTCTCATCCGCTACTTTCCACTCGTCTGCCCTCTTCATCCGCATTGGCGGCTCACATCGAGGCGTTGCAAAAGCAGCTCACCAACGATAGAGCTCAGCTGGAAGCAGCCAGAGACGCAGCCCGGAAAGAGCTTCTCACCACAAGTCAGAGCCTAGCAAAGATCAGGCAATCGCTTGATATCCTTCCTGCAGAGATAGAAGACGTAGGCGATGCCATTGATAGCATAGCCAGGTCATTGGGCGAGACCGATGCCACACAGACGGGCGATCTGCCGCTGCGGGCCACGCTCAAGAAGCACGAGGACGCCATCACTTCCTTCCGTTCTGCCAGAGACTACTTTGCTATCCTCGGCAAAGCACAGCAACTATGGGAGGCAGCTCTGTCCACGTCATCCTCATCCTCTTCCAAGCCATCGACTATCGCTGGAGATCCTCAATTGGACGCACTTGCTGAGTTGTCCCACATCTGTCAATTCGCAGCGTCGCTCAGCCTCCCATCTTCGCAGAGCCAAGCATCTCAGCTACGATTCTTGCCTTTCTTACAGTCGAAGCTGCAAGAAACGTACGCAACCCTGCTGGATCGCAGATCGAAAGCCTTGAGAGATGCTCTTGCCAAGGCAGAATGGCCGCCCCTTAGTGCTGAGCAGGCTCAGGCACAGGGCAAGATGGTCAGGACACCAGAAAGCATTTTGGATAGCGTCGAGGTGCGGGCCGCATGCACTGCCTTGGTCGCGCTACAAATTGTAGGAGGATCTCTGAAGCTGGCGCCACTACCGAGCTGCCTTCAGACAGAGCAGTCGGACCTGGCACAAGAAGGTACAAGGGGCCCCCACTTGCCATCTCCTGGTGAGGAGTCGTACGTTCCACTCTTGGCAACTGCCCTCCTGGTAGAGCCATACCTTCTTCGCTTCCGCTACCATTTTGATTCATCGCGGTCCACCAATCGCCTCGACAAGCCAGAGTGGTATCTCGATCACATGCTCGCCCTCATCAAGTCTCTCCTTCCCCTCTTTGCTGCATCTTCTACGCTAGGAGCAGCAGTGAAATTGAATGGAGCAGCACTTCGACGGTACGGCAAGCACGCTACCCAGCCCGAGGCCGATCTGATTCACGTCCTGCTCGCCCCCCTCAAGAGCAAGGTGGAAGCCTCTGTTCCCCTCTTGCTGGCTCAGGGCGAGAGCACAGCCATCTTCACCCACACGATCTCGGCATTGACGACTTTCGATGCTGATCTGCAAGAACTATTGGGTGACGTCGGTCTCCCTTATCTCAAGCCAATTCGGATGGCAGAGGATATCCTGACCAAGGAAGAATGGTTCACTTCTTGGGTACAAGGCGAGAAGATTAACGCAGAAGAGGCCCTAGACTCGTTCCTCGAAGATGGTGATGCCTGGACAATATCGACGGGTGATTCACTGGAGACTTCCGCTGACGGCGGCTCGGAGCCAGCCAGAGCGGAAAGTGTCTCTGCCCGAGAGTCGAAGTCAACACTTTCCTCACGCTCTCTCGTACTGCTGCTGCAGTCCCTCACCAACACGTATACCCCCTTGCCGCTGCTTTCCCACCGGCTGCAATTCTTGGCGCTGATCCAGCTCCCACTGCTGCGATCGTACGCTCAGCGTCTAACACGCTCTCTTGAAGCATTCGAGTCTCTCTCATCGGCCTTCGCTCGCGCCATACCGGGAGGTATCGAGCACACCTCCTCCGGTGCCCTGGTCAACACCGAGACGGATATGGTCAGGGGTCTGCGTGGACTCAATCGACTGCTCAAGGCGTACCTCAGTGCGCTTCACGTCCGGGAAGAGGTGGGGAAGTGGAAAGAGTCGAGCTTCTTCCTTGATATGAGCGAGGGTGTCCTGAGCAGTGAAGCTGGGATGAAGCTGCTGCTTGGTAAAAGAGAAGAAGCCGAGTGGAGCGAGCTGGACGGAGAATCCCTTGGTGGCCTGATCCGCAAGGGCCTTCGAGGAAGCAGCAGTGCCGCTAGACAAGATCGTTCCGCTGGGAAGCCTGCGGTGGCTGTCTCGAGCGTCTGGGACGAGGTGATTGAGAGGTACGAGGAGATCTTGGAGCGAGCCAGCGGAGGCATGAAGAAGCTTGTGGTAGCAGAGGTTGCGGAGAACCTGAAGGGCTATGCACAAATGTGAGTCAAGGCAGCGTTGCTGGAGGCGCAATACTACCTCTGCTCATCACCTTTTATCTTCTCTTCTACAGGTCATGGACTGATAACACTTCGCCTCTGGACAATCAAGGAGATGACGCGACTTCCATTCCAACGCCGCTCCTCCTGCCTGCTTTGACCACTCTGCACACGCATCTCTCGCACCTGCTCAACAATCTGCCGACCACGAGGTGTATACCGGCCTATCGAGCTATAGCTAGCGAACTGTCTTCGCAGATTGTGCAGAGGGTCGTCATAGCTGGTGAGTCACATGTTTGAATCTCATACTCGAAGGCTAGTACGCTCATACGTCTTCCCTCGCCCTCTCCCTCTCGTAGGCGGCTCCAAGCGCTTTTCCCTCGCAGGGGCACATCGTTTCCTCCTCGACTATGAGGAAGGTTGGCTCTCCGTTCTCTCGCAATTGCAACGCCAGGCAACAGCTTCAGGGCCCACATCGACGAGACTTCGTGTAGAATTGACCGGGCTGGGATATACGCCTTCGGCGCCCTGGAGACAAGTGCGCGATGTGGCCCTTCTTCTTTCGCTCCCTACAGAGGCGAGCGCAGCCGCCACTGCGCCCGCCACTGCGCCCGCCACTGCTTCCTCTGAAGCGGGAACAGAATCCGGGGCATCACAGCGCTGGTACGACTGGACTCTCTCTCGTGCAGTGGGAGTCTTGTTCGAGGAAGACGCACTCAGGGGAAGGGTCGGGGAGGAGAAGCTCCGTCGAGACTTGAGGCTGGCGAGCTGGGATGAGGTGGGGAGGGAGAAGCTGCGCGCGGTATTGAGACGGAGGGTTGATTGTGCAAGGTAGAGGTGGGGCGGTACAACAGAGGAACCATGTACTCTACGCCGCTGAAGGCTTGCTACAGTGCCAAAGCCGGGCTTCTTTAGCATTCGTGACTCGACATCCTCCTTGGGCGTCTAGTCGACTGTAGACTTGGGCTGCTTGAAACGTCCGTGCGGGGCACCTCCACCCGGGCCGGCCGGCGGCTGCATCGGCTCAAGGATGCCAAAATCCGCCGAAGGCCGTGGCTGCTCCACCACCTCGCTTGCCGCACGCAACGTATATATATATATATATACATACATCGCCTAGCAGATTGGTAGTCAAGACGTCGAAGACGACTTGGTCTCTGCGCCTCCTCTGTTCTGTTCCAAGCATTCCATACCTTCTCACTGTAGCTCTCCACCTCTGCAAACAACTCCCACCATGCCTCCCCTCTCACTCCGCACCCCTCTCAACTCTCTCCTCCCCGCCCTGCGTCATCCAATCATCCTCGCCCCCATGGCAAACGCCTCTGGTGGTCTCCTCGCCTCTCGCGTCTCCCACGCAGGCGGCTTCGGATTCATCGGAGCAGGATACTACACTCCTTCTAAGCTCCACGAGGAACTACAGCACGTATTTGAGGTGCTAGGAGTACCAGGGAGGGGGAGTGCCAATCGTTTAGAAGTGGGAGTAGGGTTCCTAGCGTGGAGATTGAGCAAGCTTAATGGCGGGCCCGCACCCTCTCTTGGTGCTTCCGATCTGGATCCTGCAAGCGAGGCACTCCAACTCATCGATACAGCCCTCAAGGCCAAGCCTCGAGCCGTGTGGCTTGCTTTTGGAAATCCAGAAGAATTGGTAGGATGGTCTAAAGTTGTTAGGGAGAGAGAGGCAGCATTACATGGTGGTGGAAGGGCCAAGTGGGGGAAGGAATTGAAGTTGTTTGTTGGAGTTGGGAATACAAAAGAGGCAAAGTGGGCTACAGAGGAGATGGGAGCGGATGTGCTTGTGGTGCAGGGTGAGTGGGAGGGCATTGAAGACATGGACGTGGGGGGGCTGGAGTGGGAAACAGACAGGGAGTGAATGTTCTGACTGACCGACTTGCTCTCCTCTTTCAGGCATCGAATCCGGTGGTCATTCTCTGGGCACTTCTCCGCCCCTCTCCTCTCTCCTCCCCCTCATCAACTCTCTTCTGCCCAGCTGGTCTCCTTCCTCCCCCTCCAACAACCCTCCTCTCCTGCTAGGCGCCGGTGGCCTCCACTCAGGCAGTACCCTCCTCAGCACCCTCTCCCTCGGTGCAGCTGGAGCCGTCTTTGGTACTCGCTTCCTCTTTACTCACGAAGCCGCTTACAGTAAAGAGCAAAAGGGAATGCTGGTAGCGGCAAAGGAGGGTACGACGGTTAGGACACGCGCATTTGATGAAGCGAGGGGTACATTGGGTTGGCCAGAGGGAGTGGATGGAAGGGGGATACTCAATGAGACTGTCAAGGATTTTGACGAGGGTAAAGGCAGTGTAGAGGAGAGAAAGGAGAGGTACAAGGAGGCAGAGGCAAAGGGTGATACGAGTAGAATTGTCACTTGGGCTGGGAGTGGAGTGGGGAATATCAATGAGGTGACGGGGGCGGAAGAGGTTGTGCAGCGCATCGCTACAGAAGTGGCAGAGGCGGCGGAGAGGCTGAGGGGATACATGACCTCGGAGGAAGAGACAGGAGCCGGACAGTAGATATCTCTTGAAGTCCAGATGGAGAGCGCATAATCATACCACTTAGATCTAAGAGGAGCATGTAATTAGTATGAATGTTGAAGAGAACAGAAGATTGAATGATACATGTATAGTGCTGGATGGATTGTCTTGCCCCGCTTTCTCCGTCGTCTCATTTACGTTCTTGCGCAGACGCAAACTGTGTCAACTCATCATCTCCCACCTCTAGTGCTGCCCGCAGATGCCGGGGAATTGACGCGACTGGGACCTCTACTGTGACTGCTAGCCCGAGTACTGCTGCCGCCAGGTGCATCCCGCTCGTTGAGGGAGGCTGCGTCCGAAGGAGGGTAGGCGTGCTGCTCTGTTTCGCTTCCAGTCCCACTGGGGGATGTTGTCCTGCTCATGGGAGCGGATCGAAGCCTCGCTTTCGAAGGCTCCTCATTGAGACCCAGGTGTTGCCTTTGTGCTTGCGGAACGTCTCTCCGGACGGAGTTCCGCCTCTTGTGACCCTCTTCATCATTCTCGACGTCTTCGTCGTCATCCTCGTCCTCACTCAGCCCGTCCACGAGGTGATCGTGACTTTCATCATCTTCTCCCACTTGATAAGGCGAGTCACCACCTCCGCTTGGGTTGTTGCTGCTGCTCCAACCCCATGCAGGAATGCCAGAAGAATTGGCGCTTTGCGTCCCCTCGTCCTCCTCTTGCCCATTCCTCGTCGCAGAGTATTTCGACTTGACAGGATCGTGACGGAGGAAAGAATCCACTAGCCAGAACTGGACAAGAGGAGATCGATCATCACGGTCAGTCAGCCAATCTGCTGCACGATGATTGCTCCCTCGATTACCTCTCAACTCACCTGTAGGGTGTTCATCGCTAGTGGGAACAGACACATGACAAAGAGAACCTGGATATTCTTGGCTTCGCCGAATAGACTCAGTATCCATCGTCCAAGAGCGAAGAGGAAGGGGAACAGAACAAAGAGTATTGTGACGATGACCTTCATCACCCTGCGCAGCGTGATCAAAGCAATGATCATTGTCAGCTTCGAGACATGCGTCCAGGCTGTGGAAGGCGCCAGTGGTACTCACAATAATGCGAAGAAGTACATTCCCAGCTGCCTGAACCAGTAGGCCACCTTTGGTCTTCCTCCCTTCTTACTCCTGCCAGCCCGCTTCGGAGACCGGTCCGTATACCGTCCCGATACGAATCCCTTTAATCCCCAGACATCTGTGAGGACATGTGTGGTGAGCCTGAGTGTGAGGTAGATGATGAAGACGCCCAGGGTGGTGTCGATGAGGATGTTGAGAAAGTAGAGGGAGCAGGGATTCTCTTCTCCTACGTGGGCGACGAGGGTGGAGAGGGCGACGTTGAGGATGTGGACGAAGAGCTGGCCGAGCATCTGCTTGGTGATGTCCAGGATCCTAGGCGGCAGAGGGAGGGGAGGTGGTGGAACATGGGGGACAAACGTTAGCATTTGATAATCGACGGTGAGCTGGGCATACGCCTCGACTCCTCACCAAATCTTCCATGGTCTCCTAGGCTTCTCTCTCTGTCGCTTCCATACGAGGGTGCCCATGACCATGATTCCCATGAGGCCCTGCAGGATCAAGGCGACTGCAGGCAAAAAAGGGGGAGGGGGTGAGACAAGATCTGATGAGATGATGATGCGCAGAGTCTACTCACAAGGCCCGAGAAGCCTACAGTTGCCATTGTCGACATCTGGGTGATCGATGACCGGCGAAGGAGTTGCTGATGGTGAAGCAAGGGCAGAGGTAGAGGCAGATGCGACGCTACTCGACAGGGTGGCGAGGGTATCCATTCTGACTCGGGCGTGTGGAGCCGCAGTCCCCAATGCTTGGCTGTGGCGCTTGAAGAGGAGCAGCTGCGGCTTATGCTGAGAATGATGGTGACCTTAGAGGGCGGATACGACGAGGGTCAGGCTGCGACGAGTGCGTTTGCGTTGCATTGTGGGGTCCGGCGGAGATAATCGCCTGGCCTAAGCGGGATGCAGCAGCCCGTGTCTTCCGTTCCGATGGCCCTCCCCCCCCCCCCCCCCCCGCCTTCGCCTCTCACAAGTGCGCGCTGCAGCTTCAGCCTCGATCGACTGACGGACGCACGGCTGATGGAGACGAGACGAGGCGAGGCGAGGATGAAGCGTAGGGGAAGCATCGCCGACGTCGTCATCCTGATCCTCATATCCTGACTACGGCGGTGGGAAAGTCGTGGCATACCATCCTCCTACTCAGCTCCTTCACACCTCGGCATCCAGTCACCGCAGACCGCAACCTCATATCCTCTTCTTACCCCTTCTGACCGGACCCTCACACAGCCACCTCCCGCACGGTCCCACTCGGACAATCTTCACACTCCTCAACCTTGTCAGCAAAGAGTGCAACGAGCATAGACAGCACTGGCATAGGGAACGGGGTCGTAGAGAACGTCGTCTTTCCCTCTCCGAGACAGGACTCACTTGCCCCAGCCGGACTTGGACTAGCACACCTCAAAGATCCTCTCGTAGCGATCTGGCAAGGAGATCATGAGTACCGCCTCCCCAGATGGAGCACCACAATCCGCCAATGACGTTTCGGAGGTCGCACCTGCGGCAGCTGTCAGCGAGGAACATCCTCTGAGTGCTGTATCACAAAAGCCAGATCTCTCAAATGAGGCTGAAAGTGAAGCCTCACCATCAGCGGTGCTGCAAGCAGAAGAGGTGAAAGTTGGACAGGACACATCACATGCTACCTCGCAGAGTGAGACGTCTGCAGCAGCCGAGACGAGCAATCTACCTCTTGAAACCGCTATCATCGCAAGCGATCAATTGACTTCGGCTTCGTTGGCCCCCATCTCGGCGCCTGAGGGTCAGCGATCAACGGAGGTTCTAGATGCTGCAGCTGCGATACCTGCCCTCGCGGTCGAGCCGCAAGAAGCCTCGGACGCTCAGTCATCAACGCCGACCATAGAGACAGATGTATCTCAATCCGTTCCGAATCAAGCTGAAGTCGCGGACACCAAAAGCGACGCTGTCGTATCGGAGACAGAATCGAGACTTGGAGCAGCCTCACCAAGTACTACTTCGACTGGTACCGCCGCGGCGCAGTCGGCCCCTTTGGCCCCCGTACCTGTCAAGAAGTTCACTTCTTTGAACGTCAACAAAATCTTCCTAGAGAAGGCTAGCCCTACGCCAGCACACAACGTAGCAGCTGTTTCCCCTGCTGCTCCCAAAGCCTTGCCAAATGGCGGAGTGGGTCAAAGCAGTGAGTACAACGAGCCCCCCGCATTGATTTCCTCGTTGCGTCTTTTTTACCTTTCGTCCTCTACACACACTCCCTTGCAGATCGGTTCGCGTCGAGCTCTTCGGCTGCTTCAAGACTGACATCTGCGAAGCTGTCAGCTGCGGGCAAGCCTGCGCAGCCAAGCTGGGCATCAACCGCTCCTGTCAGCGCTACATCGCCCGGTCCCGGAGCTACGTCGGCTGCATCTCCCTCTCTTGGTCAAGCTGCATCTTCTACCGCCGTAGCCGGAAATGGAGCGGGTGGCAGTAGTGTCGCTTCTGGCGTGACACCCCGACTGAGCACCTCACTTAGCTCGTCTGCAAACAACCGCTCGTCCTCGCCTCGCTTGACTCTGTCCGGCACTGAATCTGGCGGTACCACTGCTACTAATCGCGGGAGCCCGAGTCTGAGGAATGCAACACTCGGATCGCTGAACCGCTCTGGCAGCCCGGCGACCTCGACAGGATCAGGTAGCGGAGGCTCGACCTTGGCGCCGTGGGCAAATCTCAAAGCAGGCACCGCATCCTCTTCGACCTCGAAGTTTGGAGGCTCTGGCAAGTCGCCTTACGCCAATCCCGACTTTCCAACAGCTGCAGAGGCAGCGGCCGTAAAGAAAGCTCAGGAAGAAAAGGAGAAAGCTGAGGCCGCAGAAGCTGCTGCCAGGCATGAGCAACACCTCCGCAGTCTTGATCGCTTCCGTGGACAAGCTCTGGGAAGCGGCAAGCATTGGGACGAGATGGAAGATGAGGATGGAGGCTTCCTCGACGAAGTCGTTCAATTCGCGGATGGTACTCAGTACAAAGTACAGGCTTCGAAGAAGGAGAGTGAAGGCATTGCTGATGGAAATATGGCAGCAGCCCAGCAGACCGGGTCACCAGTCACGAAAGAGGAACGTTTCAAGGACGTCGATCACGATCGGAGCTGGCCGTTGCGAGGCGGTCCTGCCTCCTTGCAGCCTCCTACGCAAAGCGCTCCAACTGTATCGCCATCGCAGCCCTTGGCAAGACGTACGACTACCCGAGAGACACTGGACATTACCTCAGGCGCAGCATCCATCTCACTAGATGCTCAACACGCATATGACCCTCGTGGTGGTCTAGGCGGCTCCAGAACAGATCGCGGATGGGGCGCAAGAGGTGGGAGGGGCGATCGAGACGAGGCGGGCTACGGTGGTAGCGCCAGCAGAGGCACCAAGGCAGGCCCTGACCCAACAACGTCCGCTGTTCGTGCGTGGGGTCCACTGGCGGTGCGTCAGCAGTCCCTCAACCCCGAAGCCGCCCGTGCGCAAGCGGCGGCAGCTGCAGCAGCTCCTCCGTCAGTCACTTCGCCAGTGGCAGCTCCTGCTGCATCAGCTGCCAATCCTCGCTCTCCTGTGGCACCCCCTGCTATGGCCAGCCCAAACATGGCGAGGAGAGAGCCTCAAGCGGACCCTGCGTTGGCAAAGGCCGCAACACCGTCGGCCAGCCATGCTGGAAGAGCACTACCTCCCCATCTTGCGCTACGTCAGGGGCAAATGCAATCGCAGCAACCTCAGGTCCACGCCAACCGGTCTATCTCCGCTACCCTTGACGAACAGAAGTCCCCACAGGCAACAGGACTTGAGTCGAGACCACTGCAGCAGCAAGTGACCAACGCTCCGCCTTGGCAGACACAAGCGAGTGCCGGCCGAACACCTGCTCAATCGGAGCCTTCACCTGCAGCTAGCTCCTCGACAACACACCCCGTTGATTCTACAGCAGACGACCGAGGAGAAATGCTCTCTGCTGCCGAGAGAGCGCGAAGGCGCCGGCAAGAAGAGGAAGAACAAAGAGCAGCCCAGAGGGAACGCGCCAAGCAGAAAGCTCTTGCCATCGAAGAGAAGATGCGGAAGGAGGCAGAGCAGAAAGCAGCAGAAGCTGAACAAAAGCGGCTACAGGAAGAAGCAGAGCGAGAGCGGCAACGGGCTAAGAAGCAGGAGGAGGAAGACAAGAGGCGAGCTGAAGCCGAGCGCAAGCAGAGACTTGAAGCAGAGCAGGCTGCAGCAGTGGCCAAGAGAGCTGACAATATCTGGCGACCAAGGGACAGTCGCTCGACAGAGGCGGCACCGCTGGCCAATGGCCGAGCAGTGTATCACGGCCAGGAGGTGCAGCCACCGCAATCTCAGACCTCGCCAGTCCTTTCACCGAGCGATGGAGCAACCTCTTGGCGCAGACAAGCTCCGACGACACCGGCAGCTCCATCACTGCACAGGGGCCAATCGCGGCAGCAGGAGCCCTCTTCCCCCACAAGTGCCGTCACATCGCCTCAGCGTCTGCTGCTCAAGCGGCCTTCAGCATCAGCTGCTTCTTCCGCAGAAGGCATGGCTAATTTGGACGATGTCATGGGCAGGATTCGTGGTGCAATGCAGCAGCAACAAGAGCAACAGCCGCGACTGCAAGCTCAAGGAAGCTCTGTGCCGGCGGACAAAGTTTCAGGTCAGGTAGCTGCGCTTGTTTCACCGCCAATTGCCAAGGCGATGCCGACGACCCCATCAATCGTTCGGCCTCCGCATCTGCTCGTGAACCAAGAGCGCATTGCGGCGGCAGCAGCAGCAGCAGCTGCTGCAGTCAAGAGCCAACAAGAGCCAGCGGGGCAGTCCGAGCAGAAGCCTGCCAGGCAAGCCGGGTCAAGATTGGCCCAGAACGAAGGACCACGTCCCCCTCCTTCTGCGCCACAGCCTGATAGACAGGTGGTTCGGCCTGCTGCTCCGCCTAAGTCCGTGCTACCCGAGCCATTCGTCACCAAGATTGAGCCTCCCGCAGAACAGGCACCGGTCTGGAACAAGTTCAAGGTGTCGTTGAAGACTTCGACAGCCGTCACGAAGAAGGGTACTGCACATATCAGCAATGCTCAATTCAAGGCCGAGAAAGCTCGAAGGAGCATGTTCGCACAGACGGATCCTGCCGCCCCTGCTATACTGACGTGGGAGCCAGCTATCCCTGGCCTGTCGATCAGGACATTGAGCCGCGATGATCAATTCTTCCCGAAGAAGTACAAAAAGGGCACAGTCATCACTGGGGTGGTCTTGCCTAACAAGAGGCTGTCTGCCGCCCCTCTGGCTGTGCTATCAGTACCTCGGCATTCCGCGGGAATCGCTGCTGCCAGTGATATCCCAGCCGCAAGCGGTGCAGCAAAGGTCCCTGTGGCTGTGAAATTGCCTGGATCTGCCAAGGCAGTCCCTTCTGTGGCTAGTACCATGGTGCCAACGGACACTCCGTCTGTGCCAAGCATCCCGACTGAGCCAGCCTCCATGCGAGCTAAGAATTTGGGAACCAGCGCTATCGGTTCTGGCATGATGCAGGATGGCTTTGCCGGCCCCAAGATCAGCCAAAGCATGGGTGGCCATGCTCCGGGTTCTTTCGACTATCTCTCTTCTTCGGCGCATTCCGGACTGGATGTTGCCAGCTCTATGCTATCAGCAGCCCCCAGCAGGAGTCCTCTGCAGCGTGGACGTGGCTCAGGGGAAGGCGTGGCTTTCGCACAGAGTCTGGGCGGTGGCTGGAACGCAAGCTTACTCGCAGGCGATGATGCCGGCGGTGTTGGATCAGCAGGCAGCGCATCGCCGGTCAGCTTCATGGTTCACAGTGAGCTCGACAGCTCAACGGGGCTGGCGACAAATCCTACTGCGATTCCTGGGCTCACCGATGCTCTGCCCTCCTCAGATGCTTTCTTGAGCTCAGCAGCCGCAAAGTCATTGTCTACAGGAGCTCCAAGCGCGACAGCCCCAGTGTTCCACTCCACAAAGCCATCCATCTCGCATCTGTCATCTGCTTCGACTCCTCACACCACGACACACACTCCTCTGCTACCTCCTGCCAGCGGTCTGGGTTCTGCAACGTGGGGTCAAGGCCCGCTCACCTTCCTCGAGGCCACACCCAACGCTCGTGGCTCGTCACTTCACGCGAACACCGCCAGCGGCGATCAAGGGAGGATCAAGGACATGTGGGCACGTTCCGATGGCTACGAGTATGGCTATGGCCCTAGCGCTGGAGCTGCGGGTAATACCAGTCTGAGTATCGGGGCAGGTGGATCGACACACAACTCGCTAAGGGACATTGGCGATGATTTCTTGCCATCTACCCTGAGGATGTCGCTGAACGACTTTAGTGATGGAGCCGCGACGGCTACTCCTGGCGGTGGTGGATCTGCATCCGCTCCGAGCGGTTCGCCCAATCTGATGCGGTCGCCCGCTCACAATCGATTTGGAGGCAACGCCTCACATCACCAGCAGCAGCGAGGTCTTCCTGCCCATCTGCAGCAGCATCAAGGAGGGTCTCATCAACAGTCGGCATCTTCCTATGGCGCAGGATCCTATCTAGACTCCTCTTCAGCAGGCACGGGAAGCGGCTACCAATCGAGAGGCAGGGGTGGTCACCAGTCTGCTTTCCAGTACGGGCATCAGCCAGGGGCCGTCTTCAGCACCTCGCTAGGTCCAGTGGAAACAGCAAGCTCTTCTGCCGCACTGGGCACCAGCAACTTCGACCCTACCGTTGATGCCTTCACCTCTTCGACGACAAAGACGCCCTATGGCTCTTGGGCCGCGCCTACTTCCTCGGCCAGTACACCCACGGGCGGCAGTGGTGCTTACGAAGGTTACGTGAGCTCCAACAGTAGCAGCGCTTTTGGTCGAGGGGGACCGTACCGATCTTACCAACCACAAACGACGAGCTCTAGCAATGCTTCTTCGTCCTTTGGCAATGCTGCCTCGACTAGGGGTGGTGCAGTATCGGGACAAGGAATGGGGCAGGGCCATACTCAACCCTCCCCCTTTGCGAGTCGAGGACCTGCGCCTCACATGCTTCTGCAGCAACAGCAGCAGCAGCAGCAGCAGAGGCAGCAGGGAGAGGAAAGCTCTCATGCCTACGGCGGCGCTGGTGGCGCTAGCGGTGGCAGACTAGGCTATGGTGGACGGGGAGGAGGAGGAGCAGCGGGAGGTGCTGGCAATGTCACCGGCGGTAGCGGTAGCGGGAACGGGACTGGCACTTCGGGCAATGTTGACTCGACTGCCGCACTTTGGCAGTGAGCAGGAAGGCAGCTCGTACACTGCAGGGGACTGGGAAGCGGTCTGAGTAGGACATACACGGGGGTGAGCAAAGGAGCGAGACGAGACGACTGTCGATAGAGCAGGACGACAGGCCAGGCGCCGTGGCGGAGAAAGTCTGATCAGCTGCTCTCGCACTCGGGTTGCTCCAATTCCCCCCCTTTCCCACTCCTGCCTCGACTGTTCTTAGCTGTCCTTCAGCTCTTCATCATCGATTTCTTGAATCTGAAACTCTTCGACTTTTTTTCGAACTTTGATCACCCACGCTTCTCTCTCCTGGCCTGTCTGTCCGTCCGTCTTGCTTTCTCTCCTCCGAATCAACAAGGCAAAAAGGATATAGACATGAGATTGCGAGGGAGAAAGTATAAGATGGGTCGAGGCGGAAGCAGGAAGCTGAAAGTGGCCCGAGGCAAGCAAGGAAACAGTGTATGGATGTATGGATGTGGCCTGCAAGCCAAGCCTTTGGAAATTGTCCCTTGGTCTCACTCAGGTCGAGATGCGCAAGACCAATCGTCACTGACCACGCTTTGCAGTGTGATGACTGTCTCTTCTTAGATCCAGCCTTGAGGCAAAGCTAGGCTCGAGCTAGGATCCAGTCGATTGCGTAATTGATTGACTATCGTAGGGATGAGGAGAGACAGAACTTTGGTCGTCAATTCTAATTCGCACGGCACCTCTCCCTTTGCTTCTTCAACTCACATCTTTCGGGATCCCATCAATGTCCAGCATAAGTGAATGCAGTGCCTTTGGGTATCCCTTCCACTCGACGTCCTTTGCTCCTCCCTCCTTGAGTAGCTGTACAAGCTTCTTACTTCCCTCTGGACTAGTAATCTTGTCTTCCTCTCCATGTAGCGCCAACAAGGGTACTTCATTTGCCATGAAATATCTATACCCATCCGTGACAATCTTTGGACCTCCTTCAAGTGGTCCAGCAATACTCTTCACCCTAGTCCAAGGATCAGCATATTCGTCTTCATCGAGGCGTCGTTGTTCCTCTGGATCTCTAGTGATTTCTTTGACATTTAGTCCAGCATCGTACTTGACGCTTGGCCAAACACGGAGTACGAGTTTTAAGAGGGAGACGAGGAGAGAGGGTGGAGGGACGGTTAGGGTGATCCAAGGTGACCAGAGGACCGCCCCACCTGTTACGAGGGAGGTGACGCCAGCGAGGTGTTTGCCTTCGGGTGAGTCTGGTGAGCGAGTAAAGAGGGCTGCAGTAATCCCACCGCCCTGTAGCAACAAGGAGAGAGTGAAAGGAGAAGACAAGGATCAGTCACTGCCATTCTCTTCCAACTCCAACTCTAGCTCCAGTTGTTCAAACTCACCATGCTATGTCCCATAACAAACAACTTGATCTTTCCCTCTCCATACTTTTCTCCCACCCATCTACTCTGTTCTTCAATCACACTCCTCGCATCTCTAAATTGCAATGCCCATTCCGTATCTGTATAATTCTTCTTGAATCCACCTTTTCCAGCAGCAGCCGTTTTCCCAAATCCCCTCTGATCAAAAGCAATTGCCTCTACACCTCTAGCAGCAAAGAGGGTGAGCATACGAGCGTAAGGGCCCATGTGATCTACGAATCCATGGAGATAGACGACGGTTGCTCGAGTGGGGACGGTGGGTGGGGGATGGTAGCGGGTGTAGTAGAGGGGGAGAGAGTCAAAGGCGGGCAGAGTGCCGGTGGTGGTGCTGCCGGCGAGAGAGGGGGGCACGGGGTAGTCTAGTGGACCTGGAGTGGAGACGGGCTCAGAGGCGGGGGCGGAGGTGGACATGCTGGGCGTAGCACGAAGCCAAGATCAGCTTAGCGTGGTATGGTATGGTATGGAGTATGTCAAGGGGAGAGGAGGTGGAGGATATCGTCTATGATGTGTGCAGGGTATGGTAATGGTCCCAGGAAGGGGGGGTTCTATGTACCTTTGCCGCGGCTTCTGGCGGGGGAATCGGTGTGAATGTGCATCTGTGCCTGCATTCGCAGCTCCGCTCCGCTCAGCTCGGCCACACGCAGATCCGCCCACGGTGCCCCGCAACCGCACACACGCTCACGCCCACGTTCAATACCACCCTCAGAGGCCACCATTGTATATCTGCTCACAGACCAGGCATCACCTTCTTTGATACTTGGAATTTGATATTGGCAAATCGATGCAGCCCTCTTACTGCATCGCTTCTAGATCGAGGAAGGAAACAGAAGGGTCCACTTCACACTTTCTGGTTCACAGAGCATCAGCTCAACGCCTGCCATCTCCACAGGCTTCCCTTTCTTTTCTTCCTTCTCCCACTGGTCCTGCCTTGCCTCTAAGCGAGACCAGCCTCCTCCATGGCCTTCTTCATCAGAGCACCAATCTGCGCAGGCGACCTGGCCACCTTGACTCCCGCCTTTTCCAGCGCCTTGATCTTGTCCTCACCTCCACCCTTTCCACCAGAAATGACGGCTCCAGCATGACCCATGACTTTACCCTTGGGAGCCGTCAGACCGGCAATGAAGCCCACTACGGGCTTGGGCTTGGCGCGAGAAGCATTGTGCTTCAAGAGGTACTCGGCGGCTTGCTCCTCCATGTCTCCTCCAATTTCTCCAATGACCACTAGTCCCTCTGAAGCGTCGTCTTCCAGCAGCAGCTTCACCAGGTCCAGCGTAGTGGATCCGGGGAAAGGGTCACCTCCGATTCCCACACAGATGGACTGACCGAGCCCCACGTTTGTAGTCTGTGCTACGGCCTCGTAGGTAAGTGTTCCAGAGCGGGATACGATTCCAATCTTTCCCGGTGTGTGGATATGTCCGGGCATGATTCCAATCTTGCAGCCCTTTGGGTTGATCACACCAGGGCAATTGGGTCCCACTAGACGAGACTTGCTCTGTGCTCGCAGAGCGTGAGCTACACGGATCTCATCTGCCTGGGGGATACCCTCGGTGATGGCGACGATGAGGGGCACTTCGGCCTCGATGGCCTCGATGATGGCGTCGGCTGCGGCGGGTGGGGGAACATAGATGACGCTAGCGTGTGGGTTGGTCTCCTTCATTGCCTCTCTCACACTTCCAAAGACGGGCTTGCCCAGGTGAGTCTGACCGGCCTTCTTGGGTGAGACTCCACCGACGAGGTTGGTGCCATAGGCAATGGACTGCTCGCAGTGGAATGTGGCTGTCCCACCTGTGAAACCTTGACAGATGACCTTTGAGTCGGCCTTGATCATGAGATTCTTGAGAGTATCTTCATACGAGGAGCGAAGGGCCGTGGTGGAAAAGCAAGCTGCGCCGGCGGCGGGGGAGGCGGTGCGTGGAAGCGTACGCAGCGCAGAGAGGGTGTGACGAGCGAGCATGATGGGTGGGGCGGGGGAGGTGCAGCTAGGAGCAGGGTGTTGGTACGAGGGCGGGGGTAAGAGGAACAAGAAGGATGACTGGCGATCCTCGGTGGTTCCCGCCTTGGCTCGTCTCCGCGTCTGGCCTCCCAAGCGGGCGGCGGGGCAGCCGGCACTCGCCTCACCGCGCAACGCAGAGGCACACAGGCGCACCCACACGCCCACTCACCCACACGCCAAGCGCCCCTCGTCGACGGAAAGGGGGAAATATGCACAAAAGTCACATCCACCGCACTGTTCACCCGCTTCTTCCGCGGGGCGACGTACGAATAACGCATATATCCACACCAAGGGGGGAGCAAGGACACACCATGGCAGCAGCAACCGCAGCAGCAGAAGCACGAGATACAAGCAGTGAGCTGCCCAGCTCAAAGCTCGGAACACAAGAGTACTGGGACTCGGTATACCAGTGAGTACGCAAAGGTAGGAAATGGCGCTACTTTTCCCACACTCATCTTCTCCCCTCCTCCTCTCCCTCTTCTTCTTCTTCTTCTAGGCGCGAAGTATCCAATTTCGCATCCGATGGGGATCGCGGTGAAGTATGGTTTGGACAAGAGGCAGCAAAGTCTATGCTGGAGTATCTGCGCTCCCACTACTCTGCTTCCTCTTCTGCGACCTCGTCGTCGTCGTCTCCAACGATCCTTGATGTAGGGACCGGCAATGGACATCTCCTCTTTAGTCTTTGTGGAGTCAAGGATGACGAGGATGAGAGCGATGAGAGCGATGAAGATGAAGACGACGATGAAGAGAAACTCGACGGCAAAGACGGAAGCGGTGCAAGATCCTCCCGCAACCAGCTCATCACTTCTCCAGACTATATGTGCGGCTGCGACTACTCGGCCGCCAGCGTACAACTCTGCAAGGACATTGCCGCCTCGGTGCAAGGTAGTACACAAGCAGAGGTGGGCAAGATACGTTGGGAAGAGTGCGATGTACTTAAAGACGGGGATGTAAAGCAGCTCAAGGAGATGGCGGGACGGATACGAGGGGAAGAGAGCTCGCGGGATGGATGGGATATTGTCCTGGACAAGGGGACGGTGAGTCTTGCAGCGCAGACCAGGCAGAGGAACACCTAGCGCTGACTCTTGGCTCACCCCGATTCGAACTTCGTCCACCTCTTGCCCATAGCTCGATGCTGTGAGTCCTCCAAACTGCACCATTCCTCCTTCATCTCATCTCAATCACTCACACCCCTCTTCCCTCTTCTCCTCCCGGCTCTTCGCAGATCGCCCTCGCCTCTAGTGCGCCCAGCGCAGGTACCACACCCCTCAACACCTACCTCTCCGCCCTCGGCACCCTCACAACACCCGGCGGTCTCTTCCTCATTACCTCTTGCAATTTCACCGCCGAAGAGCTAGTGGCTAAACTTACTCAACCCCGGGCACAGGCACAAGTTGACCAAACTGGCAGCGGTCCAGCCACAGCTGCCTTTGAACATCTGGAGACGTTGCCTGCGAAGCGACAGTTCATGTTTGGCGGCAAGAAAGGGAGCACGACGGTCTGTGTTGCTTTCAGGAGACTGAGGGAGTGAAGGCAGCGTCGAGCAACCGATCGCAATAGGTTATGATGGGTAGTACATAGCATTCCTCAGATGTGGTGCAATGTCAAATGTCAGGTGACAAAGGATAGTGGTGCTGGGTGCTTGGCGTGAGAGGTGATATCCAAAGGACTTCTCAATAGCTCAGCCCCTCTCTCCATCTCTCCCTCCTCTCTCACTCCGACTTCTTCAACTCCTCCTGAAGCTCCCCCACCTTTTGCTCCGTGTTCCCCAGCTTACTTTGCTCCGCCTCCAACTTCTTTGCCAGACTATCCACCCTAGCCGCCACTCCCCTCCCTCCCACTTTACTCAGCTCCACTAGCATCTGCAATTCCTTTTCCAAATCACGAATCGCCGCGTCACTCTTTGCCATGGAACTCTTTGCGTCCAGCAGCTCCTGTGTAAGACGGAAAGTGCGGTCGGAGTGCACTAGATCCTTCATTGCCTCGAGGAGGACGGGGCGACCGGCGCGGATCAGGCTAGGTCGACCATCCTTGTGTCGCACGCTAATCAGTTCCGCCTCCTCCATTGCGCGCAGCTTGCCCTCGTCGCCCTTGAATGCGCCCGAGTCAGAGTGGAGCATCCAATGGTAGGGTACTGAGCCGTCCTTCGACGAGGCCAGAAGACGAATTACACTCCAGGCCGTGGACCGTGACCAGGGAAGCTGAGAGGAAGTCGAGGCAGTGTCGGAGGATTCGTCACCGAAGAAGGACTTGCGCAATTCGACGGTGGTGCGGGTGATCAGCTCAGATACCGCCGCGGGGACAGTCTGGCCCATGACGACTTTTTGGAGC
This sequence comes from Microstroma glucosiphilum, assembly GCF_003144135.1. Classification (NCBI taxonomy): domain Eukaryota; kingdom Fungi; phylum Basidiomycota; class Exobasidiomycetes; order Microstromatales; family Microstromataceae; genus Microstroma; species Microstroma glucosiphilum. Next base: position 82,740 of record NW_020289928.1, on the reverse strand, counting down.
AGACCTTCCAGATCGGTCAGTCGACCGCCGAGCTTGTCCACCCACTGAGCATCTTCCTCTGGTAGGACTTCGCCCGAAGCTGGGACAGCGGCTTGGACTGGTCCAGCATTTGAAGAGGGCGCATTTCCGAACAATCCGCTCAGGGAGGAGGAGAGACTCTCCTCCATCGATGGGTCGGTCGATGGGTCGGGTGTCTCGTCGGAGAGCGACGTCTGCCTTTGCGCCAACTGCGCATCGAGTCCTCTCGCCTCGCTCAAGCGAGTCCGCACAAATTCTCTCGCCTTGCTCTTCTCGGCGTCGGCCAAGACTACATTGTTGGCAGGCCTCGAGTCAGGCAGGGCTCGGCCAATCTCCTTTGACATTGCCACTGGATTGTCCGAGACGAAGATGACGTGGGCCAGGTCTGCAGATACGAGCTGGGAAGACCAGTCGACGAGGATCGAGTAGAGCAAGGGTGAGCGCAGAGACTTGAGGTGGAAATTGTCGATGATGATAATGGGCGACTCGAGGGAGATTCCGTCATCTTGACCCGACTTTTTAGGTGCGGGACGTGCTCGCCTGCCAGTTCTGTCTGTTGGCAATTTGCTCCACTTGCGCCTTGTATCTGCAGCTAAAGGTCCATCGTCGCCCTTCTCTTGGCCCAACAAGTTCATCTTCTCCTCCGACTCTGAGCTTGTCAAGAGATCGTTATCCTCTTGCTTGGTCGAATTGCCATCGACAGATCCGGCACTGGGCGGCGGCACGTTAGTGCCATTCACAGGGGAAGTCGAAGTAGCCGCACCTGACCTCCGCAGAACTTTCCTCTCCCGCTCTACCCTCTTCTCTTCCTTACGCTTGACATTCTCCAGGGCGGCTTTCGTCACCGCCAGAATCTGGCTCAGCTGCTCCTCGGTGGGTCGTGAGAAGCCAGCCTTGCTGCCAATGAGGCCTACCGAGGCCAGATCGATCATCGAGTTGAGGGAGTTGAGCCAGCCAAAGACGGGCCAGTATCCAGTCTCGCTGGCCAAGGCTGCGATGATTGCAGTGTCTAGCTTCCCGGCCCCGTCCTTGCTGCCATCACCGATGCTGAGAGCTGGACCTGGACCGGAGCTCCCGACACTGCGAGCGATCTCGGCGCAATCGATGCGCAGCACCTTTACGCCCTTTGGAATTGCCTCTTCCAAGAGATTGTGCTTGCCGCTACCTCTGGGTCCAGAGATGGTGATAAATGTCTCTGGGCTCTCCCTCAACCAGCCTTGGATGTCCTCTTTTGCAGCCCTCCTCTCAAACCAATCCACCTGGCTCTTGCTCTCGTCTTTGCCGTTGCCCTCTCGGAGGAGATCAACGGTATTGGCCTTGAGCCAGCTGTACAAGCGGTAATTGTCGAGGTCAAATGTACGACTCAGCTTAGACTCGATGAAGAAGCCGCGGATAGGATCCCACACGGCGTAGGAGAGGCCACCCAGCATAAAGGCGAGAATGGGAAAGACGATTCGAGGATGATTAGACGTCCAGTCCCATGCCTTCTTTGCTCGTTCACTCTCCTTGTAATTGATGATCAGCCGAGGACCTTCCCGGACTTGAACGCCATGGGCGCAATTGCGAGCAGAGGTGGCGGAGCGCATGCGGGAGAAGAGGACAAAGGCTTCATTGGCCTTCTTCTCGATGGAGACGATGCGACCATAAGGGCGCAGGATGCCCCACAGAGCCTCTTCGGAGAGATCACCGCCAACGAGTGTGATTTTCAAGGTCGAGGATGGAAAGCGATTCAGATCTTCCAGCCAAGGCTACGGACAAAGTAACGAAGAGTGTATGAGCGGTCAGCCGAGATTTGGAGCAGCCCCAGACAGGGAAGCTCACTCACCTTTCCCTTGACTACGTGCACACTGGGGATGGAGCCCCAGCTCAGCAGCAGGGCCTGATTGGGGTTGTACGCCCTCTTCAGCCCCTTTTTCACCGCCGTCTCGATATCAAACAGAGCTGGGTCTGGAGTATCTGCGGGCGTGGCAGGCAATGGTGCGCCTTTCGGGGTATATGTAAAGGAAAGGAATCCACCACCGTCTTTCAGCCTAGCTTCTGCTCCAATGACCTCAAAGTCATGTCCAATGAGATCCTTGTCCGGCAGACTGTTCCTGAGCTTCTCCTTGAGAGAATCATGGTTAGTCGCAACGAACCAGTGCCGGATGTCCCAGAAGCCGAGCCTGATGGGGAAGAGGGAGTCAAAGTATAGGTATCCGATCTGGCCTTGGCGAGATGCGGGAGAGTCCGGGGCCAAGTGTTCTGTTTCTGCGGGGGTGAGTGTTGCACCGGGCAGCTCTGCTGTGCTTAGAGAACGGCTGTTGACGCTGTTGCTGCTGCTGCCCGTACTTGCGCGAGGAAACGTTCTGGGTATCGTACGAGTCGTTGCATGGTGTCGCTGTTGGATGCTGCAGGATGGAGTGGCCAAGGCCTGCCGCCTTGCCGCGCCCAGTGCTGTGCTCCTGACGAGGCTTGTGGCTGCCGTACGCTGCGAGAGTGCAACGCTACCAGTGCGCCTCAGCAGGAGGTAGGTCATGGTCGATGGGGGAGATGGCGAGGAGATGGAGTCACCTGACGAGGCTCAAGGGGGAAAGTAGACGAGGAATGGCTCCACCCACTTCCTCGGCCATCGTCATTTCCCACGGCAGCGCTCGCGTGGCAGTGCACGGACACACGCCCGCAACGCAGGAACAAGAGGGGCACTCGCAAAAGGGGGAGAGATCGTTCTGCCCACCGCGAGGCCAGGCTGCTTGTCATACCATACCTGGATACCAGAGGGATCCTCTTGACAAGCTGCTGCCTGCTGCTTTCCTTATGTCTAGCGCCCACCCCAAAGTCTACCTTATTAGCGGTGCTTCCCGTGGCATCGGCTACGCTCTCATCGAGCAAATCTCCCAGCGGCCCAACCACATCGTCTACGCAGCGGCTCGCGATCCTACCAATGCCGTCGCCCTGAATAAGCTAGCAGAATTGCGGCCAGGAGCGGTCAAGGTAGTCAAGCTGGTGGCCGGCTCCGAGGAGGATGCAAAGCTCATCATGGCGCAGGTGCGTTCCGCTGAAGGTCACCTCGATGTAGTCTTGGCTGTGTCCGGGGTCGCACTGTGGCAGCACTATGCGCCGGTCAAGGACTGCACAAACGAGTCGATCATGGAGCACTTCAACACCAACCTGATCGGTACTGTCTCACTCTACCGCAACGCCTATCCTTTACTCAAGGCTGCGCCTCGTGGGGCCATCTTCATGCCCATGAGCTCCACGATGGCGTCCATCACCAAGGCGGGAGAGTATGCATTCCCCTTGTGTGGACTTTCGATGAGCAAAGCGAGCATCAACATGCTTGTGCGCAACATTCACCTCGAGTCAGAGGAGGAAGGCTTCATCGTCTTCCCTATGGATCCAGGATGGGTGAGTAGACCCTCGAGAGTAAGAGGTGGCACACGTGAAGAGATTGAGGAGCTCACTCGGCTCCCATATCTTTGACAGACACAAACCGACAATGGCAATGGCAATGCAAAGGCTTGCGGGATGAGCGAGGCCCCCACCAAGCTGGAGGATACCATTGCTGGCGTTCTCAAGGTCTTGGATGCTGCCAAGCGTGAGACACATGGTGGTGTATTCCTCAACTATCGCGGCGAGGTGATGCCGTGGTAAATCGGGCCCGCCACGATCCTATTGGGCACTAGAGACTTGTGCAGTGAGTGTGGGCGTCGTCGGTTCAGACCCGCCTCGTCTCGTTTCATTGCGTGAAGCGAGGGATGCGCCTGCTTTCCGCTGCTTTCCCGTCTCGCGCCTCCGCCATCCGGCAACGGCCCGTCCCCGTCGGTGGCCCGTCCTTCCGGAAGATCGCCGAGGGGAGCGTCAGGCCTGGAAACCACTTGGCAAGCGGTCGTACCTGGTTGGTGCCTTATAACACATCACTTTCCTCAAAGCAATGATAGAGGTCCTCAATCGCGTTGTCTCTTGGAAGACTTTTCTTCTCGTCGTCATTGATACAATAGCACATCGCACGCACAAGTCACCACCATGTCTGCTTCCTCCTCGTCTTCCAGCTCCACACTCGCCCGCGAACAGGCCATTTTCGATGAGCTTGACCTACCCCTGAAAGCAGGCTCCGCCTCTGAGGTACCAGGCATCTTCGACGGAGATTGGAGAAGAGGTGAGGCAGATCACACTTTGAAGAGCTATGATCCCTCCACTGGCAGACTTATGGCCACCGTGCAAGGCGTGAGTAACGCAAAGCTGCAGCGATGTCGACAGCCTCTTGATCGATTCTGACTGGGTTGCACGTCGAATTCCGCCATCTCCTTCAGGCCTCTGCTGCACAGGTCAGCTCTGCCCTCGGAGCTGCTCAAGCAGCCTTCAGAGTGTTCCGCAAGCTACCAGCGCCTGCCCGAGGCGAGGTGCTAAAAGACATTGCCGATGCCTTCACCCTTCAGAAGGACGCGCTCGGCGCTCTCGTCTCCCTTGAGATGGGCAAAATTCTGACCGAGGGTCGCGGCGAAGTTCAAGAAGTCATCGATCTAGCTGCTGTGGCCGTGGGTCTCTCCAGGACAATGGCCGGCTCCTACCTACCATCCGAACGTGCCGGCCATGTGCTCATGGAGAAGCCCAATCCCTTGGGCATCGTGGGGGTCGTAACGGCATTCAACTTCCCCGTTGCGGTGCACGGCTGGAACTTCTGCATGTCCTTCATATGCGGTAACGCAACGGTATGGAAGCCTGCTCCCTCTACGCCGCTCACCGCTATTGCCACTACAAAGCTCATTGCGTCCGTGCTCAAGAAGCACAACCTCCCGACTGCACTTGCCACCCTGGTCGCTGGGGATGTCGAGACGAGCAAAGCCCTCTGCGAGGACGAGCGAGTCCCGTTGGTCTCTTTCACGGGTTCAGAGACGATCGGAAGAATCGTAGCACAGACCGTCGCCAAGAGGCTGGGAAAGTGTATCCTGGAACTGGGCGGCAACAATGCCGTGACCGTCCTCTCGGACGCCAACCTCGACCTTGCCATCCCCGGTGTGGTGTTCGCGGCCGTGGGCACTAGTGGACAGAGATGTACCTCTTCCAGGCGAGTCTATGTGCATCGCGACATCGCCGATAGATTCCTGCAGCGCCTTGTTGGTGCGTACGAGCAGATTGCCAGTAAAGGCCTCATCGGCAGTGCGGTGCATGATCCAAAGGCCCTAGCCGGACCACTGCACTCCCCCACTGCGGTGGCAAAGCACAAGGAGACTCTCGCAGCCATCAAGAGTCGCGGTGGTCGGATCCTCTTCGGCGAGTCGACCGCCGTGCAGGACCTGCCAAGTCACCTTACCGGAGGCAATTGGGTCCAGCCCGCCATTGTCCTACACTCCAACTCGAGCGACGAGGCCTTTGCGGAAGAGGTCTTCTGTCCCATCCTCAACGTCTACATCATCTCCTCACTCGACGAGGCCATCGAGCTCAACAATGATGTGCGCCAAGGGCTCAGCTCAGCACTTTTCACGAATGACCACGTCAGTATCGGCAAGTGGCTATCGGCAGAGGGGAGCGACACTGGCATTGTGAATGTCAATGCGGGAACGAGCGGTGCGGAGGTCGGCGCTGGATTTGGAGGTGAGTACAGTGGACGATGCGGAGACTGCTCCCTCCTCAAGTGCTGACCGTGCTGCTCCTGTCTGCTCGTCACTACAGGCAACAAGGCTACCGGCTGGGGCAGGGAGTGCGGAGGCACCGCCTGGCATGCCTACTGCAGCTGGTCTACCTCCGTCGTCAACTACTCTAGAGAGCTGCCGTTGGCTCAGGGCGTGAAGTTCCACTTGTAGAGGCGCGATGGTCAATTGGTCTGCAGCGCGTAAATTTTTGTAGCCCAAGCATCTCATAGTGATTCCTCGAAATTTCTCGAAGAGTATTCAGCCACTGTACAGCATCGACTGCGATACAACCATTCACTTCAGCAGCAGGGGAATCCTTAGAATGTACAATCCATCCCTGCGTCGCGTTCCTCTCAGATCCAGAGATCTCCCCGACCATCGCTGACAGTGCTCGTGAGGTCGCCAAGACCATCAGGGCCGAAGGCATTGTCCTGCCAGGGCACATCACCTCCATCGATGGGATGTAGGAACCAATCGAGGAAGGAAAAGTCATTCTCCGGATTCGATGCCGTATTCGGTGGGGCAAAGGCATTCGTCGCGCTTCCACCAGCCGGCAGAGGAAGAGAGGCGCGTGACGGGGTCGCTTCTGATCGATCCGCCACAAATGGGGGAAGTGGCGAAAAGGAGGTGAGCGTTTCAGTTGCTCTGCCACCGGGCGCCTCAGCCAAAGCAGCCGAAGAGGCGAGGAGCGACAGTGAGCTGGTCACGTCGTTGACGTTGAATGGGGACTGCGCATTTCCGGGCACCGGCCCGCTCGCTCTCGCTGCATTGTTTGAGGTCTCTGGACGGGCATTGGCACCCGCTGCAAAGAGACTGTTGAGGACAGCATAGGCAGCAGCATCGAATGCATCTCGCACCTTGTTGCTGTTGCCTTGCTCGCCAGTGCCATCGTCTTGCACGATAGACAGCACTTCTAGCAGGCTTGCACATGACTGAACGTGCATTGTGATATCCACCAGCGAGACACCGGTGGGTATGGACAACATGTGCAAAGACTTGAGACTGTTGAGGAAACTCAGACCTGCCATGAAGACATGGTGTGTTGCTAGCCATGGGAAGTTGACGCGGAACGTGCGCCAGTTGAGCTTGTAGAGGCGGATCGTCTGTGCTGAAGAGTCGAGCGCTTCCAGGAGAGCCGAAACTCCTGGCACCGGAATGCGTGGTGATGGTCTAAACATCAAGGTCTTGGTGATGTGGAAGTTCAATTCCGTCCATTGAGCTGTAACGAACGGTGTGGCGACGTTGTACTGCTTTCTCCAATTCTCGAGCTTGTCGAGCCTAGAGCGTAGCCATTCGCCGATTGCCGGCTGGTCTGATCGTTCAGGATTGGAGACGTCATCATAAGCGTATAGATAGTGGTAAATTTCGCTCTGGAGCCTCCGTAGGCCCACGTGATTGACGAAGGAGAAGTGCGGCTTCAGTGGAGAGGGCGATTCACGGCCTGTCGTTGGCATACTGGGCGGCTACGAATGGGGAGTGACGTAAAGACGTCAGTACGAGCTTGTGTGTGTTCGCGATCCTGGCAGTCCTGCTCACCTTGGTAGAAATCCATGCGTCACTAATCGCAGTCGGTCTGGCGAGGGCAACTGCGAGGCTGACATCCAGACAGTATGCTGTCCAGAAGAGCCTGCGGCCCATCGTCGACGAGGCAACCGAGTCACTGATACCTTCTCTGTTCAGACTGAGTGCTGCCGCAAGACGCAGCGACTGACCGCTGAGTTCCCATGCATTGCCATGTTCAGGGAACAAAAGGACAAATTGAAGTTGTAGGAGGATGATCTGTAGCTTTGGAAGGTCTGTCCCCTTCATAGCCGCGGGCACATATACCTGAGCTGCGCGCCAGTGGGCTTGACCAGCTCGAGCTAGTTCTGAGGAGCGATGCTGTACTCTGGCCAGAGTGGCAAAGGCAAGGCCAATGACCAAGTGGACCTGGCACTTCTCGTACGAGTGAAGCGATGCACCGTTCCTCTCTCTGCCGCTACCGCTGCGCATTCGCTCGACCAGTTCGATGATGACGGCATCTTCGAAAACGGGGAGAGCATCGTTGAGGAAGCTAATGTACCTCCGCGCAAGTCGACCAACGAGTGCGGGGTCGTATGAGGGCAGATGAGTCCGTTGGCTGGGGCTTAGCTCGGACAAGTGTGCAACGGCGTCTTTGCGAAGTTCAGCGAGGCCTCGAAGCTCCACAGAGAGGTCACGATCGTAGGGTAGTGCATCGGCGGCTATGATATTGGTGGGACTTAGTGTTGAGAAGCCTTCGTTATTGGTCCTGTTGGCAGTACTGTATCTTCCTCGCTTGGGTGTGGGGGCGATCTCAGAGCCGGCAGGCGAGGAGAAGGATTCGCGCCCCCTACGTCTGGGGAAGTCTGCTGGTGGCAAGTGTGGATCCAGACCATCGACTGAGGATGTTGAGCTAGGGTTCGTCTGGCCAGACATGTCTGGGAACTGCGACCCTGCTCGACTCCTGGTCTCCGTCAGCTCTGCTTCCAACTTCTGCACGCGTTGCTGGAGCTCATACACCAGACTGAGGTGGCAATGAAAGAAGACGAAGTGATAAGCATCAATTGCGCCCAGAGAGAGAGTCATTGCATACTCCAACATACTCACCCTCGAGGTACGGATGGCAGCTGATCTCTGCCTACGCATTCCGCTCCCGCCTTGCCGCAAGGGTTGCAGTGAGGCAAGCCAGCATCGCACTGCGTCAAGCGAAGCGCAGGACATGGTCAGTAGCACATCTCGCATCGACGCTCCTCTGTACGGCTGCTATGCGGCCATCGCTGCCTCTGCGCCGCGTACTCACCTTGATCTTCCTCTGTTTGCAGCGATCACATGCTGGCAGCTTTGGCTTCGGTGGTGGCGGCGACGCGGGCGATGCCCCAGCTAATGCTCCGCGTGCCGAAGTCTCTGCCTCATTGGTGCTGTGATCCTGTCGTGGTAGCTGACGGAGATTGTCCATGGGTAGCCGACGATGGTGATGTGCCAAGGGCGAGATGCGAGGTGTGGTTGCAACGGAAGACGGCCCGTCGCCGTCCCAGGAGCAGACGCGGAAGACGGCAATTCCCCGGCGCGGGCCATGCCTCCACGACGGAAAGGGCCCCTGACCGATTTACTTATCAGCCGGGTGCTGACGGCGCATCGAGTGGTCGAGATAATGCTTGCACAGCTCACTTCTCCCGTCTGTAGCGATACCGATACGTACACAGTCAAACAGCATGGCAATCACATCGTCTCCTCTACCGTCGTCGATGGGTTGCAGCTCGCACCCTGGCGACGCCGGCGCGAGCTACGTTTCTTCAGATACGCTACGCACACGTTTCTCGACAGCCCTATCTACAATGTACAGGAACGAGGTGCCTTTGTACGGCGATCTTATAACTTTAGTGACCGACGTCAACCACGACGTCCTCTCAGAATCGGCTGCTCTGGACATTGACAAGCCCATCGCTGACGGCGATCTTATGCGACTCACACTCGAGAGACATGGCGCCATACGCGTCGGCACGGCAGCCGAGTTTGCCGTACTGGCCAAAATCTTTGTCCTGCTGGGCATGAGCCCAGTGGGCTTCTACGACCTATCTGAGTGTGGGTTGCCGATTCAGGCTACTGCTTTCAGGCCCATCGGTGAGGGTGCCTTGCAGCGCAATCCTTTCCGAGTCTTCACATCACTGTTGCAGCTGGACCTTATACCTGACGCTCAGTCTCGTCAGCTAGCCCAGTCAATCTTGCAAAAGAGGGACATTTGTCCAGATGCTTTGAAGCAACTATTAGACCGAATTTTTTCGGGTGTACAGGAGGGCAAAAGGCCACTTCTATCTGAGCAAGACGCTGCTGCCTTCATTCCGCTCGCCATCGACGTCTTCAGGTGGCACAGCAATACCACCGTGTCGCGACAAGACTACGACACTCTCAGGAAAGTCCACCCCCTCATCGCCGACATCTGTTGTTTCTCCGGTCCTCATATCAACCACTTGACTCCAAGGACGCTGGACATCGACGCGGTCCAAATTGGTATGAATGCCAGAGGGTGAGCATCGATTAGCACCGCTTCAGCGCCAGTGACCGAATGCTGACAACGTTGCCACATTGTACCTGTTCCGCAGCATTGATGCCAAAGAGATCATAGAAGGCCCTCCTCGGCGTGTCAACAGCATCTTACTGCGACAGACGTCTTTCAAGGCGCTGGAGGAGGCCGTGTACTTCCTCGATCAGTCGGCCGTGGGCGGCCGTACTTTGGGACACCATACCGCCCGGTTCGGCGAAATCGAGTCGCGAGGTGCGGCGCTGACCCGGAAAGGGCTGAGACTGTATCAAAGCATCATGAACAGCTTCATTCACTCCGAGCAGGAGGCCACTGAAGCTGACTCGACCTACCAGGACCGTCTAGAGGCTGCTTTCAGAAGCTTCCCAGATGATCTTGCTGCAATGCGTGAACAAGGGCTAGCATACTTTACCTACTCTCTGCACCGTGATGATACTCCAGCGGAAAGAGGCAAGGGGAGTGCCTCATTGTCAAGACGGTCGTCAGCGTCTGCACTTGATCAAGCCCTTGCACAGCACCGACTAGTGATTCGCTATGAGCCGATCACCTACGAGGACTTCTTACCGCAAAGCGCCGCCGGCATTTTCAGCTCAAATCTCGCATCATCCCCGAAAGAAAGCCCTGCCTCAAACCGATCATCACCCGTAGCTGGTGAAGGTGAAGACGACAAGAAGAAGGCGTTCGAAGAGCAGATCGGGCTCAAGATCGGCGACTACTTTGATCTGTACGAGGAAGCGCAGAGGCAGAGTGTCGAACATGTTGCAGACCGGCTACATCTATCATTCGAAGAAGTGCATGTGGCGCTTGTCGGTCGCAAGTGAAAGTTGAGGCGTATGAGATGTCCGAGCCCATGTATATAATGTCTTGCTATGATTTCGAGAATGTGAAGCTTGCTCCTGGAGAGAAGATGTGCGGACTGCATGAAGATCTGGGCCCTCTGTGTTTCGCGCCCCGCTCTCGAAAGAGGTGGAGGAGAAGTGAGCATTGCTGCACAGACCCGCCGGCTGACCTGACTGCTGAGTACTTCTCCATCTTCTTCTCCCCTCAGAGGACCGGCTGCCAAGCACTCACCCGCCCGTGACAGAGCAAGCGTACCCACACTCTTTGGCCTACACTCACAATGGTGATGCTCAGCACGGTCACAAAGGCAAACGAGTCCGTAGACTGCACAGGGCAGAGGGCCGTGGTAGCTGGGGCAACCCAAGGAATTGGTGAGAGAATCGGCGAAGTAGACAGCTCAGTCCGGGTTGCAGACTGGTGCGAAGCTGACCATGTCTTGCTTTCAACTTGTGCATCTGTCCGACAGGTGCTGGAGTGGCTCTCCGCTTCGCCCTGGCAGGGGCTTCAGTCTGGATCGTGGGACGTAGCGAAGAAAGAGCAAATGGAGTCCTGGAGAAGCTCAGGATGGCAAGTGCCGAGGCCCACCGTAGAAAGTCGGCATCAGGCAAGAGCCAAGCTCCAGACGATCATACATTCTTCCAAGCAGATCTGAGCAAGACAGAGGAGGTACAGAGGGTCGCAGGTGCAATCGCGGACAAGGCAGGAGAGGGAGGTGTGGACTGGCTTGTCATGACCCAGGGTGAGCAGCCCGCCCGGTGGATGTAGAGGAATTTGTTGACCAGTCTGAACTCACGTTCTCCCATATCACTCTTCTTGCCCAGGCGGACCGCCCACTGGAGTGCTAAAGCCCAAGGCATCGCCCGCTTCCCCCGAAGGCGGCTTTGCAGTAGGCGTCTTTTCGCGCTTTGGGCTAGCATACATCCTCACTCAGCGCAACGTGGTCACAAAGGGCATCTGCAACGTATCCGCTCCAGCTCAGGGAGGCAAGAAGCCACTAGACGTCGATGACCTGGATCTCACAAAGGCAAAGGCAAGGGGAGACCTGTTTGGCGGGTGGCTTAGTATTCCCACACAGGGTATGATTGGCAGCAGTGTCTTGGACTCAGTCACACAGGTCAGTCGAGTCAGTATGCAAGGTTCACTCTGAATCTATCACTGATGTTCTGCCTTCTTACTGGCATCCTGTCTGGTAATCGATGTTGTCTCTTTCTCCCCTGCAGACACTTGCCGAACGCAACCCAAATCTCGTGGTCTCGCATCTGTTTCCGGGTATCAATGGCACCGACGCCGTTTCGAACCAAGGCTTCCCCTCTATTCTTGCTTGGGGCAGCAAGCTAGCCACCTCCCTTGGCCTGCTCTACAAGCCGGAGCCAGGCTCATACCCAGAGGTGCCCTTCTACTTGCACGCGAATCCAGAGGCGAACTCTAGAGTCCGCAAGGGCGAAGCCAACCTCTTCGGACCCACATTGAAGAGGTATGAGCCCATCAGCCCCAATGTACAGGACCCGGCAGTCAGGGCAAAGGTATGGTCAAAGCTGGAGAGTTACCTGGAGGCGGCGGGTTCGTGATGCATAGGCTGTAGCTCAGACTGAGTCTGCCAGGCAAGCAGGCCGTCATCACCAGAGGGGTTGCGCATCAATCGCTCATGTCACGCATGTCCAGTCATGGAATTTCATATTGGGTCCTTGACAAATGTATATCAGCGCGTTGTTGGGCTGATTCTAAGTATATGCGAGGTAGGCATCATCATCGGCAGGGAAAGGAGGGCGTTTACTTCAAAGTTGGCCAGGCGGCGCCATCTGTTGCGCAGATTACTCCTCAGCGGCACGTCGGCCATCGGAGCAAGGAGGGACGGAGTCACCTCCTCTTCAGGGATGACCAAGTCGAGGAGGGGGAGAGGAGGGGAACTCCCCAGTGTCGCCGTCTCTTCGTCCATGGGGGTGATTGGGGCCACTGACGCGGGGGATATGACGCCAGGGAACCAACGGGTTATCTTTCGGCGCATGCGACCAAGGGTCTTCGTAAGTTTGTCGTCGGCCATGACCGAGTCGAGGAGGAGGGGGAGGTGGGGAGGATGGGAACTCCCCAGTGTCGCCGTCTCGTCGTCCGTTGGAATGAGGGGGATAAGGGTCCTCGTATTCGTCTCGTCGAGGGTGACCAATTCGGGGAGGTGGAGAAGATGGGAACTCTCCGGTGTCTCCATCCCTTCGACCGTGCTTGTGGCCGGGAGGAGGATCAGCGGCCGCCACTGGCCCGCTTTCACCCCGTCGTCGTGCGAGATCCCAGAGGGGAGTTTTGTCGCTTCGGATCTGGAGGTCTCCTTTGGCTAACCCCAGAACTCCAATAGGGCTAGAGCTGACGAGAATGGCACATGTTGAAGAGAGCAGAACAACTAGCAGAGTCTTCCAAAGTGCCGGAAGCTGCATGATCGGCCAAAGGTATTGAAAGTATGCGGCTGCTGAATGGAGTGGGAAGAGATTGATGAGGGAAGTGATCGTTGAATACCGTCTTGAGGGCGACCTTTTGTAGGGCGCAAGGAGGCCATGTCCCCAGCCTCGATCTTTCATGAGCGGGCCGAGGTATCAGGAACACTGTGCCTGTACCCCTGATTGCTGAGTAGCAGGCGCCCACTTATGCCCTGCATCTGGCACCACTCGAGGGTCCTTCGGGGATGCTCATGAACCTCCAACGTCCTTATCCGGAGCCACGATGTCGCGATAGCAGGCACGGGTCAAACTGGTGGCTACCTTGCCCACTCGTCAATGTAAGTGGGCGATGGGAGGGCCCCGTCGGTGCTGTGACCTTCGGGACCAGGGACCCGGCTAGGCACAGCTCGCTCAGTCCCACGCCTATGCTGTTGCTCTGTAAAATGGGGTCGGAAGAGCCTCGCCCTCGGTGCTGGCATGAGTACATGCTCAAGTACCTGTTCTTTTGCTTTTGCTTTTGCTTTGACCATGTAGCACAGCCCAACCCATCAGCAACCATGGTTTGTTCGTAGCAGCGTCTCGGCGGTGGTCATTGGATCCTTGCACATTTGCACTGCGCTTGATGTAGATCGCCAAGTGCGACCGAGAGTCTGATGGTCTGCACCATGGGCAGTGTTATTATGTCAGACGATGGATGCAGTCTTCACCAGAAGATCGAGCGGCGTCTCCAGGTATCGATTCGAGTATGGGCTCGGTTCCGCTCCGTTCCGGCCCGCATGAGCCGGCTTGCTCTGAGCTCACCGGCAATGAACCGGCCGGCAAAGGCGGGGACAGAGGCAAGCGGGGCTACCCCGCATTTCCCACCGAGAAGCCGGGCCAGACTCCTTTGCCCTCATCTTCGTCTCTCATCATCACGCCTCTACGGGTACATGCTCTTCGGCCGTACCATCTTTGCATCTCTGCACCACTTGAGAACAGCAGCGAGAGCACCTTCCTTGCGGTCTTTTTCCCTGACTTCCACTCGCCCTTTCCGCCGCGCTACTCATACCTCCCCTCCTCTTCTATCGTCTTCTCCCACCATGGCTTCGCGACTTGCCCAGTTGGCTTCTCACATCACCGGCCACCCCGGCACGGGAGGTCCCATCCCTGCTCCCCTGACTGGCAACCTGCTCCAGGATCAGGTCTGTCTAATCACCGGATCCGGCCAAGGAATCGGTCGCTCCTGCGCCCTCCTCTTTGCTGCTCATGGCGCCAAGGTCGTCATCAGCGACCTCGACGGAGCCAAGGCTGACTCTGTTCGCAAGGAGATCGAGGATGCTGGAGGCAAGGATACTGCCATCACTGTGGCCGGTAATGTTATGGAGGACGGCTTCGCAGAGAGGCTGGTCAAGGCTGCCGTAGACAAGTGGGGAAAGATCAATGTCATCGTCAACAACGCTGGCTTCACAAAGTGAGTTGAGATCGGGCAAGTGCAAAGGACACAAGGGGAATCGTGGCTGACATCGCACTCTGCTTCGTCTCTCGCCTCATGCAGCGACAAGATGCTACACAACCTTGACGACGCTACCTTCCGACAGATGCTCGAATGCCATACCGTAGCTCCATTCAGGATCATTCGTGCTGCTGCGCCTTACCTCAGGATCAAGGAGGAGTCAAAGAGGGAGAACAGGAGCATCATCAACGTGGGTGGCCCGGCTCTGAACATCATGGGACTCCCATCGATTGCCCCTCTTCGTTTGCTGACACGAACGAGCTTTCCATCTTCCATGTACAGATTTCTTCCACCTCTGGTACCCACGGCAACGTCGGACAGATCAACTACTCGGCAGCCAAGGCTGCTGTAGTCGGTATGACCAAGACGATCGCCAAGGAGTGGGGTCCTTTCGGCGTCCGAGCCAACGTTGTGGTGAGTCTTTCCGTGTTGCGAGCGTGCATACTTGGACTAGTGAGTTGATTTCGTATTGCCTACATATCATTCCTCCACGCTCAGGCCTTCGGCTGGATCGACACTCGTCTCACTCGAGCAAAGGAGTCTGGAGAGACCATCGTCATCGACGGGAAGTCTGTGCCGCTTGGTATTCCAGGTCGACCTGCTGCGCCTAGTGGAAGCGGCGACAAGCCTTCCGTCAATGCTACTGCCGACATTCCTCTGGGCCGACCAGGCAGGACCGAGGAAGCTGCATCCTCGGTCCTGTTCATGGCCAGTGGTCTCGCTGGCTATGTCAGCGGACAGGTCTTGGAGGTCACTGGAGGAAGGGGTATCTGAGTGCAGCATTGAGGCGCAACTTTGCTCTGGCGAGACTTACATGTAAATTCAGCTCCACAGTGTACGTTACGGAAGAGGAGGTGACAGCAGCCCAAGCATTCGTGCACTCACACTGTCTGACGGTGTGACGCTGCCTGTGAGCAGCAGCATCGGACCATTGCGCAATTGTCCTCAACGCTTGCTGTGACTGTCGCCTCGAAGGGCGCAGTGCTGTTTGCTCTCTATGAGGTGACACGTGGTGCAGCATCAGTTGATGAGTTGCTGCGTCGCAATGACGCATTGCTTCTTATTTCCCTCATATACATAAGTGAAACCGGCTACACCTCTGGTTAGATCCCTGTCTCGACATCACCCTCCTCTCCAGCTCGGATTTCTCCTCTTCGGCCAGGTGCCATCGTCATCACTTCGTGCTTCCACGCTACTGGTAGCGTAGACTGACTTCACTGGCTGATCTCAGTGAAGACACCCTCTCGCAGTGGAGCTGCTGGACAGACCTTCGCCATGCGATCCTTCCCAATATCACCGAGGTCTCCAGGGCTCCCCCTTCGCTCCAATTGCGCACCGGCCACACGCGGCATGATAGCTACGAGCAACCGTCGTCAGCGACCTACCTCGCTGAACCTGTCCGCTGCGCACAGCAAGAGGGTCTCGCGGAGCTTCGACAAATTTTCACTACCAGCAGATTTGCCCCGGGCGGCCATGCCAGCCATCAAGCCCAATGCTGGCAAGAAGTGGGTGGACGGTCAGCTGAAGGTGAAAGACTTCGGATTGGAAGGGGAGAGACCAGTCATGAGAGCCTCCTCCATGCCGTTTGAGGAACCTCCAGCATGTTCAAGACCTACGCCCGAGAGACCCAGGAGTCTCGACCCCGGTCGACTGAGCACGAGCTCAGCAACTTCAGTCGGCAGTGACAGACAGGCTGCTGGTAAGGTGCAACCACCAGTTCGCCTCAGCGCACGTCAACCTTCCATCGACGAAGTCTCATCAATGCGTCCTGGCTTTGAAGTGACGAATGTAAACAAGTCTTTGGACAGCTCCATCAGAAAGGCAATTCACGCTCCACGACTTTCGATGGACCTCATCTGGACTAGCAAAACGACTGCTGAGCCTCCTGAAGAATCGCCGATGGCACCGGACCTGGCGTGCCACTCCTTCGAAGAAGGAGCATCAGTCCGCTTGCTGATGAACACCGAGCTGGACGAGCCAGAGGCCCGGACAGTAGAGAGCGGGCTGGCCAAGACAGAGCCTGAGAGCACGAAAAGTTTGCCGGCATCTGACCGAGACACGGGTCCAATGTCAGACGAAGACGTCGAGATCGCTTCGCCTTCAGCAAGCTCAGAGGGGTCGGTGTACTCCCGTCCGTCCGCTCTTCCTGCCCTACAGTCTGGACTGTGGGGTCCCAGCCGCACCTCTCGAACGTCAAAGGGCGGTCTGCTTTCGGCACTTCCCACTGGCGTAGGCGGCAACCTGAGATCGGCAAGACCTGTGGTGACCCTGACACCATTCCTCGAAGGTACTCCGGTGATGAGCGCAAACACACCCGCGTCGCTGGGTGCCTGTGAGATCGGCAGCGGCGGGACAATGTCTAGCAATGTGGCTTCGTCCGCAGCTCTGTCTGAGCCATGCCGGTCCACAGAAGACACAATGGTAGAAGACGGGGCTACAGATGCATCCAAGAGCCTGAAGCAACCCCTTGTTGGGCATCGGGGCACTCTAGAGCAGCAGAGGCCATCCGTGTGCGAGAATGCCCTACCCCCTCGGCCTCCCGAGCCGGTAATGTTCCATCCTTGCAGCCACTACTCTCTTCGAACATTGGCCAGGTCAAATCTGCCAGAGAAGGTGCCCATCCCATACTCTGTGCCGAATGACACCTCAGACAAAGGAGTGAGCCAGGCCATCGAGATTGATGCAGGGCAGCCGTGGGCCTGGTCCTGTTCGCATCCTGTCTCTGCTTCCACTTCAGCAGAATCACAATCGACTGTGAAGCGCCCAAATACATTCGAGCCTCCCCCTACATACTCTCGAAGGCGAGCCTCGATCTTCGATGCCGATCACTCGCAAGCTCAACCTGGCACTCGAACCCTTCTCGCTGTTCAGCAGTCATGTCCTGACCCGAAGACTTTGGTGGCTGGCTTGCTGGGCCCTCGGGGACGACGACTGAGTATTGTGCTTCCCCCTGCTGCGACGATCAGTAAGAAGACACTGGCTGTCCAGGTGGTTGGCAATTGACTGCGAGGCGATCGTGTCGACGTGTGCATCGGCAGAGCGAATGCTTGATTGACGGTATCCAGGCCTAGAGGATGCCTGCAGGGCTCACGAGGTCCTGGCGTTGTATCTATCTCTCCGCGCGTGTGTGCCTGTCAAGCCAGCCAATTGATGAATCAGGCAGATTCGCGTCATTCCGCCCCCACGGTCCTTTCCGGCCGTGCATTTCCGGGGAGCCCTTGCCGAACCTTGGCCCTTGCCATTTTGCGCGTGGCGTGTGACCCGCGCCTTTGGTGTTCGGTTCAATTTTTTGCTACAGTAGCCCTCCAGCGGTGGACCACAGGCACGCAAGGCACCGTCGACTGTGGGTAGCTTGCAGACCAGGGCCGATACTCGGATGTGGATGTGTGAGAGAAGTGGGTGCGGGTGCCAACAACGGAGGATGCGCAGCAGGAGCGACTCGACTCAGCCTGCCCTTCGGCTAAGCGTGTGTCTGTCTCTCTCTCTCTCTCTGACGGTGGCTGCTAATTCTGTCGATGGCTGAAAGCAGTCGCGGGTGTGGCAGGGTGCCCGTGGCAATTCCTGCGTCTGCATCCAGGCCAGCGTCCCTGGCCAAGGCGGCGGCGGAGATGCAACTCCGTCCTTGACTTGGTTCGATTTGACTTCTAATCTTCCGCTCTCTGCACTCCTCGTCCTCCTCCCTCCGCTCCTGCGCCCGTCCGCCTGCCTCTGACCCGGGCCCTTCCTTTTTTTGCCGCCGTGGGGTTTGTTTCCCTCTTTGCCTCAGCAGCTCCTTACCATATCCAGGCTGCTTGCCGCTGAGGATTACTTGTCTTCCCTTCGTCGTCGTCGTCGTCTCTCCTCTCTCTCCCTCTCTCCCTCCCCGTCTATACATCTTTCCTAGATCGCTACCTTCTCTTTGACCAGTTCCACCCTTACGGTCTCCCTCCCCCTTCGGTACTACGCCTGGCTCCTTCCGCTGCCGCCCATACGCGTCCGCGCCATCATTCCCGCCCGCTTTTAGTCGCGTTTCGCTCACTGTACGGCAATCCGCTCCCCCACTGGGCGTTCCCGCTCTCAGTCAAAAGTCTTGAGATTTGGGGATTCATCTCAACATCGCGCCATTGTCGCCTCCAGTAGATAGACGTCCCTGCTCCACTGTCCTTACCTCAAATGGCCTCGGTACTCAAGTCTTTCAAGGTCAATGCGGCCTCTGAGTCCACCGCTACCCTGCGTTCCGCCTTCTTGAGTTCCAACGCATCTCGCGCGGGCTCCTCGGCATCGGTAGGACCCTTCACCATCCTCGATTCCCCCTCGGTTTGGAGCAAGGTCTCGCCTTATCTGTCTTACCTTTCCCTGCCATCTCTCCAGGGCGCTTCGGCCACGAGAACAATCTTCACCATCCTGGCCATCGTCGCCACTGTGCTTGTGCTTGAGCAAGTGACGTATCGCAAAAAGAAGGGGGGTCTTCCTGGCCCAAAGTGGACGATTCCCATCATTGGAAAATTCGCAGACTCGCTGCATCCCTCTTTGGAAAAGTACCAGGCAGGATGGAATTCCGGTCCTCTGAGCGTCGCGAGCGTATTCCACATGTGAGTACCGAAACCATTGGAAGCGAGGGCGTGGCGTTCCCCCTTGTTTCCGCCCTGCGCCGCCCCCGTGGGAACAAGTCAGCTTTCTCTTCAGGCTCAAAGGTCTTGCCAGTAGCTGGCCCGAACGGCGTTCGAGCGGCGTTGCTCCGTGTGATCCCTTTCTCGACGCTCACACCTCTTCTGCTTCCGCAACCTCGTCAGCTTCATCGTCGTAGCCTCGTCGACCGAACATACCCGCAAGATTCTCAATTCGCCCACATACACAGAGCCATGCCTCGTGGCTTCTGCCAAGAAGGTCCTGAACCCCGACAATTGGTACGTAGATTCCCCCCGAGCGCGTCCGCATCGTTCAGAGATTCTCACTTTGTCTCCCATGTGACTCTCCTCACAGGGTCTTCCTCAATGGCAAAGCTCACGTTGACTTCCGCAAGGGCTTGAACACTCTCTTCACCCGCAAGGCTCTTGCCACTTACCTGAGCATCCAGGAGTCCATCTACAAGCAGCATTTCCGCAAGTGGATGTCAGACTCCGAAGATGGATCGTTCCGACCATATCAGATGCCTTTCCGAGATCTCAACATGGACACATCATTGAGAGTCTTCTGCGGCGACTACATCCCCGAGCATGGAGCCAAGGAGGTTTCTGACAACTACTGGCTGATCACCGTGGCGCTGGAGCTGGTTAACTTCCCTTTTGCGTTCCCCGGAACCAAAGTCTACAAGGCTATCCAGGCCAGGAAGCTCGCAATGAAGTGGTTCGAGCTCACTGCACGGGAGAGCAAGAAGCGTATGGCCGAAGGGGGCCAGGTGAACTGCTTGACAGATGCTTGGGTCAAGGCTATGCTCGATGCTAGGGAAGAGACATCGAATGGTGTCTCGGAGCTCACGAGCGAGCAGCGACGTCTCCTGGTCCGCGACTTCTCTGATCGTGAGATTGCCATGGTCTTGATGAGCTTCCTCTTTGCGAGTCAGGACGCCATGTCTTCTGCAGTAGTGTACCTCTTCCAACACATGGCTGACCGACCCGACATCCTCCAAAAGGTGAGGGAAGAGCAGTACGCTCTACGAGGGGACGACCTCGACGCTCCAGTCACATTGGACCAAGTCGATCGTATGGAATACGCCCGTGTCGTCGTCAAGGAGTCTCTGCGGATGAAGCCGCCCGTTATCATGGTGCCGTACTTGGCCCACCGTGACTTCCCAATCGACGACAAGTACACGGTGCCCAAAGGATCGATGGTCATCCCCTCGTTCTGGAATGCATTGCACGACGCAGAGGTCTACCACAAGCCCGACGAGTTCATTCCTGAGCGATGGCTCGATCCTGAATCTTCGGCCAACAAGGGCGTCAAGAATTGGCTAGTCTTTGGCTCGGGACCTCACAATTGCATCGGACAACAGTATGCTCTTATGCATCTTACAGCTGTCCTTGGCGCTGCTAGCATCGGCATGAATTGGGAGCACGAAATCACTCCGCTGAGCGAGGAAGTTGAGGTCATTGCCACCATCTTCCCAAAGGATGGTGCCAGGATGAAGTTCACGGAGAGGCGGAGACCTCAGGCAGGTGCTAGCCCCAAGGAGGCGGCAGCAGCTCAGCTATAAAACGGCTCCATTCGTTAGAAAGGGCCCCGAGGCCCTTAGCAGGTCATGTACGTCTTCTGCGCTGCCATGCAGTAGACACCGCCTTGCCTCGTTGTCGCGCCATCACTCAATTTCACTGTAATAAGGATCGTTTTTCATGTTCTTTTTCGCACACCATCTATGTCCGCCTCCGATCACACGTAGTGAGGGAGAATCGAGCATTACTTCATTCACCCTTGTTTGCTAATCCCCGCTTGACGAATGTCGAAGCTCAGTGGTGATTTCGCCACCTTGTCCGCTGACACACTGTCTTTGACTTTGCTGCTTCTGCAATCTGCTTCATGGTACTGGCACGCATGCAACTAAATGATCCTCATCAAGCTCGGACAAGCTAATGTCAAAGGCGTGAAGCTACTTGGCTTCAGTTTTATTCAGCTCCTGCTGTATTGCAGACTTCACAAGCCATGTCTTGCTCATTGGGCGAAGCTTCATTATGGACGGGCAAGAGGAGACCGCAACACGGCGCACGGCGCGCGGCGGACGGTGAGACGCTCAAGTGGAAGTAGCTCTGATATGATGAAGTATGCTGTAATTGGCCGACGGACGAGACAACCCATGAGTCATGCCCAATTAGAGCCTCCGGACCCATCATGCCCACCGGGTCCTCCAGGTCCTCCAGGTCCTCCAGGTCCACCTGGTCCACCCGGCCCGCCAGGCCCGCCAGGTCCTCCATGCCCCCAATACCCCCCGCGATCACTGGCAAAGTCGGCGGTACACTGAGGTTGAGCGAAGTCCTCCTTGGAACCCATTGGCCAAATTGGCAACTTGCAGATCTCATGAGCTTGGCAGCCTCTACATTGCTTCCAAGTCGTCCAGGAGAGGTAGCTCTTCAACTCAGTAGCAGTGTCGAATGCTTTCTGAGCGTCTCCATCGTCGATGGCGTCCCAAGCGGTCCAAATGCTGGAGCACATCTTGTGGACGACTTGATGGACAGCTTGCGCAGCTACTGACTTGGTCGCCGATGAAGAGCGTGTACTGTCTGGCCAGAACTGATGGACACATCTCCCCACTTCTGCTTCCCTGCTCCTGTTTGCGAAGTCAATGTAAGGCCGGCGCATCATCTTTAGTTGTTCTTTGAACGACTTCTTTTCGCCAACGAGCGTGAACAGGTACTCGAGACGGTTGGACCATCTAGCTACGTACATGTCTACTACTGCTTGCCAATTAATGGCATCGATTTCAGGAGTCTTTCCACTGAGAGCCAACGCATGTAGCAGATCTCTTGTGATCTGGACCTGTTCAGAGTCGGCGTACATGCGCGGTCTTCCTTCCTCGTCGATGTAGGTAGCATTCGGGAGAGCAAACATAGTGACGAAGCTGTCATAGTCGAGAGTCACCCTTCCCCCTCCAATACCATGGTACCGTGATGCAACGGCCTCGTAGTAGGCGTAGTGATCGAATTTACCGGGAGCTTCGACTTGCTTGATGTCGATGACGTCGAGGACCTCGGCAAAGGAGCAAAGAATGATTTCGAAGCCTCCCTCCATCCGCAGAATGCCATCGATTTTTCCTGCCCAGCTCTCTTGAGCAATCCGACACATGTCCTCGGCCCTCTCGAATTCTCCGCCACCAGGCATGGGATCAGCTGTTGATTTCTTACGAATGACGAGATCTTGAGTGTCTAGGGTGCCAAAGTCAGATTTCGCAGCCGACTGGCCATCCAGATATAGGAGGCGTAATGGACGACGAGTCTTGTAGGTGTGCAAAAAGCCATGGCGTGACCGGGCAACGCTGCTGAAAGTCGAGCTGCTGAAGGGGATCTGTTCCTGCTGTTCACGGATCGACGGAGGCGGCCCGCGTCCTGGTCCCCCGCCAGGACCTCCCCCAGGGAATCTCCCTAGACCCATCGAGGCAAACAGAAGAGCATGTTCCGCTTCGAAAGCCAGCCATTCGGTGCCATTGATCCGGAACTCGTGAGAGGTACCGTGATAGAATTCGGTGTCTTGAGGAACAGAGGCAATGTAGAAGCCCAGGCCGTTGTGGTTCAGGGAGGAACCAAACTGCCGCATGGAGCTATGGATGGCATTGAAGATGTCATTGGCGTGGGTGAGGGGATCCAACGGGGTGGGCTTCTCCGAAGTAGGGGCTGGAGCCGAAGTAGCCCCGGCTGCGCAAAGCGCAAGTACAAAGAAGAAGGCAGTGACCTGTATCATTAAGCGCGATCTGAAACTCTACTGAGCCGTTGTGCACTGCGCGTCACTCCCGGGAGTTGAGGTGGGTGTAAACTGCTCGTGGAGTGGAAGACAAGGACAGCTTCTCGTAGAGAAGAGGTTGGATTGAGGGGGGGCGGGGAAAGGAGGCCCGCGATGGCCTTTGGGGCATCTACGCTCGCCCGCTTCATGGCTTCTTTACGCTGGGTATCCGCTCCCTCGATAAGACGAGTGTCGGCCGATGCGGTGCTCATCAGATAAAAGGTCCGGCAAGGGCGGAGCAAGTTCTATTGTGCCGAACACGGCCGTGCATCGGCGGACTGGCGGAGCTCGCAAGCCACTCAGCAATAAGCGAGGCGCCTGCAGTACACACGCGGGGACCCTACATTTCCTTCCTCGTTACCTTGCTCTCGGATGGTTGAGCTCGCCTTGCGACGAGAAGTCTGTGTATGGGAATAACGTCTCTTGGATAAGGCAAAACATCGGCGAAGATCCTGGAGTGCCCATCTCAGTAGGTGTGGGAATGTGGAGGTCCTTGCGAAGAAGCTCAGCGGCGATCGAGCAAGCTTTCTCGCCTGCGGACCCAACGCCAGAGAGCATTGGCGAGAGACAAGTTATCTCACCGTTGAACCGCACCTTTGCCGCCAGACTCCTATTAGTGGCATGGTCGGCCATCCTACTGGATTCACACATACCGGCGCAGAATTACACCGCCTTCCTTCTGAGGGCAGTGAGACGTTTCAGAGCATTATTTCAGTGCAAGACACGATAGTGCATAGTAGATGAAGTGTCGTCGATTGGGCCCACGGAACACCAACGAGACATGGTGACAAAAGACAGTGTTATACCTCTTCCTCTACGCCTTCTGAGCGCCTGCTCAAGGGCCCCTCGATTCTACCATCACTGAACCCGGGGAATGTCCATGAAGGCGGCATAGCCCCTCATGTACTTGATACAGCAGTGTCGATAATGGAAGCGCAGGAGGTCCACGTTGGGAGCCCCGTACTGAGCGCGGAATCGGTCGGGACCAAGTACCTTGCCATGATACTGGCGGTAGTCCCCTCTCGCCTTGAAGACATGGATCACGAGATTCTCCCCCTGCCAGTATGCATTGGTGTGATCAGACTTACAGACAGTAGCATCTGTTACGCAGCTTTCACGACCAACTCACGACCGGGTAGAAGGCAATGCCTCCTGAGGCGAACTCAGAGTTTATGTCCTTCCTGAGCAGTAGGCCGTATGCCGTCAAGAAGCGATAGGCGTTCTTTCGTGGAAGCCCGAGCACCTCCACGTAATACTGTCAGATGGAAGGCAGCGTGGCGAGGGAAGCGCTTTGTTCATGAACAGCCACCAACCGGATCTGGACTGACCTCAGGGCGTGAGAGGGGCAAAATGTGTGCAGCCATGCAAGACTCAAAGTTTGTATCGGTGACCAAGCAAAAGGCGTCCCTTGCAATCAATCCGTCGTAGAAGTGCGACTACGTTTGTGCGAAAGGGCCCTGTGTCAACGACGCAATCACCTGCCGTGTGTGATCGACCAGATCTTACCTGATTCACCGTTGGGCGCGAAGAGCGGCTCATAGTGCTGTCGTCGGCCACATCTGCGGGGGCCCGAAACTTGTCCTTGAATCGAGGGCCTCGAACGGGCGTCAGGCCTGCGTCTGTGTTGGTGAGAGATGCGCTTGAGTTAAGGTCTCGCAGCATTGATCATCATGCCATGATCAAACAGTGACTCTCTGCCACCGTCCCTTCCGCTTTGCATCGCTCGCTGTCACGATGGACTCACCGTCTGACGTTACAACGAGAGTTTCAGCTATGATGGGGTCTGCTCTGGTCTTTTCCGTACCATCGAGCGTGGTCAGGTTGACGCCTCCCGTGAAACACATGCCAAGGACTTCGTGAATGTAATCCCATGTTGCCACTTGACCTTGGGTCAGGAAGGCAATGAGGAAGGTGAGCAGTGTATCGCCAGAACTATCTTGCAGAATGAGATTGCCTCCGGGCCACCAGCGAGCGGCTGGGGTGTAGATTTGGTTCTGCATATGTGCGTGTGGTCCAGGTCTGGAAAGAGAGGGCGTTGGGGAATCCTGGTATCAGAATGATGAGCGGACAATAAGCAGAGGCCACGGGGCAATGAAGAGGGAGCGGAGACGGAAAAACGGAAGGAGAAATGCGACTGAGGGTGTACAAGGATATCGGATCGGTCTGACCCACTTTGCATGCATCCGGCATTTCTGTTGTCTGTGTGATGGTGGTCACGGGTTGTAGTTGTACGGTAGGTGGTTGTAGTGGTAGCAATCCTAGAGTAAGCTCCGAGTACTATTTGTTGTCTTGAACCAAATAGCAGGCAGAGTAGCTGTAAGGACGAGGAGGGGCTTGGGCTGGTACCTGGAGAGCAAAGTGTACGGCAGGTAATCAGCTAGGGTGTACTACTATAAGATGATCAGTCTTACAAGTAGAGGCTGGTGGTCGAGGATGATGTAGAGGAGGAGGTAGCGGCAGAGAAGTGGGTGTGTATTGCTCTGAAGAAAGAAAGGAAAGTACAAAGTGGGGGATGCCCGGGCGGCTTCTTATGTAGGTCTTCATCTGGGGATTGGATCACGAGAATGAATGAGTCTCGTGAGAGTGAATAAGAGTGAGTGAGAGTGATTGAGAGTGATTGAGAGTGAATCATTCTCAATGAGAGTGAACGAGAGTGAATGAGAGTGAATCATTCTCAATGAGAGTGAACGAGAGTGAGAGAGAGTGAATCATTCTCAATGAGAGTGACTGAGAGTGAATCATTCTCAATGAGAGTGATTGAGAGTGAGCGAGACTCGCGGAGGGTTGGAGTCTGCGCGCTCGGCACATCATTTGCAGCGCTCAGCACGGACTGCAGGGAGGTCGTGAGGAAGCGAGACCTATATGGCTGGAATCCTCTCTTTGAGCATATTCCAGGATACCAGTGTCGCTGGCGGAGGAGGCGTCTTGACGCTGTGGCAGGGCGCCTAAGATTTGTGCGCGTAGAAATGGGCATATCTTGGCACATCATTTGAGATGGCCGGTACGCGCCGTAGGGAAGACCGATCGTTGATCTGAAAGCAGCACTGTGTAGCCCCTTCTAGGCATATTCTATAGTTTGAGTTTGACTCTGATTGGGTTTGCCCTGGCCGAGTACCGGGACGCGCCGTCGAGCCACTCCTTTAAGCTCAGTGCACACACACAGGCACAAGCGCGCTCAGACGCGCACGCGGGCAGGCAGGGTGGAATGGCGGCTCCATTACACCTTGCTCCGAGGACCAGCTGGCGTAGACTTCCCTTTTGCGGTCAATCGAAACACTTGCGGATGGTTCTCCTGACGTGTCCTCGTGAGGGTCGCACAAGGACGGTCACACTGACGATGCTCAAATGGCCACCCAGTTCGAGATGGCCCACCACGAGTGGCAGCCCCTCAGATCATCTTTGCTTTGAACGAGTTGAGGGTCACCAGCAACGAACGCTTCCCGGCTAGCGACTCCAAAAGGACGGCACGTCAACAAGCCCCTCTTCCACATTCTCCCACAGTGGCACTTAGCCGCATATTAGCCATACGCATGCAAGAGGGAGCGCACAGTCAGTGTCGTGGGTCACGAAAGCGTCCGAGCTTGCAAACAGGCTCCACCCAGCGAGACAGGCACACTCATACCGAGCGCCCGACTTCGATGCTCACCTGTACCTTTTTGGCACGTCGACCTGTGTCCATAAGCTTTGTCACCTCACCGAACCATATGATTACATTGAGCATGTCACGGTGTCCATGGGTATAGTGAAAAATCAGTTTGGAGTCCTACAGAGCAATCTCGATGTGAATAGATGACCTATATACAGGGCAGGCGTTCGGCAAAATGCTGTGCAGTGGACATTGTGGGCATGCTACCTCACTTGCCTTACACCATACTAATGCGAGGCCGCGAGCCCGTCGTGCTGTCGCTGTACTTCTATAGACACTGCTTCCTGCTGACGTTGAAGTATTTCCCTGCCCCTCATGGCAGCATGACGCGCTCTGAACTTTCGCCGTCGTTTTCCGCGGCGTATACCATTCTGGGTGAACTCCAGGATGACCTGGTGTGTAGTCGCATAATAAGGATCTTCGAAAAGATACGACTGGCAGTGCGCTCCCTTCTCTGACGCCAAAGGTCGCGTTCGTTGACGCGACATTGCGAGCTATCTACTGTAACGACGACAACGGTCTCCCAAAGTACAGGTTACGATTGCACCTCAGATGTTGTGCCGGACACACTGGAACAGCGTGAAGCGGATGTTCCCACGAGATTTCCTTATGGTCAGGGCTACTTCGATACTCCTTCCTTGCCTAGTGTTGCTTTAGCTTCGTTTGCGTCATCTCCAAGGCCAAAATGCTACGGTACCAGTATCAAGTACAATGGCAAGTAGCAGAAGCTATAGCGGTGAAAGGTCTTATCTTTTCAGCAGGCTCAGTGTCTTTAGGTGAAACAAGTCTGTCAGCCAGTCTCGTTCACTTCCCTACGAAGTCTTGTCCGAGATTGTCTATCCATGACACTGATTGCGTCCGCTGATGCGCGGTGATTGGAAGTTGCAAAGCGCATGAAGTGTCTACTTCAGCAAGTCGTGTAAGGGTAAGGCACCAGCCAAGTACGACAAAACAAGATCCAGCACTTACAGTAGCTTGCCAAGACTCCCTCTGCGAAACAAAATATAGTAATCAAAAGAGGTGATTGCGGGAAAGAGTGCGGTGTATTCCCAAGCCGATACTGCTACAGTGAAAACGACACTACTTACTGTAAAGAAACAACATTGAGCGACGGAAGGAGTGCGCGTGCCGTTGCGGTCAGACGCATGCAAAGCAGCACTGTGTTTGCGTCGGACTGCACAAATTGAGTTTTGTGTCAGAGCTTGAATAGTCCCAAGGTCTCCCAAAGCGGTTTCACTCGTTTTGTCAAAGCGCGAGGCAAGCTTGTTTCGACTAGACTGCTTCTTGCTTTCGTCACTCAATTCTAGCCAATTGCGCGTCAGATTCAGTCTTTGGGCCTAGATCTCACAGTACTCTACTGTACAGTAGGGTCGAGTGACAAATACAGTATTCCATGTCGCACAAAATTTGTACTGTACATGACATGCAGCAACAGTGGAAAGAACTTCAGCCAATCGCAGAAAGTTGCAAAGCTGCTACATGTTGCAAAGCAGTGCGCGAAAGCGGCATCTCGATCGTGGACATTGAAACCAGAGGTCTTCTGTTGCAAGCCAGCTTTCACACGTACGACTGTAGCACTAAGCAGCAAAGGTCATTCGCACTCAAAAGATGACAGTCTGCAGATGTTGCCTATAGACGATGTCAAATGTCGCGCGAAATGCTGCAATGTCACACATCTGGTACAGTACAGTAGTGTACCATACCGATTCTGTCCCTGAATTTCAACCAGCTGCAGCCTACAGTACCTTAGCCGGCTTGCGATATTTCAGCCGAGACAAACAGATTTCGGCAGGATGCAGGATGACCTTCGGCCGCACCACACTGCTGCAGTGTTTGAGCCTGATTACTGTATACCGTGGCTTGAATTCAATGCTCGGACCGCCAAAGTCTGCGGCATGCTGCCCGACTGCACGTCACCCTGCTAATCTGACGTCCGTTTGCTAGAGTAGAATTGAGTGACAAAAGAAGTGTGCGGGATTCCGCAATTGAGTGTATTCACTTGCTAATATAGCAAGATGAACCGTTTTTTGTAACCATCATGCTTTTGACTGCAACAGGATTACTGCACACGAGAATTCAATCTGTGCGAGTGGGTCTTTGGTCTGGCGAAAAGAAAGTATGTGTTGGCAAGCAAGATACTGACACGCATGACACCCTCACCAACCATGTCATAAACAAAGTGAAGGGCACTACCGAAAAGGCTATGCGGGGTTTATGACAGAGTCACTCTGATGAATAAAAGCTGCCCAATTCTCAAAGCAGCCTGGCGTTCAGAATGATGCCGGAGCGCTGGGCACTACAAAGATGGAACAGCGAAGTGTAGGTGAAGATCAGAGTGTCAGTGTTGCTGTAGAGACGCAGGGGAGCAACGCCGCAGCATCGTCGGAAGCCCACACATCTCTCGCCTGAAAGACAGTACAGTACACGCGACTTGCTGCAATTGCTGCAGCTTTTACGCTTTTGCTGTGCAAGAACACGCAGAGAACGCAGAACTATAGCTGTGGACGAGATTTCCATTCATTGTAGCCGCATGACATTGCGCTTTGTGCAAATTTTACACTTTGGGTCGCATCAGGGAGTACTGTACTTCCTTCGTAGTCAGACACCATAGATCCTGAATTACTATATTGGCAGACATCCTGGCAGCTTGCCTTGCGCTCGAGCATTTCTGAGCCCGAGATTGAGCCACACTTGAGCCAAGGTCAGGCCCCAGAGCAGTGTCATGTAGGTCCTTTTGATCGTGGATGCTGCCGGAGAAAGGTGTTCTGGCTGCTTGTGGTGCACCTGCTGCAGCTGGCTACAATTGAGTGACGAAAGGAGTATTGGACAGTCGTTTCGGTGCCTATATCATGGAAAGCACTGCTTACCTACAGTACTGTACAGGTTCTCAAGTTGTTTGTGTCATCAGAGTCGCTCCGATTTGATGTGACTGGCGCAGCTGGGTGAGGATACTGGCCAGCACGACTCCAATGACCGTCTACGGTACAGTACAATAAAGCAAGATGACTCGCTGTTGCACGCGCCACGAGCTACAGCATTGGCCGTTGCTCGAGTGGACCCACAAAGCGCGAGTCTGTATCCAGCAGCCCGGCTCATACCGAGGCCACATTCTAGAAGTATAGAGCAAAAGCAACAAACATCATGGCGGCGGCTTGGGCTTGTTGTCACACGCTGTAGAGGGTGTCGGCTTTGCTCGAATGCGACAGTCAGTTCACCGGGTGCGGATTCACGTAGCGAGCGTCGAATTGCACCGTACCATGGTACTGCCCAATAAGTAAGCGAAGAAGTAGCGGTGACATGTCGCACAGAAGTAGCCGGCTACATTCGACGTAAATGCTGAACCTCGCTTCCACGCTATGGTGCACTCTTCGACCTGACATACAGTACAACTGAGGCATTGGAATTCCGATCGCGGTCCGTCTCCTCCTTTCCGGGATTTCTGCAGCTCCATTGCATCCTATGCCAGTCAGGTGAGCCGTCCCATGGCTTTTGAAATTTTCCTCTCGATCCAGAGATCATCGGCTGAGAGAACAGCGTCAATGTTCGTGTGCAACATTCGGCATGGCCTGTCACTCTATCATGACTAGGACAAGCGAGAGCAGCACCGCTGACAGTCGACAACAGTCCCGTCAAGTGTTTGTGCCGTCGGGTTCCCCACGAATCGCCCAAGTGCTCGAGCCACACTGCTTGCTTACCTGATCGTTCGTACTCATCCGGCGGGGAAAGTCGCCATGCCTGTGCGGATCGAGCGCTATACTTGTATTGTCGAATGAGATCAGAGATCACATGGCTCACATTCCACACACACGATAGCAGGAGTACATAGATTCGCAAGTCGTCGCCGACAGCGGGCTGTTGTCTCCAGTATGTGCTTCCTTCTTTGCCGGCTATCGGAAAGACATCTATGTCGAGATCAGTCAACGCGTCGGCTACTTTGCCGGCACACCGTGCAATGCCGAAGCGGGCTTTCGGGTACTTTTTTGCCCGTAGACGAGAAGAGCGTTACCTACAAAAGCAGCCAGTCTCAACACCCAGCCCTTCATGACTTTGTTTCGCTGTTCCGCTGTCCTGTCCACTTTTTACAATGGCTGAACCTCAAACTACGCGAGATCTCGAGGCAGGACTTGAGCCTTCACGGGGCAAGCTGGCTTGGGAGGACCTTAGGTACACTGTCAAAGATCGCAAGACCAAACAGCCCATCGAATTGGTCAACAAGGTGTCCGGGCAATGCTCAGTCGGTCAGATGCTTGCTAGTGAGTCTTCAGGAGGGGCACGGCTACAGGAACTCACTCACTCACCGCGTGCTGCCCGGCCTTGCACGCAGTACTAGGGCCTTCGGGAGCAGGTAAATCTACTCTGCTAGACTGCCTAGCCGGACGGAAGAAGCTGGACACCGGAAAGATCTATTGGGGAGGGAGCGAAATAAGTCAAAAAGATCTCGCGCGTGGCAGCAGCTACGTCGAGCAAGACGACGCTCTCTTGGGGTCACTCACGGTAGGTGAGACGTTTTGGTACTCGACGCGCCTAAGGTGAGTACTGAAAAGACGACGCTCCAGATGTCTAGATGTTGAGTCGGAAGTGCTGCTGTTCGCTGGCAGCTTCCCGTATTACACAGAAGCACAGGTGAAACAGAGAGTGGATGACATCCTCTCGGGATTGGGTCTTTCTCAAGTCGACAAACATCGTATTGGCACACCAATCCAGCGAGGCATCTCCGGCGGGCAAAAAAGACGAGTCACCATCGGCACCAGTTTGGTGACTCTACCTGCTATCCTCTTTCTGGACGAGCCAACATCTGGCCTTGACAGTGCCACTTCCTACGAGGTCATGTCTGCCATCCGAGCACTGTCTTCAAAGCATTCCATCACAGTCATTGCCACCATTCATTCACCTTCTTGGGAAACGTTTGCCCTTTTTGACAACACTCTGCTCCTAGCCAAGGGTCAAATTGCCTACCAGGGCTCTGTTCATGGTGTCAGTGAATGGTTTGCTGGCCTCGGTTTTCCACCGGCAGCGCATTCAAATCCAGCCGACCACATGATGCGATTAGTATCATCGGATTTCGGCCACGCCGAAGCAGCAGCCGGGTGGACGCTTGCAAAATTTCTCGGTGCCTGGGCTTTGCACAGGCCAACACATGCGCTCGAGCAGCTCAGCTATGCCGCGAATGTCAAAGACATTCCATCGAGTCCATTGAGCGCGATGGGCTCCGCCACACGGCGCCGCTGGAGTGGTTTCATCTACAAGACTTGGTATCTGGTCCAAAGGAACAGTGAGTGAAATGTGGTGTGACTTGCGAAGGGCGGATGAAGAAGAGCTCATGTTTTTGCCGGCTCCGACAGTCATCAATTATAATCGTAACCTCCTAGCCTACGGGGTACGTTTCGGAATGTACGTTGGCATGGGCATTCTCGTGGCGACCGTGTGGGTCAATTTGCCCCAAGAAGACTCGCGAATAAACGACCGCCTCAGTGTGCACTTCTTCAGTGTGGCTTTCCTTGGCTTCATGAGCGTAGCTGGAATCCCAAGCTTCCTCGAGGAGCGCTCGGTCTTGCTGAGAGAGAAACGCAATGGACTGTATGGGGCACTGCCCTTCGTAGTATCGAATACTGCAGTCAACATACGTGAGTGCGCCTCGGCCACTGAGACTCATTGACGTGGTGCGCCCTCTGTATGCTCACTTTCCGCTTCATCATCGCTTCTCATCCCTGCAGCGTATCTCTTCCTTTGTTCACTTATTTATGCAGTGATTGTTTACTGGTCTGTCGGTCTACATGCTGGTGCTGTGCCCTTTTTCAAGTTCCTTGCATACCTGTTTGTGGGCGTGTATGCTGCCGAGACCCAATCCCTTCTCATCGCTGCTATTATACCAATTTTTGTAGCAGCCCTGGCAGTCGCTGCTTTCGCCAATGGCTTCTGGATGGCGGTCCAAGGTGAGTTTTCGTTGAGAGGATGTGAAGGAAATCCCAGTACTTGCCGATGAAACCGTGCGCTCCTCCCTCAGGGTATTTCATGCGCAACCTGCCTGCTTTCTGGCACAGCTGGGCTCATTGGATCGATTATCAGACGTATGCTTTCCAGCTTATGGTGAAGAACGACTTTACTGGCCTGCTTTTTGGCTGCCAAGTCGTTGACGAGGTCTGCAGCTGCTCTTTTGCTCAGCCCGACGCTGAATCCTGCGCCGTCACTGGGTCGGCGGTGGTGGCACAATTAGACTATTCTGGTTCCAACGATGTTCTCTACACTTTCCTGATGTAAGTGTCGCGTTCTTCGCGCTATGCACCAATTTCCGCTGCTAAATGAGACCCTCTCGCATCCTCTAGTGTCATCATCATCATGGTGTATCGAGTTGGATTCTGGGCTGCTTTGGCTCTGACCAAGTGATCCGCCGAGCGCCTCGTTTCTCGTTGTCTCCCTCGCCACGTCGCAGCTTGGTCTACCGACAGAGGGGGACGAAAGTGTTGAATCTCGTTCTGACTGGGCGTGTTGGAGGTACGAGCTCACCCGGCCAGCTGATCGAGAAAAGTCGCCTGTTCGTCTCGCCCGATCCGTTGCCTCCGTGCTCGACAGAGTCGTTGTACCAAATCTCAATCTAATGCTGTCTTCCAGGAGAGTATAGTCTCCGCTTGAGTCTTGCGTTGTAAGAAGTGTACGGCTCCGTACGCTGACTGAGGCAGGTGTAGGGGCGAAAGCATGGCCCCTACGTTGAGACTGGGCCTTCACGCTGAGTTGAACTGCTTGCGCCACGTGAGCTCGGCACGGCAATCGAGCCGGCACGACGCGAAAGTAGCCGAAGCTGTTCCGTCCCACACTTATCCGGCCGGGCTACATAGATAGGCGCTGGCCACTGCATCGTGTCGGTACTAAGGACCGATCTAGCTTCCACATTGCGCCAGCTTCTCTCCCGCCCTCTTTCAGAGTGCAGACGATGAGCGGAATCAAGAGGTCCCGCAATGCCCTCGCCTGTCTACCTTGCCGCAATGCCAAGGTTCGATGCGATGGGACCTCGAGCCCCACGCCTTCCGCCACGACTTCACCAGAGTCCTGCACCAGATGCGTTGGCTTAGCGATCGCATGTGTCTGGATGCCATCGCAGAGGAATGGGCGCCCAAAGAAAGCGAGGAGTGTCACGACATCAGACTTGCCTGCCGAAGCAGCGTTTGCTCAAAGTCCTGTCCCAGCCTGCGCATCAGGCGAGGCAGACACAAGTCTCACTGCCCATACTGATGGGGAGTTCGAAGACTATCTGTGGACAGATTGGTTCCACAACGTACGGCCTGAGTCTTTGTCCGCCAGTCCTTTCGAGCAGTCCACAGGCGCACTGCAATTGCCCAGAATACCTGGTAATACTCCATCACAAGGTGACCAAAGCAGCGGCCTGCCGCTGCCGCTACCCGATCCTACGGGATCACGCGGAATGCAAATCACCCCTTGCAATCTGGGTTGTGCACCAGAAAACTCAACACACCTTTCGATTACAGCGTCGACCACTCCTTCGGAAGCTGCATCCTTATATTCGGATGACTGGCTCTCATTGCGGCACCGAATCCAGGGGAACTCACCCTCGTCCTCGACGACACAGTCGGAGGTCTCCAGTCGTCCACTTTATCAGGCTGATCGCTGCGATGAGGCAGGACTGCTACACTTCTTTGATACTTTTGCTCTCTCCATACCAGTCCTTGGCGATCGAACAACGTTCCTGGCTACCGTTGAGCCTCTGCAGATCTCCCATGCAGTCGGGGCAGCGACTTGCATCGGTTACTGTACCTTAGATGGAGCAAGGGGAGATTCTTCTCGAGAGAAAATCAGTGACATGTGCGCGACTCTATCAGCGGTACCGGCTGTGACCCAAAGGAGCGAAGCCATTGCCCTTGCTACCCTCGATCTCTTACTTGCTCATCTGCTGATGGCGCTTGTTCTCTATGCGACTGATGATCTCAAAGGAGCCTCTCTCCAGCTCGGAAAGTCCATCGACCTGGCTGGACGTTACGGTTTGGGTGATATGGATCCACAACGTCAAGCATCAAGTACTCTGCTGTTTCCTCTGCTGACTTCGGATGCCCGAGAGCTTGGAAGGGCGGCATGGTGGGAGCTCCGCGTCACTGATGTCATGATGTCAGCTACGACGAGCGGACAAATACCGCGTCGACTGGCCAACTGTCAGCGGTCGAGACAGGAGCCTAGGTTCCCAGCTCCACAGCCCAAGGCATCGTGCTCCGATGCAGTATACTCTTTGCGCATCCAAGCTGCCCTGCTGATGGACGACTGCGTAAAGGATGTAGATTCGCCCCATTCTTCGGCGACCACCATAGACCGTGTCATTATACTGGACGGGACTTTGGTAAATCTCATTGCCAGGGCTCAAAGTGCTTGGCTCAAAAGCGTGCGCATGCTACCATATCACAAAGCGAGCTACCTTGCTACTCAGGCGATTTGTCTCTTTGATACGGCCGTTCTCTTGAACGCGTAAGCATAAGCCATTGAGAGGGTCTCACAACCTCAGCCGCGAATCTGACAATTGCGTCTGTGTTCCTTTCATTCAATGCAACAGCTGTCGCATCCAGTTACACAGAAAGGCATGGTTTCCTGACATCAACTTTGGGTTGGGGTCCTGTAGTTTTGAAGCGCAAGTATCACGGCAAGGGCCATCCTGCTTGTCAGGGGTTTCAACACCGAAGGCGACTATGAGCCGTCAAGCAAGCGTAGCCGCCATACTTGAGGTAAGCTCTTGCTCTACAGCGGGCACCACTTCCCGCTGACCATCCACTTCCATCCCTTCCAGGCCGCTCGCAACATCTCCCGGCTCCTCAGAATGGAGCTTGAGCGACCATTTCAAGAAGCAAGCCAGGTCGGTCTGTTCGAGTCTGGTCCCAAGGCCCTCGAGATTCACAATGGGGCTCTACCTTCAGATCACATGCTAAGCCTGCAGCACTGGCCTTACATCGGTTGCTGCGCAATGGTCGCATCCTACGCAGGGCTCATCGCATTCGTCGCAAACGACTGTCCAGGTCGTCAACACCCGGAGCCAAAGCAACAATTAAGACGTTTGAGAATAGCAGAAATTGCAAGCCATATCGATCTAGCCGAGGGCTCGCTAGGCGGATTAGCGGAAGCATGGCCGCTGGTACACTCTTTTCGGCAGGAGATTTCGCATTGTAAAGAGGCGCTGCAAGCTCTGAGCAACAGTTGATCTTGTCTCTTAGCTGCTTGCTTTCAGCCATCAGGGTCTGAAGCTCCTTCCAAGGGGTCACTCGCTTTTTGATGCCACGAACGGCTTGCGGAACATGTTCCTCTGCGGCGGGTGATGTGAGTCCTCTGCCACAGAGGCAACAGAGACTCACACGTTACGAGAGCCAGTGCAGCGAGTTCGAACTCGAATGCATCTTCAAGACGAAGCTTCCGCTACCGCAGCACGCAAGCTCGAGAAGCACGTTGGTTTCGATGCTGACGGCAATTACGGAGTCGTGCTAGAGGTATCCGACTCTCCTTGGAGGAGCCGTCGCCCGTCGTCCAATCGACGTACGGCCGCATATCTGGATCTCGAAGTTTGCTGGCTCAGTCCTCGTTGACAAGGGTGAGGCAGGATGCTCACTCCTCGCCTCACCTCTGAAGCTCACCACGTCGAGGTGCCATGTCATGAAGGGCGAGCGGATGAGGACCGGTACCGCTTCAATGTGTCATGAGAGATGTGCCCGCATATAGAACCACCAATGGAGTGTGGCAAGTAGTCATTCAAAGCAGCGGTAGAGGAGAAGGTTCTCCCCGGACATTTCTCTGTGACTGGTCCACCGAGGCCGACGAGAGTGGGCCTCCTCGGCGCCAGAATCTCGCCATTCACAGAGTCGATTGCGTGCTCCTGATTTGTCTTGTACCCCGCTGCTACGACGAGCTTTGTGCCTTCGGCGGACGTGGGTACAAGAGCTGCCACAAAAAGGGAAGTCAGAAGGCTTGCCGGGCGCTGATGTCGGGCGCACCGTGTCTGGTCCCTGGGCGGTCGGCGGGCTCCCAAACACGCGCTGGTAAACCTGAACAGATTCCGCTTCAAGCCCCGATCATTGCTTCCACTTGTGCGCCTTGGCGCCGCCTCGGCTAGACGGCGCTAAGCAGGATCAGCCACCGGTGCTAAGCTGATTACGAAAAGGGTGCTAATATTACTGGATGCGCGGTAAGCTTATTGCTAATATTACTGGATGGGCGGTAAGCTTAGAATGGTTCACCGTCCTGCTCCTAGGCAAATGGCAAGCATATAAGCGCACGACGAATGCCTCCCATTTTGTCTTCCTTTCCGACTGTGCCTCATCTCCTCCCATCACACACTTGCATTCACGCTAGCTGCGCCTCATCTTAAATCTACCATGGCTCCAGTTGTAGTGACCGGTGCCAACAAAGGCCTCGGCTTGGAGATCATCGTGCGTTTGCTGCGCACTGATGCATCGAAGACAATCCTGCTAGGTACCCGTTCACTGTCCAACGGAAAAGCAGCCATCAGCAGACTACAAGAACGTGGACTGGACACGACCAACGTCAGGATCCTAGAACTTGATGTCAGTAAGATGGACTCTGTTCAAGCTGCTGCGGAGACGGTCAAGAAAGGGTACGGAGGTCAATTGGATTGCGTCTACAATAATGCCGGTGTCGTATCGACGACTGAGTACGAGGAGGCGAAGCAACTCATGCAGGTCAACTACTACGGAGTCAAGAGGATGATGGAGGTGTTCGATCCCTTGATTGTACGTGGTGGCCACGATGTCATCGTGTCATCCGGGATGGGTGCTTGGGCCACGTACCACTCTCCACTACCCCTCCAGAACCTCCTAACCGAACCTAGCAAGACTACGCCAGCTCAGCTTGATGATTTGGCAGAGCGATATCTTGAGAGTCTGAACACCCACAACCCATCTGCGCCCGAGCTTCAGAAGGAATTCCCGATCTCAGAGGGAATGATCGGACCGTATGCAGTCAGTAAAGCGTTCCTGAACGCCTACGTTCGAAATATAGCCCCCAGTCGATTGGAAAAGCAAGGCATCATTCTGTCCGTAGCGTGTCCGGGATTCTGCGCTACCGACCTCAACAGCAACTCGGGACCCAGGAAAGCATCGACGGGAGCGAGATCTATCGTCTTGGCATCCCAGATAAGCTCAGAGCAGGCGGGAGGTTTCTTCAGAGATGGCAAACCCGCCAACTTCATCGAGCGGACTGCCACCTTCGAAGAGATGGCAGAAGACGCGCGCACAGTTGAGCAGGGGCTGAGGGAGGCAGGTGAGATCATGGACTAAGCTGTGAAGTAGCCACTCATTTCAAGCTGAGCCAAGGGAAGGGAGGGGCTGCTTGACAGGATCGGGGCAGCGTTTTCCGAAGCTGCCACAATGTGACGCGTCACAATCTCACCCGCACTGCCTGTCATGATTTGGTGGCCTGCCGCTGAGTGAAATACCCGCCGTGTGACAGTACCGAAGCGGGGGATTGTCCGATGCGTAAGCAGTTCCGGCACTTGATTGGCACCGTAGACAGTTGTAAAGGCTACGCAGAGCTCTCAATCAACTCTCTTAGTCTCCGTCAGTCGTGGAACACGAAGGTATGATCGAAGCTGATGTACAGCATTGCATGGCTATGTTGCTCAGTCCGGCCGTGTCCCATGGCCGCAGAGCGATAGGCGCTGACCAACCAACACAACACGCGGACAGCAATGGCCCGAGCGTTCGGGCTCGGTAGGTAGACTTCAGAGATGGATGAACATTCCTTATCGTACGGGGCTCGCGCTGACTATGAGCCTTCGGAGACATGTAGAAGAGTGCGAAGGATGGACATGGAAGCATATCTTCTAGTGACTGCAAGGAGTGCTGCTCATGTTCCTGTCACAACGTCGATCAATGCATAACTTGACCAGCAATGGTGGCGAGACAGAGTCACGGCTCAAAGGGGTGAATGTGTGAACCAGCATATTCAATTGAGCATCGTACGGCATGTCTGGGGGTCGGTCTTCTCAAAAGCACTTCTCCAATCTACAGCTGCGCAGACGGCCAGGTGTGCGTCTGCTTGTGAGGACCTTCGTTAATTCTTGGTCCGTTGGTAGCCTGCGGTGTCTACTTTTCTACAGACGTCCAGGGCACAAGAATCAACTGCATGGCCTGTCGTCCGGCGAGAGATGCAGTCGTCGCATTGGTGACGAATTGCAGCTCAGCGTGGGCCGTGTTGCTGACGACAGAAGTCAAATTGTCCGCCTGAAAAAACAGGAATTGTCCGTAGTCGGAGGTTCCATAGATGTAGTTCTGCAGAA
This sequence comes from Microstroma glucosiphilum, assembly GCF_003144135.1. Lineage (NCBI taxonomy): Eukaryota > Fungi > Basidiomycota > Exobasidiomycetes > Microstromatales > Microstromataceae > Microstroma > Microstroma glucosiphilum. The sequence continues at coordinate 43,990 of NW_020289928.1, read as the reverse complement.
CCCAGCTTCGGAAGACTTCGCCAACGGAGGTACAGTTCGAATCTAAAATCGAATTGCGATCTCCAGCGCTGGTATCGCTGTTGCTTTCGATTGTCAAGCAGTGCTGCGAAGCACCCTTGGGTCGGACGATGCCATAGGACAGATTGCTGGGCCCGTCAGAAGGGGCGACGTAGCCAGGAGGGGGAGGTCCCGTGTCGTCGGTGCAGGGCACAAACTCCCATTCTTGGGGGGCCACAGGAGTGCCGTCTGAATTCTTGGTCACCAAGATGGAAGCTGCTTCTCCATCAATGCCGTTGTGAGTAACTCCAGGAACGGTACCAACATACGTGGTGTCTCCGGTGGTCTGACCGTCATTGGTGTTCAAGCCGATTGGTCTGACGACGAGGCTGCCGGTAAGGTACCCATCGTTCGACGTGGAGCAGCTCATGGGCGTTCCCCGGCCGGCGAGGGGACGAGCATGAGCGGCAGCACTGGATGCCAGTACCGGTAGGCCGTACATGAGGATCTGAGAGGCAAGTGAGCTCAACATGATGGACGTGGAGTGCTTTCTTTGGTGGACGGGATGCACTAAGAATGTATGAGAAGGCTGTTGAATGATTGTGTAGGATTGGGGGAGATGCTCATTTGGGCTCGCTTTATGTAGGTTGCATGCAGCTTGATCACGCTCGCAGCGATCTGTGTACCAGTAGGTAGTACTCGTATACTTCTTGCCCCGTGTGATGTCATGCTCAGTCAGCTGTCGATGCTGCTGCTACCAGTGCCGCCGTCGCTGCCGCCGATACTCGCACTGGTGATCAACGAAGACTCGATGGCGGTGCAAGACACTGTTGTTCGTCCTCCGTCCTCATCGTCGGGAGTCCGTTTCTTTCAGACGCTTCGACATCTCAATAACGGCGCTTTCTCCAAGGAACCTCGCTTCTGCCGCTGTACTGTTTGACCAGGGATCTCCGAGGCTCGAAGATGGATTGTCGTCGTGTGCAAGAGACTGTCGTGCGTAGTCCGTCCCCGTCGTGGGCAGCCCGCCTCCTTCAGACGCTTCGGCGTCTTGAGCACGGCGATTTCTCTAAGCGATTGCGATTCCCCGCTTCTTCAGCGCTGAGCGAGGAGCAGCAAGTGGCTGCCGAGCTTGCGGTGCTTCCCGCTCCGTCCATGCGGGAGCCGGAGGCCCGAATCTCGGCTAATTGTGCATCATCGGAACATCGAAGCACGCGCCCTCGATGGTTGAGAACAGCCGAGACCTGTGACTTTCATGAGCGTCTCGCGGAGTCATCGACGGAAAGAGAGCCGCCGTGCCTTCATGTTGTCGGCGGTCCTGGATGCCAGCTGAGAGACATTTGCATGCGCCCGCCCGACGACTGAGCCAACTCGCTCCAGTACAGGACACACTCGTCTGATATCTGGACACTTCGCTCGCCCCTTGCAGAAGTCCGATCCCCCGATTTGCCGCTTCGATCGACGTATGCAGGAACGCCGGCGGCAGCAATGCGCTGACGTTCCAGTCTAGATTAGGACGTTCCGTGCTTCGAGTGTGGAGTAGCGTATGCACAGCAACTCAAAGACTGTGGTACCGTAGCACAGACATCTGCGGTACAGAACAAGTGCACAAATCACGCCTATACCATACACTACTTGCACCCATGACTTTCAACGTTCGCATGACGTTGCGCGTCTCTCGGCAAAGAGCGACTGCTGCCGATGCTTCTGTGATACCGCACTCTGTCGGACACGGTCTTGCGGCAACCATTGGCGAGGAGTCGTTTCGCTTGGTCCCACATTCTCGCCATCCCGCAAGCCGGCGCGCTTTGGCCACATGTTGCCGTGTCGCAGCAAGACAAAGTCCAGTGACTCGTACAAGGAAGATATCGCTCCCGTGAGCGTTTGTCCTGTCTGCCTTTGACCGCCAGTCCTCTGTGGTAGTTGCTCAGTGCTCTTCCCGCTGTCTCTCCTGTCCCCTTTTCATTGATTGCGAGGGGCAGGAACGGCTTAATGGTCTGATTGCGAGGGGAGGGAAAGGGCTCTTGGCTCCTGTGGTCCTGGTGCTGTCTCCTGTCTCTGTTTCATTGGTCTGATTGCGAGGGGAGGGAAAAAGGCCCCGGAAGGCGTGGCGGAGGCGCGGAGATAAGAACTCTTCTGCAGCCTTCGGACACCCCGAAGGAAGTAGTTACTACGTGGCCATAATTCGATTGTCAGCCACAAAGGCAGAAGCCACGCGTCTTGTCAACTCCGCCAGAAGCCCCGGAGCTGGTCACTCGCCCGCGCACTAATCTCCGGGGCCTTTCGTACTCGTCACTCGCCCGCGCACTAATCTCCGGGGC